>NC_052959.1:36477539-36837539 GCF_013358895.1 Oreochromis aureus
TCCTCATCTGCAACTCTCTGCCGCTCACCCCGTTCGTATGTTCTCTGGTTTGTTATTTAGTTTTCCCAGTTTAGGTTGTTCTGTTAACTCTCTTCCCTCACTGCCTGTTTTTTGCCACTCCACCATTTGTAAATAAACGTCACTCGAATCATCAGTCACTGCCTGCATTTTGGGTCCTCCTTTTCCTCCAACACCACACGGCTCGCCTCGGCAGCCGTGACACATACAGTTTGAAGCTGGAGGATCTGTGTAGCTCGGTCCTTTAACCTTCAGTGGCTGTTGAAAGGATAAAGTTGTGCTACACCAGAAAAAACTTTTATTACTTTAGTATTACTTTAACACAAAGTCAGGGCTGACCACGGACCATTGCTGTGGGTCACCACAAACTAAGAGCGAAGCTGCACTGGCCGCTGCGCTCTGTCGTTGATGCGCCTGCCCCTTGTCGTTCCAAAGCACGTATCTCTCTGACTTCATGTCCTCTACATGAGTTTGTGTTGTATTATCCTAAAATGTTTAATAAAAACATGTATCGCTCATTCACAACAAAGAAAGCTTTAACTATCCCGAGCAGTGAAGAGTGTGTCATTTCCACAACACTGCTTCCCCCTGAGGTCCACAGAGCAAAGGCTCTTCAGGTCCCTGTGTAAGCACTCTTTGTGGTTGACATGACACTGACTAATCAGCTGAAAGCAAGAAAAATTGGTTCAAAATTCGTACATGCAATTCGTACCTCTCTTGGAAGCTGAGAAACAGACATGGAAATAGTCGTGAAACCAACACGTTAACAAGTGTTTGGTGTCTCTGCGGTTCTTTTCTCTCCCCCTCTCTGGTGTAGCCGGCTGCTGGTGGAGCCTGCGGGCACGTCGCTGCAGCCCCCCTGTGGCTTCTGCGCCGTGGCTGCTGGGTGACCCCCCCCCGCTCTTTTTCCAGGTGGGTGGGGTGATTGCCCCTCCGGTGGTCCTACTTGGACTCTCATGCTCTGGAGGGCCTCTAGAGCTGCCTCCATGTGGAGAGCTGATCTGAGACGTGTGTGTTTCTGTGTACATGTTTAGATATCTTAGTGAGGACCAAAACTTGGCTTACGACTACACCTGTGGGGACCAACAGCCCTATGGGGACCAAGTGCCTGTCCACGAGTTTGAAGACATTTTTGAGACACAAACTGGGGTTTTACTGTCAGTGTTACAGTTAGGTTATGGTTAGCAGCTAGGGAAAGCATCGTGTGAATGTCCCCACTAAGATAGGAAAACGAGTGTGTGTGTTTCTCTGTGTGTGTGCGTTTCTGTGTGTGTGTGTGTTTCTCTGTGTGTGTGCGTTTCTGTGTGTGTGTGTGTTTCTCTGTGTGTGTGCGTTTCTGTGTCTGTGTGTTTCTGTGTGTGTGTGTGTGTGTGTGTGTGTGTGTGTGTGTGTGTGTGCGCATGTGTGCGTGTGCGCATGTGTGTGTTTCTCAGAAGAGCCTCTGTGACTCCTTTTTAATCCCCTTTAATCTGATCCAGGAACAGTTGCTATATAAACCTGATGTGACGTGTTTAATGGTTTAACCCTGAATGCAGAAAATGAGCTAAAGACAGACTGACCCTGAACGCCTCACAGCACACCTAAGCTCATCCAGGTACAGACTCTCACACTGCTGCAAACACAGAATACACCTGAATACCTGATCAACCGATCATTCCTCTGATATGATGTCACGTCTCCTCCGTCAGGCTGCGGGACAGGAAGCTTTTATGTTTCCATGGATACAGTCTCACAGCTGTAAAGTGGGCCTTAGAAACAAACCACAGCACTGAGCACGCTCAGAAACAAACTCTCAGAAACAAACTCATTCACAGCAGTCAGATCTTTTTTTCCAGCAGCAGAGCTGAATCTGTGCGATCATCATCATCATCATCGTCCGACCACGGCTCTGATTGGACCTGGCAGCGCTCACAGAAGAAGAAGAGTCACATGACGTGCTCGGAGCCGGACGCAGAGAGCCGGGGTTATCAGAGAGAGCTGATAACCAGCGTGCCGACAGCCCTCCTCTCTGACTGGTGTTTCATCAATCAGCTGACTCTCTGCATGACACACCTGTCAGGTGTAAGATGAAGCTGCTGTTTTGTTCCACTCAAAATAACACAGGCAGGGGCGTGGCTAAAGGGGGACATGGCGTGGTACCCCGACAGCTGTCAGGTGGTTTTTACTCGTCAGTGCAGAGAAAGCGATCGGTACCTGGAAGCAGGCTGCTGCTGTTACCTGTTTCAGTTAGGCCACGCCTCCTGTAGCAGCAGAGCAGAGTTTAAAGCCGCCTCACTCTGGATTTGATTCTGTGAGCAGAGTAAGCCTTCAGAGAAGCAGATCTGTCGGTCGGCCAGTTTCTCTGAGTCATCCTGTCCTGTTATAAATGTGCTGAGCTGTGTGTGTGTGTGTGTGTGTGTGTGTGTGTGTGTGAGGATTACTGCTGCAGGTATTTAAACCCACAGCCAGTGTGTGTGTGAGCAGACGACATGCAGCAGATCTACAGACACAGCAACGAACAGTTCGAGGTTTATACCACCGTCTTCTCCCCCCAGGGTGAGTGCAGCACACCTTCACCTCTCAGCAGACACACTTTAACACCTCGAGTCACGCTTTGTGTCGATGCCGACAGGAAGTGCAGGTGCTGATGGGCGGTGCCCTTTACTTCTCATGAATCTGACCTAAACCATCAGATTGGGTCAGACGCGCCCATCACAATGTTCAAAGCTTCTCTGACTGCAGCGACGCCTGACGCAGGCGATCCAGTGATGACAGAGATTGGTGTGTTTGTTGCTGAAGCCAGCTGTTCTTCGTGGTGGTGCTGCTTTCATGAAGCTCCAGATGTTTCAGTGGGTGGTGGTGTTCAGCAGCTGGAGTGTGATGATCACGCTCTGATGTCTCTCCTGAACCCGCCTGACACGGATCAGCATTAATGCTGCTTTGAGACGTGCGCTGTCCGGAGGATGCCACGAACTCCAAACAGACTCCAGCGTCTGAACTCTCTACTGAGTCTTCATCAGAGCATGACGATGACACGGTCACGGGCTCTTCATCGCCGTTTTACCCCAGAGTCTCTCACACACAGCTGGGCCCTCCACATTGCCTCGCTGGGCAGCAGATGTTGAACAGCTTCGTTACAGTTTTTGAGTTTTTTGTTGCTGATTCATTGAAACACGCCGCTGACATCAGACTCAGAGAGAATACATCAAGTTTCTTAGTTCCAACATTAAGACTTCTCTTTTTCTGTCAACTTCAGGCTATAAATGACGGCAACATCCCTGTTTATAGGAAAAGTGGAGACCTGAAAATCTGGCAATGCCTTTATGAAGAAAAACGGAGAAACTCTCAGGAAAGAGTGACCCGTCAGCTCAGCCTCGATGATGCGATCTCAGACCACCGCACTCTGCTTCAGGAAACTGAAGCTTCATCGTCACTCCGTGTGGAGCGAGTTAACCCGAGCAGGTTTCACAGAGTCTTTGGGTTCAAATACGCCCGTTCATGTGAACCCTATGTGATAAAGATTACACTGTTGTGAAGTCCTGCCAGGTGTCAACCAATCAGAAGGTCTGAGGACAGCTGCGAGCGGATCAACAGGAAGCTGATCTTCACAGCGAGGAAAAGTTAAACGGCTCTTTCGTGAACCGTGACGGTCTCAGATATCACCGCTCATTTCCTGTAACGTGTCTTGGGTGTGTTGGATCCTTGAACATTCACTTCCTGCTCTAATTCAGCCTGATCCTGTTTCCTGGTATCTCCAAGCACCTGGAGGCCGCAGCGTTTCCTGGGATCAGACTCTGACCAGGGTCCGTCTCGGACCGCTGAATGGAATAAAGCAGCTGGAAGTGATGCCACCTTTACACTTTTACACAAAGCTAATCTGGTGTAACAGCGGCTCGCTGAGCACGCTCAGTGACAACCATCTACCAGGTGACCGGTGAACGCCTTCGGCAGGCTCACTTCAGAAACTGTTCCCTCGAAGGTGAATCTGACACATCTTTAGTTATAAGACTGAAGATGAGGAGAGGGTAAGACATCCATGGAAAGGTGAGGTGTGGAACATATAACTGGCAACCCAGTGGATGTTAAAAATATGACATCGGACCTTCGCCGCTTTGGACAGAACAGCGAGGAAGAGTGCCGGCAGAAAATCAGCTGCTGTTCCTTAAATCGGACAGATTACATCTTCCAATGTGTCTCTGATCCTTTAATCTGTGTTTGCACAGATCTGATCAGCTCTTATCTAAATTCATTGTCTGAACTTGAGCATCTCTGTATGCTGGAGCCAGCTTTTCATGTTTGTTTGTAAGAATCAAATGCAAAAATTCAAATGTATGTTTTTCTTTTCTTGGGTGAACTGAAAACGCACCGAACCTTCTCGTGTGACAGGCTGACACCAACTCTAAAGCTTTTTGTGCCCAGAAGCAATGAGCACACAAATATATGACCCACAATGTCAGTAAAACAGGAACAAACACACACAGAGACACACACAGGAGTTTTGTGGGATTTGTATTGATAAGCTGATTGGTTGATGAGACTTCCTGTGTTTGTCAGTCTGCAGGTCGAGGACAAGGACGAGATATGTGGGAGCAGAGAAGGTAAAACCCGACACCTGTCACCCGGGAAACGTTTCTACAGCTCCAACAGTTCACTCCTAAAACCTTCATCCGAACACATCATTCATCAAACCTTTATTCTGAAAATCTGAAACTAAGAAACACATCTTATTTTGAAAGGCATGTAAGCAGTTTACCTGTATCACTGAAAAAAGATAACAGCAGATCCAGAACCTGGTCAAATTTACCAATGAAAGAAACGGCTGTACGGGGCGATCGTGGCTCAAGAGTTGGGAGTTCGCCTTGTAATCGGAAGGTTGCCGGTTCGAGCCCCGGCTTGGACAGTCTCGGTCGTTGTGTCCTTGGGCAAGACACTTCACCCGTTGCCTACTGGTGGTGGTCAGAGGGCCCGGTGGCGCCAGTGTTCGGCAGCCTCGCCTCTGTCAGTGCGCCCCAGGGTGGCTGTGGCTACTATGTAGCTTGCCATCACCAGTGTGTGAATGGGTGGATGTCTGGATATGTAAAGCGCTTTGGGGTCCTTAGGGACTAGTAAAGCGCTATATAAATACAGGCCATTTTACAATTACTCGACTAAAACATGAGAATGAACTGTGAGGTGTTGGATTTCACTGATGGTGGAACAGGAAATATTCATGAAACGATCCCGTTAACAAATGTTTGGTGTCTCTGCAGTACTGCAGTCTCCGTTCGTTTTGGCACGTCCAGCTCCTCAGTAAGATTTCTCAGTATTTCTCCCTGTTTCGTGTTCATGAGACGATGAACGTTTGTTAGTCAGCCTCCCGACTCCTCGGCCTTCTCACGCGCACCAGACAACAGCTGCCAGGTTATTGATCAAAGCCGATAAAAACACTCCAGTGTCGAGAACCCGAAACACATCACAGGTGAAAGAATCAGTGAAAACGTGCAGAAGGTAAAATGGGCGGAGCCACCTCAGTGCCCGAGTCCAGCTCAATAACCCGTTCGTCTTGATGTCAGGGTTCAGGCTCTGGTTCGGGACCAGAGAGGCTAATCAGTGTTACATCAGCACGACCTCTGACCTCAGTGTATTCACAGCCTGCTGAGCCGATTAAAGACACACACATGCGTCCTCAGAGTGACGTTCATTCATTCATAAAAGCATCGACTTCGTCCTCTTAGACTGATTTTAAATGTGCTTTTGACATTTTTAACTCAGTGAAAACCTTCAAAGTTCAGATCGTTCTAAAACCATTTGTTTTAAATAACCCGCATGTTGGTTAAATGCACTAATATAAACATTTCATCTGCACAACATTTTTAACATTTAAACTCCTTTAAAACTTGCAGAATTTGTCAGTTTAAATTTATGAAAAGCAAGAATTAAACACATCTACAGCTCATCTTCTTTTATTGGGCATTTATACTTATTATCTGCAGGATTTATGGTGTTTTTGTGATATAAAACCACCTTTTAAAATACAAAACGCTGGCATTTTAACACGTTTTTAATGTTTTAAAACATGAATAAATCAGAAATTAAATTACTGCGACGTTTGAAACCTCTAAACTATGTTTTGATCATTATTTAATATTTTATAATCTATTTATGGTTTGAAAAGCCGAATGCACCGACAGAATGAGGACGGTTTAAATTAACGGCTCCTGTTTTCTGAATATTTCCACGAGTTTTTCATGAACTTTCTTTAATGTCTTTTATGGATAAATTAAAGTGCTGTTCAGGTTCGATCCTCTGGGGGGCGATATAGTCATAAGCACTTTTGACTGTAACTGGCAGATGGTGGTGGCGAGGATCCAGTACCGGGGCTGCTGGCCGAAGGAGCTGGACCTGAACCAGGGGGACCTGGTCCAGGTTCTGTTTAAGGAGGACGAGGCGTGGTGGTTCGGGCGGCTGAAGAACGGGGACGAGGGTTACTTCCCCGCCGCCAGTGTGGAGCCGCTGCAGGTAACGGCGCTCACCTGGCCGACTGGATTAGAAAGTCCACCTTAACCAGTATGAGGTCCTTTACTCTGAAAAGCAGGTCCCTGAAAAAACCTTCCTCTGATTTAAAGCATGACTGAAGAGCAGAAACATGTTTGACTTTTAACCAAAAACTAAAGCGTGCGTTGCGACGCGACGCGACGCACAGCCTTAACGAGGTCCGCCTGTTTTCACCTGGTAATCCCTTTAACTCTGGTACCTGGCAGCAGTAATGGAAACCTTCACAGATTAGTTTTAAACAGGCTTCTGCGGGATTAAAGGCTTTTAGACGCTCCAGGTACACCTTTAAAAATACCTGTGCAGTCCCAACATTCATTTATTTATTTATCGATGCAAAAAAAAAAACTTAATTTAGTTCAGAGGAGAATATAGAAGTCTGAGTTCTGCTGGTTTGCAAAGGTGTTACAGGTGATCTCTCCAGGTGGACCTAACCTGTAGCTCTGTCACAGATGGGCTTGATAAGAGGAAGGAAACAGATGGATGGAAATTTGGGGCGCACTTTTTAACCGTTAAAAAAAAACTTCTTAAACTGCCAATAATTCATTAAAAAGGCGTTACGATATAATAACTCACCTTTGAGCTGAATTTAGAGCGTTGCAACCCATCTGCTCACCTGTGTCACATCTTCACCTGATTTGAAGGTGTTGAAATGACTTTAACCCTGAATAGCAAACATTGGTATTTTTGAGTTAAACTCTCGCTTCTGTTTGTAACCTCAAACAAACTCAGCAGCTGATTGGCTGACAGCCAGCAGTGATGTAGTCCTGTGTTTGTATCACAGGGTGGAGCCCCTTCCATAGCCACACCCACACTGCTGAGGAGAGGCTCAGTACCAGCAGTTGTATCGACCGCAAGTGCCCCCTGTGGCTGCACGAGGTAACTACAAAAACAGGTTTTACACCAACAAAACTTTATTTAAACACTGAGCAGAGACAACCAGAGGGATAAAAACACTTCCACAGATTCAGGTTTTAGCTGCTGTTTGAGGACAAACACTGAGGCTCTTTATTATTTTGAATATTGAACCATTATTACCAAAGACTGTTTTAGAACTGCATGTTTTTTGTTTGGATGGAGTTTACTTTCAACGTTCAGCTTTTAAATGCAGACTATTACTAATGTGACTTGTATTTTTTATCAGAAGTTTTTTATTTGTTGTCCTTTTGGCTCTCTGTAGTTGATTTCTTGTGACGTGAGGTTCTCCAGTTCCAACCATACATCCATTTTTATGGATTTCTGAGAGGACTGATCGTTGGAGAACACAGAGAGAACTTTGGGGGAAACTCTCGGTTTGTGCCGAGGGCACTCGCCCCCGAGGGCCAAGATAAAGCCCTCAGAATGTGAGTCGGCTGTTTTCCCTTTAAAACATGGACCTGATGACTTTCTCTCCTTTCAGCGGTCGCAGCACCCCGAGGCTGCTCAGGAAAAACAGCATCCGCCGCCCGCTCGGCTTCGATGGGCCCTCGGCGGTGGCGACGGCAGGGACGGGAGGCTCCTTCGCGGCTCCTCAGGGGTCTCCGAGCCTCCTCCACCGAGTCCTTGCCAAATCCAGGAGGAAGAGCTGCCCCCATCTCACCCACATCCACCACCCTACCCCCGATGCCGGCTCCGTGAACAACGCCTTCCAGCCGGACTAGACCCAGAGTTCGCTCCTCCTGTTCCTCCTCCTCTGCACGTGACCCCGGAGTCCCAGGGGTCAGGTCCAGGTCGCTGGGAGGCCCTCTTTCATCTGCTCGAGTCTGAAGCGAGTTTCAGAGGCCGATCGAGTCACCTGTCCATCGAAAACCTCCCAGTCAACCCCGAGTCCCCGACATCAGCCTCAGCTGGAGCCCCTCAGACGGGGCGGAGCCACCGTCGCTGTCAGAGACGCTCACTGAGGTTTCAGAAAAAGGTCGGGACACCGGTCCAGCTTCATCGCTTTATTAAAACTGTACAGTCATTTTGTTTTTGTGTCACTTCACAAATTTGATGTTTAAAAAAAGAAATAAAAGCATTTAAAATCCATTCCAATATCAATCAATACATGACAATCAATACAATCAATAAATCTATTGTGAACATTCAAAGAGTAAAGTGTTAAAGACATTCAGCCACGTTTCAAGCAAGAAATCAAAAGTTTTACACGTTTAAAGGAGCAGCTCATAAACTCTGCACTAAAAACTGTCTAAAAGGTTAAAATCAGTTAAAATACACGTGAAGATCACCATCATCCTCTCCTCAATCAATCAATCAGTCAATAGCTAAAAAATAAATCAGTCAGCCAGCCAATCAATCAATCAATCAATCAATCAATCAATCAATCAATCAATCAAACATCACAGGCTGATGAGGCCGCGGTGATGCTAAAACACTCATGATTGGAGGGCCGACAGAGACTGAGCACGCTCTGAAGTTTCAGGTCGACCAGCTGGAACAAAGGAGAGAAGGAGGAGTCAGACACCGAGTCAGCTGATCAGGACGAAACAAGCGGGGAACGCCTCGGCTGTCAGTTCGTCCTTCTGCTCATCCGTCTGTCCAAGCAGCTAAAAGCACAGCTGTGAGCAAGCGAAGCCACGACGCTGCAGTCTGAGATTCAACCGTGTGTCTGTGCCTTTAAACTGCCCGTATGCATCATCGGCCCGAGTGTACGCATCATCATAATATGGTTGCCACTGACTCCCGCAAACACGGAGGTGAGTTTGCATGTGTGCACGGTAAAAAGATGTCACGCGCATGTCCTTAAACAAAGACTTCCTGCGTGGACTCTTCACAGCGACCTTGCCCCGCCCACCCTCTTCAAATCCAACAAACATTTGTGCTGCCATCATTTTAAAGATATGAATGCAAGTTTGTAGAGGTCATTAGAGGTCAACCCCCCCAACAAACACACACACACACACACACACACACACACACACACACACACACACACACACACACACACACACACACACACACACACACACACACACACACAAACAAACGACAATCAGCCGATTTTGTGTGTGCTGCCATCATTTAAAGATATTAATAACGGAACATTTCTGCAGATATTTAGCAGGGTCGGTGCGTATCAGTCGGACCCCGTCAGAGGCTCTGCTGGTGAGTGTCAGGTTCAGCAGGCCTCAGCTTGGACACCTTAAAAAAACAGTTTGTGTCTGTCTTTGTTCCATGTGAAGAAAATGTCCAAATAATTGTTTGGTCACATCGGGCGACCTCCAGAAACTTCTATTCATATTTTTAAAATGATGGCAGCATAGACATTTGTTGGATTTGAAGAGGGTGGGTGGGGCAAAGTCGCCTCTATGACCTTACTGCAGACACCACGTGACGAGCTCAGAGACAACCTGCCGCTAAAAGCTCTGTGTTTCCCACAGAGACAGGGGTCAGTGAATGCAGCAGTCCTGTCAGCGTGCAACACTGAGCGTTACCATGGAAGCATCCATACTGAAATGCAAAAGTCACTCTGACATCAGCACGTTCACAGGTGGAGGCAATCGATGTTTGACTGAGTGAGCGGGCCAGTTGCAGCAGAGGAAACATGTTCTACAGGGAACAGGAAACACAGCTATGGCGTTCCTCCACCATAGCTGTGTTTCCTGTTTCTGCTCCTCCTGCTGCACCACCGGGCTGAGCTCCTGCTGAGGAGGAGGAGGAGCAGGAGGAGGAGGAGGAGCAGACGTACCAGCATGAAGGTCCTGGCTCCATGAAGAGGCGCGCCTGCTCCGTCACAATCATCTGATCCTCTGTTTGCCCGAACAGCACCACCTGCAGCTCACCGCTCAGCTGCGCACACACACACACACACATATTAATCCTGTGACCTGCTGTGACCTGTTGGGATTCTGGGTTCAGGTTGTTACCTCAAACGGGTTGGTGGTGTGGGTGGGGCACTCAGGTGAGTCCAGGCAGCCTACCTGGCTCCACCACACATCCAACCCTGACTTTGAGGGGGGGGTGTCGAGGGAGAAGCCACACTCTGCCTGGACTTGCTGCTGCTGAGCTGAGGCGGGGTCGACCTGCACGTCCAGGATGGAGGTCAGCAGACTCTCGCCCTGAACCTGGAGGTCAGAGGTCAGAGGTCAGACCCGTGCAGCCCTGCAGCGTAACCACAGCCTGCTGTGTGTGTGTGTGTGTGTCACGAGCATCGTGTTAGTGCAGCAGATTAAAATGTATTTAAACAATGGAGTTGCTAGGCAACCCGGCACGCCACAGCAACCGCAGTGACATCGTGTGCGAGGTCGCCCTCGGTGGTCCCATGTTCACGCAGTTAGCACAGTCAGAGCGGCGATTCAACCGCCGACGTTTCCCTGTTCACCTGTTACCTGAGTGGCCTTTAACCTGTCCACAGTCACAGCGAGACATGTTAGCGAGGAGCGTCTGACCTCGGAGCTGCTGCCCGACTGCTGACTGTCAGGATCCACGCTCCGGTCCTCCCACATCAGAGTCATCGTCAGACTGGAAGACACGGAGACCTGAGGGACACGGACGGGAGCTGATTATCGACTACGTGCTGATTACTGACCCTGATGATTCATACTGAGCACGGCTCACCTCGCCCGGGCTCGCACTGATCTTCAGAGGAGTGGGTGTTTGAGGAGCAGATATCAGCGACACTCTGACCTTCTCTCGGATCTCTGGAGGCGTCCTGAACACAGCAGCCCGCCTCAGTTCACTGATCAATACTGACATTGAACTGTGGCGTGCTCAGAGCAAGTGAGGTGGTGGGCGTACTGCGTGCTGGAGCTGCAGTGCGGGCAGGCCTCCTCCTCCTGCTGGACGGGGTGTAGGAGGGCGCAGACGGGGGTGGAGGTGAGAGGTGGACACTGTAGCTTCAGCTTGTCAGCAGCGCACAGACTGAAGAACTGAACAAGAGAAGAAGACATCAGAGCTGCAGAGCGAACACGCCCGCTCCGCACACGACCGCTCGACTCACCTCTGAGGGGGAGAAGTTCAGAGCTCCCATCTGGCTGCTTCTGCTCCACGAGCGCGACGAGCAGTCGTCTTCGCCGTTCAGCTCCTGGTCCTTCATACCTGCAACCTGCACACAAACACCAGCTTTCAACTAAAGCGGCACGCCGCCCTCTGCCGGCTCGGCCCGCAGCTGAAGTTTGGCTGCTACGCCGAGGTCAGCGAGGGCACCGAGCGGCACGGTTACACCTGCCAGGTGTTAGCTCGTGCTGCTGACTGCTGGCGATTCTGGTTTCTGTTAATATTTGATTCTAAACTAAACTCCGCCTTCTTCACTTTGAGGTCAGCAGGTGTGCGCTCTTACGCAGCTCTCCTTCAGGCCCACGATGGAGGGGTGGCCATCGTTTCTGTGCGGGCAGACAGGCAGCAGCGCTGGGGGCTGTTTCAGGGATGATGTCACTTCCTTTGAGTCGTAGCTCCATGTCTCCAGGCTCTACGATAAAAAGTCAGGTTAGAGGCAGAGCAGAGGCAGAGGTGAGAACAGCGGGCGGTCAGCGAGCCTGACAGTCAGACGGTTACCGCCTCCATCAGGTCCATGGACGCCGCCGGTCTGCTCGTGCTCAGAGATCCGGTGGAGGAGGAGCACAGATGGGCGGAGCTCCCGTGGCGCATGTAGGTGCTCTGACTGCCGGAGGCGGAGCTGGACTCATCTTTTGAGGTGGACAGACTGTTGGCCTGCAGGACAACACGTCAGCATTACTACCAGCACGCCACTGACCTTTGACCTCACAGACGGTGCCGGGCAGGTGGTGACCTTTGCGGGGATGCTGCAGGGGAGGCCGCAGATCTTGGATGCCTGTGCCGAGGTGGAGGCGACGTAGGAGCTGTGGAGGCGCAGGACCTGCAGGTATCCCTCCTTCTCCACTTTTCTCTTCAGGGTGGAGTTCCAGTGGTTCTTGATGGAGTTGTCCGTCCTGAGAACACAGAGAGGTCAGTGGGTAACCACACACGAGCTCCGCCCGCCCGCCCCCACCGATTCCCGTGCCTGCCGGGCAGCAACTTGGAGATGTCGGCCCAGCGGTTTCCCAGCAGCCTGTGCGCCTGGCAGATGACGCGGTCCTCGTCCAGCGTCCAGCTGGTCTTCTTCACCGTCGGGTTCAGGTGGTTGTGCCAGCGCTCGCGGCACTGCTTCCCGTTCCGGGTGTGCAGGTGTTTGGCGACCAGTGACCAGCGTTTCACGCCGTACTTCTGCACCAGCTCTCTGACCTGCACAGGAAGTGACAGCATGAGCGATGACGGATGCGACAAGGGTCTGACTCTAACGGGCGCTCGTGTGACGGTCCTCACCCTGTGATCCTCCTCCTTCGTCCACGGACCTTTGACCAGGTCTGGATTCTTTATCTGCTGCCACCGCCGCTGACACTCCACTGGTGACCTTTGACCCTGAGGCAGACACAGAAGGTGGCGTTTGTTCAAACTGCAGAGCCACGAGGCGTTTCCTCACCTTCGCTGTAACGGTCTGTGAACTACTATCTCACCCTGGTCACGGCTGAGGTCAGAGGTCGTTTAACCTGAGGCTCTGAGCCACCGCTGACCCTGAGTGACCCTGAAATCAAACTACTCACTCTGAAATGAAGGGAAACTGAAGACCAGCAGCTTGCTCCAAGGTCCTTCACCAGTCGCTGCAGCTTCTCGTCCTGAGGAGGGAGAGCAGCAGCTCGGTAACGCCTCCACACGTGCTCAGTAACAACAAACGTCCGAGCATGTTCAGTCAAAGCGTGCGGCGTCGGTCTGAGCCAAGCAGCTGCACCGAAGCGCCAAATCTGAACTGAGGGAAGCTCGAACCAGAGTCCCACCGCAGGAGGCGTTTAATAAACTATGACCAAAGCTCGAGCTTTCACAGTTCACCCGCTAACACGTGTGTGAGGTTAAAGCTGGATTTACACCAGGATGAGTCAAACACGTGGATGCAAGTCATCAAACACCAGGTCAGCTGTGAGCGTGCTCACCCCGAGTTACCGTATTTTCACGACCATAAGACGCACCGTACTAAAAGGCGCAGTCTCAGTTATGTGTGCCATTACTGTATTTAACACACACATAAGGCGCACCTGATTATAGGGCGCGGGTTTTATATACAATCTACGCCCACACTTCCCCCTTTAACGTTCTCATGGTGTCCTCTACTACGTCCGCCTTACAACAACAACACACACAAGCATACAAGTGTGCGTATTTAAAAATAAAGCGGGAGCAAAACTGAGTGTGGTATTCACATTTTTATTACCGGTAATCGTCATCAATCAAACCCATCGTCCTCATCCTCTGTGTCTGAATTGAACAGCTGTGCTAAATCTCCACCAAACATGCCAGGTTCACTTTCTTCACTGTCAGAGTCACTTTCCGTGCCGTGCGGCTCCTCGGAAATGATGCCGGCTTTTGCGAAAGCTCGAACAACTGTGCCAGCAGACATGTTAGCCCAAGCGTCTACAATCCATTCGCAAATTATGGCGTAACTCGCCCGGCGCTGCCTTCCACTCTTAGTGAAACTGTGGTCTCCATCGGTCATCCATCGCTCCCACGCCGCTCGAAGCCTTACTTTGAACAGCCGGTTCACACCGATGTCCAGCGGTTGGAGTTCCTTTGTCAGGCCTCCCGGAATGACAGCAAGCTCAGAGTTCATTTGCTTCACTTGTTTTTTCACATCAGCTGTGAGATGGGCACGCATAGAGTCACAGATCAACAGTGATGGTGATGCGTGGAAAAAACCACCTGGTCTCCTTACATACACCTCCCTCAGCCACTCTTTCATCATTTCCTCATCCATCCAGCCCTTTTCATTTGCCTTAATGATGACTGCTGCTGCAAAGTCTTTCGCTTAAAAATCACCATAGGCGGCAGTTTCTGCCCATTAGCATGGCAGCCAAGCACAACAGTAAAAGAAGACTTTTCGTGCCCTGTTGTGCGTATCGCTACCGTGCTGGTCCCCTTCTTCTCCACAGTGTGACTCACCGGGATGTCAAAAGTGAGCGGCACCTCGTCCATGTTAGTGACGTGGCTGGGCTGGATGTGTTTGTCGGCGATGTGTTTGCTGCAGTAGGAGCGGAAGATGGCCAGCTTGTCATTATAATCCGCTGGAAGTTGCT
Organism: Oreochromis aureus; assembly: GCF_013358895.1. NCBI lineage: Eukaryota > Metazoa > Chordata > Actinopteri > Cichliformes > Cichlidae > Oreochromis > Oreochromis aureus. Next base: position 36,492,107 of record NC_052959.1, read on the forward strand.
GCGCTACCGTAGTCCTGGTCCGGATGGAAAAATGGCACCGTTTCATGAAACGAAAGCACCAAGACGGGCCTCCTTTGAAATGTTCAATTTTCATTTCTTCTGCTAGCGTTACTGCTTTTAGTCGAATGATGACCGTCGAGACGCTTCTCCCACTCGTTCTTTGCTCGATGATCCACCGCTCGAGTCTTTCCTCCAACTCGGGCCACCTCGCCTTATGTCCGCGGAAACTCAGCTGCGTCTTCTTGACCTGTCGGAGCTTGTTTTCCAGCTTCCTCCACTTGCGAACCATCGATTCATTAATCTTAAATTCTCTTGCGGCTGCTCGATTTCCATGTTCCTCAGTATAGCTGATGGCCTTCAGTTTAAACTGTGCTTCATAAGCGTGTCTCTTTGCCATTTTCAGGGTTGTTAAAACAACGATGTTCTGCATAACGCACATACCCGTTCTTTTATATACAATCAACGCCGACACTTCCCCCTTTAGCGTTCTCATGGTGTTCTCTACTACGTCCTCCTTACAACAACAACACACACAGGGCGCACTGCACTATAGGGCGCGCCACACTTTTTGAATAAAATCTAAGACTTTTATGTGCACCTTATAGTCGTGAAAATACGGTACGCATGTGCGTGAGCAGACAAGCTTCACCGTGGCAACGGGTAAATAAAGAGCAGAGCCTCCACTTTCATCACATGACGGCGTGTCAGTGCTGACCGTCATGATCGTCTTTAACGGGACAAAACATTTGATCAGTTTGGGCCACTGATCGATTTTGGTACAGGCACAGTTTACTGATGGGTATCAGTTGCCCATAGCAACAGACAGGATCTGCCCTCAAGTCAGTTTTTATAAGAAAGGTGCCGTTTATGACCATTTCATTTTGTCTAGCTTCTCTGCTTAGGCTGCTGCCTGACATTCACCGAGAGGGTGGAGAGTCCCACGTACCCGGGACTCCCCACCCTTTGGTTGTAGCTCCAGACGTGATGAGGAGTCCAAGAGAACAGCTACCAGTGAGCAGCTTAGGTCACACAGTCTGTTACCATGGTAACACCCACCCACCGCTTTATGTCAGAGTTGTTAGCTAACCCTGCTTCCTGGAGTACGCCCCCCCAGTTTGACTCAGAGCTTTAGATTCCTATGCCTTCATAATAAAAGTGTTCAGCTAGAGGGCTTTTACTGTGAAAGGACACAGGATATGCACAGAGTGTTGCGTCGGTGTGTTACCTCGTCTTTTGTCCACGTAGGCTTCTGTAGACCGGCTCTGGAGAATCGACCCCCTGGGCCGTTACGTGCCCAACAGCTGGAGCGACCCTTCATACTGACACAGAACACACACGCAGCCAATCAGCATGCGGCTCTCTGCCTACATAACACTTCAAGTCATTTAAAATCAGTAAACTTCTCTACAGTGTGAGCTGCTGCCCCCTGCTGGTGGGAACTGGGGAGGGGCAACGACAAATGTACCAAAATAAAAGCAGCTGTGATGTCAGGTGACATGTAAGAGCCCACTGGACACAGGAAGTGTTTTAAATAGACAGAGGTGAGGTCAGACGCCTGTGGGGACAGAACGCACTGCGGCCGATGGAGGGGGCGGGGGCTGCACCTGGAAACTGTGTGCAGCACACGTTAAAACACAAAGAGAAGAAGAACGTGTAAGCTGTGAGACGTCAGGCCGATAAAACGCATCGCGGTGACATCACATCAGACACAGACACGAAATCTGCACTCGCTCGCCAGGACACGTTATCAAGTACACCTGCTCAACTGCTCGTCAGCACAAATATAGAAACAGCCAATCACAGGGCAGCAGCCCAGGGATGAATAGGAGCTGCAGAGGCTTAAACTGAGCATCAGAGTGATGAAGAAGAGTGATGTCAGCTAACGTGGCAGAGGTCAGAGGTCTCTGACCAGACCCTGCAGAAGTAGAACCAGGTCTGCCCCCTGCAGGACAACGAGGGCGACTGTTGGGTCTGTTCCCACAAACCCGCTAATTCTAGAGACTTATTCATCATGAAAGAAAACAAGACAGTCAGCGATCGATCGATTACTTGCGCAAGGGAGGCCTCATCTGTGTCCAGCACGAAAATGACCCCAAATCCGGCCTCCTCTCGCTGCCTTTTATTGAGAGACAGTTCACACAAAACACAGCAAAGCAACGCCCACATGGTTCTAAGGCATTGTATGTATATGTGTGAACTTTTATATGTAAGTAGGAATGTGTGTGGGTGTGTGTGTGTGTGTGAGACCTCCTGCTGACCAAAGGGTCGTAAAAGCAAGAAGCTTACAACAGAAGAAACAGATCTCTCAGATAGGATGTATCTACAATAAAACCTCCCCCAGCACAAAGTGGTTAGAGGTGCTCAGGATCAAAGGAATGGCTTTGATAATACTGCTTGAACTAAGACTGTACAAATTTAAGAAACACAATGGCAACATTCAACAATTAGACCTAACAGCGACACAGGCGTACTGTTCAGTTATTGATCGTTCGATGGGACGATCAATAACTCAATCTGTGGAAACAGCCAGTGTGTGTGTGTGTGTGTGTCTGTGTGTACTCTCACCAGCACCTGCTGCTCCTGCCGCTCATCTCTGCTGCTCCTTAAATGATTCGGAGCTCTCTCCCACAGATTTCCTCAGACTTGAATTAACAGATTTTAATTAAAATTCATTTAAAATTAGACTCTTTCAAAGTAAAAGCCTCACGGGGCTGGCCGTTGGTGGCGGTTAGGCTAGCAGCGTTAGCATGGGCTAACCCGAGAGCCGCGGGATGGAGACTTCAAACCGGGTTAAAGTGTCAGAGAAACGCGTCAGGCCGGGGCTTTAGCTCGGTGCCTCTCTGAGCCCTCTGTCCCGTACAGCAGCGGTCCAGTCTGAGACGGTTTTCCCTTTAAATAGTCCAAAAAAACCCGGTTTTCTGTTAACTTACCGGCAACAGTTGGAAGGAGAATCACGTGAGAGTACTGAAAGTCTCGTTCTGTGATTGGAGCGGCCCCGATGACGTAATATCGCGGTTTATTTTATTTTTTTTAAATGTACCCCTTGTTCCTCTCTCCTACATGCAAATGCTTTCATTTTTAATTACATTTTATTCTGTTGTATTTAATTTTTTGTCATTTTACGTATATATTTTTGCTGTTTTGCTGGGATTTTTTTGTTTTCTCTGTGATCCGTGTGTTTTTAATTCTAATTTTTTATTTTTTTTTTTACTTTACAAGATGCTTTAAAACACCCATCTTTCCTCTGACGCAGTCACCGCGCTGACCACGCCTCTCTACAGGTGGATGCTGGATGTCATTAAAGGTGAGGATGACAGCTAAGTGCCAAGTTACATCTCTAACAGCAACGAGACGATCCTTCGTTGGGGACAGAAACTTTCACGTGACACCTGAGAGATTACAGGGAGTCTGATAAAGGCCACTTGACGTGGTCTCTAACACCTCCTCCTGACTGCAACAGGCGAAGGACCCACCTGACACAGAAACACCTGTCCAGCTCCTCCCTGTCTTCTTCTATTGCCTTTTACATTCCTGAGCGCCCCCTGTGGGTAGCTTCTTTAATAGCAACTATCATTACACAAACCCCTGCTGGTTCTTTGTTGTGTCTCTTTGTATAATGACAACAATCCAAACTGAGTCCGATTGAACTGAAGACAGTTGCTGCTAGCTACACTCTGAGGTCATTCAGATGCTTCAGCACATCCATGATGGCAGAAACGGAGTTGTTATTCTTGTTTATGCAGTTTAAAAAGGACTTTTTCCGTCTACAGCGTTCAGAAAATGGCCGAAGGTAAAACTCAGTTTCCCAGAATCCTTTTCCCGGTACGAAAATTTCCCGGCATGCCATTCAGCATAGAAGCCGAGAAGAAGACGGAGCGTCATGATGGAGTCTGGTGGAGGCTGAAGCGAGCAAACGTGCTTCGATCCGAGCTGAGTGCTGTCCGAGACGCTCGCGCTCCTGAGGAGAATCCCTTCACGAAGCCCCGCGGTGCTCCACGAGCGCGCGCTAGTTAGCTAGCTACCTGCTACGGAGACTGTCGGTGAGTTCATGAGCGCAGTGGCGCCTTGTTGTTCCGCGCCGAGCCGCCATTTAACCCCGTCCTGCAGGCGTCCGCCCGCACCTGGCACACCTGCACGGGCTAGGCTCACCTCACCGTCTTAATCCCACCTGTACCCGCGCCAGGCTCACGAGTCCCATGGAGCGTTCCACCGGAGGCGCGTGCTAACGGTTAGCACCCGCTAGCACCATTAGCCGCGTTAGCCCAGCCGCAGCCGGAACGGCAGCGTTTAAACCTGGGATACCCCCACCCCAAGCCTGCGGCGGGTTTTCACCTCCGTTCACCGCAGGTCAGCGTCAGGTGTTCTGTGAGGTGTCCGCGTTCCTCAGGTGGTTTCGGTGGCTGGCTCTCACTGCAGGAGTCCGTGTGTGCCGACCCGTGACACCATCAGCTCCTCCACACTGTGATCGCTTCACAGCATTCGTGGTTAGTAAACTTTATTTAAACCTCGTTTCTCCATTTGCAGCTGCTCCTCCTCAACCTGCGGGTAGTATGATGACTCGGGCTAAAAGTATTACAGTGTTTTGCTCCTCCACGGCAGGCAGGAGCGGGTTACTGTTCAGGTTCCTTCATGTAGCAGCAGAAAGGCCAGTTGTTAATGCAGATAAAAACAGGTCAGTACTAAGTCATCAGCTGTGAGAGTGTATATGCTCACCTGCTGTCTAAACATGCGTCTGATTCATTTATGATAATTATTAAATGAACTGCCTGCGTATACAGTCAGCATTGTTTGTTTTAACTTTTAAAGTTACAATAGTGGACTACACATGACGTAGAGTAGCTGTGAGGGTGGTGCAGGAGGCTCTGTGGACTCGCGTGTTTGAGATCTGTAGTAGTGCGTGTTATCTCAAGAGGAGCTTCATGGATGTAGTGAAGGAGGACATGCAGAGGGTTGGTGTGATGGAGGAGGACGCTGGAATAGGAGGAGATGGAGGCAGATGATCTGCTGTGGAGAAGCCCAGGGGAGCAGGTGGATGATAATGATCTGTGACTCCAGAATATCTCCATTATTTTACAGCACAGTTTAGTCTTGTTTTTTCCTGCTGCACTGTCTAATGAAGAATGCTAGAACCTGGGACTGATGCGCTTACAGAGGGATCAAAGCCTGCATCCAGCCTGGCTAACGTCCGGCTCTTGTCACAGTTGGACTGTTTTGGCCTCCAGCAGACGAGGAGTCAGCACGACTGCACAGCACAGAGAATGATGTGATTGGCTGTGGATGAGCAGGTTCAGCTGAGGGGGACAAACACTTTGGCTGCGTCCACACTGGCGCCAACATGAGTACAAATTTGACAGTGGTAACCATTGAAATCTGACGGGGTTAACATTCTTCTTCTGTGTTTTTGAGTCTGGGCGCTAGCCTTACTGTGACATCGTGCGTTTGTTAAAATGTTAATGTGACGCTGGTGTGACCGTGCAGACGGCTCAGAAGCTGACGTAAAGACGTGGACGTGAGGCACGCCGCAGGCACGCTGTGATGCTGTTACTGCTGCAGTCTGGAGCGGTGACATGTGAGGACATCAGGTGAACATGTTTGTCTGTCATACTGTGGGCGGGCGTCTCATTGTCACTCTGAGGTTATGGTGGCTGAATGTGGGTCAGTTCAAACACCTGTCCCTCCCACCTGACCTTTGCAGGTGTTGCGCGTCTGACAGGAACAATGACGGACTGGCGCCCTGCTGTTGCTGCTGTAATAAGTCGAGCACAGTCCAGGGGTCGGGGCTGAGGTTAGATCTCCAGACGCTTCGTTAAATCCGCCCACAAACACGCGACGTTTCTCGGATGTTTCAAACTACCTGGAGTGTAAATCGAGCGCCCATACTGGAAGCTGTGGTCCAAGTTCACTGGTGTTTAACACGATTACTGGAGAAACTGAGGCAGGTTGTTTTTGTTCATGTCTAAAATAATGAAGTTTGTGCTGGTGACATCACCTGGTAACAGCACGAAGGCGGGTCTTAATCCAGGACAGACGTGGATTAAGACCTCGCGGCGCTCGCCCCGGCGCTCGCGGTGTCCTGCGTTTGTCTGTTTTGAAGGTTAAATTCTTTTGTTTTTGCCTTAAAATTCTTTTTCCCTCCAACTTTTAAAAATCTGGTCCGGGTGACTCTTATTTGGGGGAGGAGCTTAAAGTGTGTGAGTGTCTTCCTGGCACTGCAGCAAGAACAGACTGTTTGCTCCTCCCTTGCGAAAACGAGCTAACCGCAGTCTCTCTGCCCTTCATAACCCTCTGCAGGTTAACCGGTCGCCATGGCGACGGACGTGGGCTCGCCGCAGCGCTTCTTCCATATGCCGCGTTTCCAGCACCAGGCGCCGCGGCAGGTGTTCTACAAGAGGCCTGACTTCGCCCAGCAGCAGGCCATGCAGCAGCTCACCTTTGATGGCAAGCGCATGAGGAAGGCCGTGAACCGCAAGACCATTGACTATAACCCGTCCGTCATCAGATACCTGGAGGTGCACACCTGTAAAGCTCAGGCTAAGCGTGCCGTGTAGCACGTGATCGGGTTTCAAGTGTCAAGCTGTGTTTTCTTTCTCTGCAGAACCGCTTGTGGCAGCGAGACCACCGAGACTTCAGGGCCATCCAGCCCGACGCAGGATTCTACAACGACGTGAGTATGCCAGCAGGGGGCGTGGCAGCCCCCGACCCTCCGTTACACCCAGCACACGGGTCATGCAGGAGCTCCCGCCCACAGCACACGCCTACTGTGCAGCACGGCTTCGTGTGTGCAGCGCGCACCTGTGATTGTTTTCATCTGACGTGAGTCTTAAATGTCTCACTCTCGTCTCGCCCGCAGCTCGTTCCTCCCATCGGCATGTTGAGTAACCCGATGAATGCCGTCACCACCAAGTTTGTGCGAACCTCCACCAACAAAGTCAAGTGTCCCGTGTTCGTCATCAGGGTGAGCTGCATCACTTCCTGTTCACCTGTTTGTGGCGTAGGGATGTTTGCTGTGGCTGTTTGAGGCGTGACTGTTTGTGCTTCCTGTCTGTCTCCAGTGGACTCCCGAGGGCCGCCGCCTGGTGACCGGAGCCTCCAGTGGGGAGTTCACTCTGTGGAACGGACTCACCTTCAACTTCGAGACCATTTTACAGGTAAACAGCCAGTTCATTCCAGTTAAGACTGGTTTGGACAGGAGGGCCAGAATCACACCTTTAAGTCTCAGCACGCTTCACCCGTCCCTAACGTCCCCCTTCTCCATCCTCCCCCCGCAGGCCCACGACAGTCCGGTCCGGGCCATGACCTGGTCTCACAACGACATGTGGATGCTGACGGCCGACCACGGCGGCTACGTGAAGTACTGGCAGTCCAATATGAACAACGTGAAGATGTTCCAGGCTCACAAGGAGGCGATTAGAGAAGCCAGGTTTATACCCAATCTCCCATTCTCTGTAGTTCTGGCCAGTCTGTGCTGCGTGCTGTCGGCCACACGGGGGCGCCGCCTCCGCTCTCGCCACATGTTGTGTTTGTTGTGGTCGAGTAATGACAGATGTAAGCGTGTGCTGTTGCAACACTGCAGTGATCTGTTGTTCATATTCTACCTGCTGTGGCTGATGAGCTGTTATCTGTGTACACAAATAAAGTGATCACTAATTGATTATCTGCTCCGGGCGCGCCCTGTGCTGTCGGTGGAGAGGAGATCAATAAAGGCTCCAATAAAGTTTGAGGAGGGATCAATAAAGTAAACTGTAGCTGTTTAAATAAAGGTTTGAACTCCAAGTCTGCACCTTAAACACAGGGATCCTACGTTTCCCATAATGCAGCTGGGCAGTCAAGTCCTTCCAGTTTGTTACATCATCAGGGTACAGATGACATCACACAGTAGGACCGTTTGGTTCTGGTTAGTCAGGCTGAGTGCGAGGCTGGGACCAGCAAGCTAAACTTTGACCCCAGCAGGAACACCTCTACAGAGTGATGTCATCAGGTGTGCCACTCCTGAGTCCTCTGCAGGTGTTCCTGTTACTCTGTCCACCGTCTGTGTTGACAATACCAGGAACATTTGGCCAAAGAATTTTGTCCTTTTAGTGTCAGGGCAAGACTACGTTACCCACAATCCACTGGTTTCTCCAGCACTGCAGCTGTAGAGCTGTAGTTATTAGTCAAGTCAAGGAAGCTTAGTCTAGCTTAGCACAAAGACTGAAAACCAGGGGAAACTGCTAGCCTAGCTTAGCACAGAGGCTAAATTAAACATGAACTTGTGCGTGTGAGGGACACCATGATCACTTAGCCTCCTTGGAGACCAGCTCGGATTGGGTCCAGTTCCTTCAGCCTGTCTGTGATTCTGTCAGTAATTCTCTGAATTGATATTGTTGATTGGTCTGTTTACATTTCCAGCTGCACATTAAAAACAGCAATGATGTCATATCCCGAAACGTTGATTCTGTTCATCTGGATATTTTCAGTGGCAGAAACCTTTCATCATCATTCAGGTGACTTCTTCAGTATCAGCTGACTGCAGGTTTCACGATCAGTGATATGTTCGTTGATCAATGGTGAGGTTAAATTGCATATTAACGATCATGAGGGTGACCTCACAGCCCGTTGTTAGTCAGAGGTGCTAGTGTCAGTTGTTGTGCATATGTGCTGTTTATAAGGAAACCTGCAGTCAGCTGACACTTGATGATGATGATGACAACATGCGTCTGCACTGAAAACGTCCAGATGAACAGAATCAACTTTTTGGGGATTTCCTTACCTGGATGATTGAGCATGCATCAAGACACGATGATGTCATAGCGTTTGATTGGTTATTTTTAAATTTGAGTTTCACACAGCAGAGGATGATTGATCCATTGCTCACTCAAACTAAACAATGTTCACCTCAGGACAGCTGTGGTTGCTTTAAGTCTTAGCTTTACATCAGCAGGTGTCCAGTGATCACCTTAAATACCCAGAATCCAATGCTGCAACCTCCCCCGTTTAAGTATGGTCTAAATATGATTCACACTGGGTTTACAACTGAACAACCACCTGCTGCTGACTCGTTTCAGCTTCTGTTGTTCCTCGTGTTCATGCTAAGCTAGGCTGAGCTCCAGCCTGACAAAAGAGAAAAAAAAAAGTGGAAACTGCTAGCCTAGCTTAGCACAGGAACTGGGCCCATGGGTAAAATGCGTCTGAGGTCATGTGGAGTTCAGATGGTTTAAACATGATGAGAGTGACCTCTCTAATCTTCAACAGAGACTTTAAATGGTGCCAAACCCAAAGCGACTCAAACATAAATGATGTTTTTGGTCTTCAGAGCTCAGCTTCAGTTCTTCATCTCCTATTTCTGAGGCCGATAAACAGCTCGTCCTCTGCGCTGAAGCAAAGGCATTACCTGCTCTCTGATTGGCTCTGCTAAACAGTCGTTTGTGCAGAATTCAGGTTTATTTATAGAGCACATAATTTCAACAGCAGGCGCCCTGAGGTCTTAAAATGAGGACCCTTATTAATAACAGAACAAGCCTGGACGCTTTGTTGTGACATGCAGCAGATTTAAAGTCCAACCTGAATGCCCCACTCCTCCACCCCCTCGCCAGTTGTTGGTTATGAGAAGAAGCACTTTAGTATTTCATAATGTAATTTTATTTTTCACAGATTAAATCTGCTGTCAAAGCTTCTCTGTAACTCTGTCTTAATAACCTCGGAGCCTCGCAGCCTGCTCGTTATACGTTATACGGCGTGGGCGGGGCAGGTGGTGCCGACATCGTAACCATGGCTTCCTATTCAGTTTAGGATGATTGTGGCATACGTGCGCTCGTGTGTTTCATGCGTTTTATTCTCGTGACCATCAGCTGATCCCAGTTCCTGCCACCTGAACAGCTTCTGTGCACCGCCTGCAGATCAGCTCGCTGTTTTTGGTCCCACCTGAAGCTCCTTAACCTTCAAGTTACAGCCGAGTCTCCGAGTAGGCTGCTGTCCACGTGTTTCTAATCATATATTAATGTTAATGTGGAAGTGCAGCCAGTGTGATCAGGAAGGAAAGTCAAGTGGAAAAAAGTCAAAAGAATTCCAGAACATAAAGTGTTATGCACGGAGAAAGACGGCAGGGTATTTTTATTTTTAAGCTCCACCTGTCACATGTCATCGATGCGTAAACGTTCAGAGCTCTGACACACAGAAAGAAGATTGAGGCTGTGCAGCGGAGGCCCTCTGCTGGGCACTGAAGGTACTGCAGGAGGGCCACGGGGTCATCTATGATGAAACTCTTCTTCTAAGCTGGAGGCTGAAGTTGAGCGAGTGAATGGTCAAAGATTAAAGTGAGTGATACAGATTTGTGCAGCGAGGTCTGGGCGTTTCAGTCTGAGGATGGCCGACGATGGTGACGCAGCCAGATCAGGGTGCTGAGACGGGGGGGGTCTGAGTGGGACGTCAGACGGATGTGTGTCTGGTTTTATGTCACTCTCGGTGTCTGCACCACGTTTGCTGATGTCACTGTAGTTTTGAAATCCTCTGTCGGCGTGTCTCCAGCTGAACGTCCACTTTTTATAAAGCCTTCCTTCACTCGCTGCTGCAGTCATGTGCCATACCTGTGGTGGCGGTGATGCCGGTGTCCTGGATCTGGACTGTCGACTCGTGTTTCAGGAGGAGCAGGTCCTGGTCCTGGATCGGACTTCACAGAAGTTCAAGGCTCACTTCTTAAATCTGAAGTCAGGTGTCTTCATCCTCCCGGTGCACTCATGTTTAGCCCAGACGTGTTTCAGAAACGCTTTTCACCAACAGGAACACGTGGACCCCGACACACGTGGACCCGAGCTCACAGATTTATCACGTTTAACCTGAAGCTTCACCAGCAGCACCTCACAGGACGAACAAGCTCCATGAGCCGAGTCCTGACCCTGTGTGTGTGTGTGTGAGACTGTGTGTGTGTGTGTGTGTGCGCATCTGTGTGTGTGTGTGTGTGTGTGCGTGCGTGCGCGTGTCTGTGTGTGCGTGCGTGCGCGTGTGTGTGTGTGTGTGCGTGCGTGCGCGTGTGTGTGTGTGTGAGACTGTGTGCGTGTGTGCGTCTGTGTGTGTGTGTGCGTGCGCGTCTGTGTGTGTGTGCGTGCGCGTCTGTGTGTGTGTGTGTGTGTGTGCGCGTCTGTGTGTGTGTGTGTGTGTGTGAGACTGTGTGTGCGTGTGTGTGTGTGTGTGTGCGCGTGTCTGTGTGTGTGTGTGTGTGTGCGTGCGCGCGTGTCTGTGTGTGTGTGTGTGTGCGCGTGTGTGTGTGTGTGTGTGTGTGCGTGCGCGTGTGTGTGTGTGTGTGCACGTGTGTGTGTGTGTCAGATTTCGCCTCCATGATGTCAGAGCTGCTGTGGGTGCACTCGGCTGGTCTGGGTCTCTACACAGCTGTAAATACCAACAATGGAGGCAGAATAGAATGGCCCTTTATTGTCGTTGTACAATGACATTATGTGTGCTCCACTGTGCAGGAGTAAAGTATAAATATTAGACAGCAGGAATGAATGACAAACAGTGTAGGTCAAAGTGCTGGCAGAACAGACTTGGTGTGAATAGTCTGTGTGTGGGAGTGGGCTGAGTGATGTGGGTCACAGCTCAGATGGGGGGTGCCGGTTGGGGTGATTCTGCCTAAACAGTCAGAATGGCTCAGGGGAAGTAGCTGTTAGTGAGTGTAGAGGTGTGGGACCTGATTGACCCTAGGCTCCAACCACAGGGCAGCAGGTCAAACAGGTAGTGGGCGGGGTCTCCTTTGATGGCCCTGGTTTATCCAGCCCGTTCTCACTCCCGGGGCGTAGCATACCGACGTTTTGTCACGTCCCGCAGTGTTCGTGAGGAACGCGAAAGGTGACCTGCCGCGTTGTGATGGTACGCGGCGGGTTATGGATGAATTTCAGTGGAATGACGGTCCCGTTGGTAATAGACGTTCCAGCCATGTATTCCAGCCCTAAACGTAACCTTATCCCTAACCCTAACCATAACCCTATTCCTAACCTTAACCATCACAGAAATGACATGAAATAGTGTTTTTGAAAGCAATTTTAAGAAAATGAACGAAAATGTGTAGATAGAGTCCAAACGGTTCTCATGTTTTGTCATTTTTCCGATCTCGTCATTTAGGAACGTGTTGGGTACCCGAAAGCGTAAAATGTTGACGATTTGTCACCTAGCGTAAAATATTACGCTTAAGGAGTGAGAACGTGTTGGTTTATCTGAGACTGGAGGATCTGGGGATGGCCTCCATGCGAGATGTTAATGAGCGTCTGTGCAGCCTTCCTGTTCTCAATCGTGGCCCCTGAGGACCAAACACCAGGCAGGAGGAGAGCACGCCGAGGAGCTGGAGTAGGCCAGCAGCAGCTCCTGGTCCAGGTTATTCTTCCTCAGGCCACAGAGGAAGTGCAGCTGCTGCTGGGCCTTCTTTACCAGGGCGATGTTGTCATGGGTCCAGGTGAGCTCAGCGGAGGTGTGGGTGCCCAGAAACCTGAAGGTGGAGGCAGATCACCCACTGATCCCTGATCGCTGTCCAGGCTCAGCTGTGTCCTCCACGCCTGAGCCCTGTGCAGTGTCACAGAGCATCCAGCAGGTGGAGCTGTTTGGCTCCTCAGAGGAGGAGGAGCAGTTCAGCCTGTTAAACCTGCAGATGAAGAGTAACTGAGTACTGTTACTCCAGTACAGTACTTGGATTACAAACCTCAAATATCCAGATGTGGTGATGTTTGTGTCCAGGCTCAAAGTGCTCGTCAGCAGCAGTGAGGCGTTCAGGTTCACTCAGACTTCTGGGTCCTGAGCAAACTGAGACAAACTTCCCTGGCTGCTGTTTCCTCTGAGTCAGTGAGCTCGTACTTCAGAATCTGTTTTAGTTAAAGGAAGGAAATGATTGTGGCTCATAAGGGCGGCGATCAGCACGAGGACACTGAAGAGATGCTGCAGAAAGCTGCTCAGACTCAAACGTGGAAGAGTGGGTTTACACAAAAACAGCTGGTCGTGGACAGATGTGAGGTCGTCATGGTTACAGGCTGGTACAGTAAACAGGATGGATGTTGTTTCACAGGACAGCAGATCAGTCTGTTTCACTGGCCCACCTACACGAGGTGCTGGAACAACAGCTGGAACCTGCACGTTTCGACTTTATCCTGAAAATGATCGATAATATTCTTCTTCACGTGGTCGTCGCGCTCCGTCGTACCCGACAGACAAACCTGAGAGTTCAGGTCTTCCACAGGAGGTGGGAAAAAGTTTTTTAAACATTAATTTAAACGTTGGCCTCCGATGAGTCTGCTGAAGGTCGTCACTGACATCACTCTGGTCCTCGGGTCGGAGCTCAACACGATGTAACTCAAACAGCTGCCGTGACGACGGGAGTTTAAATGTTACGTTCCTCGTCCAGCTGCACGCGGCGTCGCTGTAAAAAAGCCGTCACTCTCAGCCTCTGTAACCAACCAGTCACAGCTCTCCTCTTTTCCTTCATCTGCTCCCAAACTGCTGTTCATTAGACCCAGGTGCATGATGGGAACAGAAACGGCAAGCAGTGAGTGTTGGGAAGTCATGGCATGGTTTATAAAGGATGTGATGTCAGAGTTCAGCGGCACGTTGTTTGGTTGGCGAGCGTGATGTCATTTATTCAGCGTTGCCCAGGTTAGCACAAGGCTGCTGTGGCAGACTGCCCCATGAGTACTTTTACTGCAGTACACAGAGTACTTCCTGCTGGGCGGTTAAATAATCCCGACGTAGAACCAGGAACGCTGAGGTGAGGCGCTGAGCGCTGATTGATCAGCTGATTGATCAGCTGATCGATCACCTCCACTCTCCTCTGAGCGCCCACCCCCAGCTCCTCCTCCTGCATGAGTCATGTGACCAGTCTGAGGTGACTGTTAACTGTGGTTCTCAAGCGGTGGTGCAGCGCCCCCCCGATGGGTCATGAAGGGTAAAACTGATGATGAATTGATTAGAAAATTGTGACCTCTGACCTCAGGGGCTCCTGGATGTTTCTCTGTGTGTTACATTATTGATGAGTCTGATCTGTGATTGGTTGCTGGCAGACACATGTTTGTGACTCCTCCCCTCTTCTTTATCTCTAGTTTCTCTCCGACTGATAATAAATTCGCCACCTGCTCGGATGATGGCACGGTCCGAATCTGGGACTTCCTGCGCTGCCACGAGGAGCGAATCCTCAGAGGTAGGAACCGAACGATCAGAGGCCCTTCAGCTCTACCCCCTGCTGTCATGTAGTCCTCACCTGTGTGTGTGTGTGTCTCAGGTCACGGTGCTGATGTAAAGTGTGTCGACTGGCACCCCACCAAAGGCCTGGTGGTGTCGGGCAGCAAGGACAGCCAGCAGCCAATCAAGTTCTGGGACCCGAAGACGGGACAGAGTCTGGCTACACTGTGAGTCCCCCGCTGACCTCTGACCTCTGAGCCTAATACACCCACGCCCTAATCCTGGGTGTTACACTTACAGATGGCGTGTTTAGGACGCGTAGATGATAAATTCTCCAACACTGAGGCGTTATCGCTAAAACGAGAACAAAGACTGAAGTCGATAAAATAACATTAGAAAAAATGTTTTTGAGTAAAATAGAAATTGGTTGTTTCTATGAGCACAACCTGACAGGTGTCTCTCTCCTCAGCCACGCCCACAAAAACACGGTGATGGAGGTGAAGTGGAACCTGAACGGTAACTGGCTGCTGACAGCGTCACGTGACCACTTGTGCAAGCTGTTTGACATCAGGAACCTGAAGGAGGAGCTACAGGTGTTCAGGGGACACAAGAAGGAGGCCACAGGTGAGGGTGGGGGACGCTTCACCTGCATGTTAACGTCTGGCCCCGCCCCCATTCTCACACTGCTCTTCTCTCTGTATTTTCAGCGGTGGCGTGGCATCCTGTCCACGAAGGACTGTTCGCCAGCGGAGGCTCCGACGGGTCACTGCTCTTCTGGCACGCCGGGTATGACGAGACCAGTGTAGGCCACACCCACTCAGTCCTGCCCTTTTTAATACATAAACACTCTCTAAGCTTCAGTTCTCGCCAAACTGGATGATCCCACACATTGCATCCATGTTTAACCTGAGGTATCGAGTATCTTTCTGCATGATTGGCTAACAAATTTGTGTGGGCGTGGCCTCAGCAGTTAGACGTCTGTAAAGCAGAAGCAGGTGTGCTCAGGTTACTAAACCGGAGTAATAGCATCACGACCTTCTGCAAAACGATTGCCACACTCGTGTTTGACTTTGTCTCCGTTGGTGTTGTCAGGGTGGAGAAGGAGGTCGGGGGGATGGAGATGGCTCACGAGGGGATGATCTGGAGTCTGGCCTGGCACCCACTGGGTCACATCCTGTGTTCCGGCTCCAACGACCACACCAGGTACTCGCACACCTGCACACACACGCACACCTCTGCATGTTCTTCATCTTTCTGGCTGCCTCTTATTGTGGTCTCCTCCTCCTTCATGTCGGAGTGCAGCTGCTGATGGTCGTCCTGGTTCAGAACCAGCAGGCGGTCCTGGCTCCTGAGCAGAACCAGGACCACCTGCTGGGGAAACATGGAGGCTGATTCCTGGAGTTGCTCTCTAAAGTCTTCTGTCTTTAACCTTATCAGCAAGTTCTGGACAAGGAACCGGCCGGGCGATAAAATGAGAGACCGTTACAACCTGAACCTGCTGCCCGGGATGTCGGAGGACGGCGTGGAGTACGGTGAGCCATGGAGGACAAACGACTGTTTGGTGTTTGCAGGTTTTTCTGTCCTCAGCTGATCGCGCTGGCTCTTTTGTTTTCAGACGACGTGGAGCCAAACAGCATTGCCGCCATCCCCGGGATGGGCATCCCCGAGCAGCTAAAGGCCGCCATGGAGCAAGAGCAGAGCAGTAAGTCTGACCTCCGTGAACGAGACATTGTTTGTGCTGCTGCAGCAGGAGCCAGACGTTGTTTCAAAAGTAAACAAGGTTCTGTTTGTAAGTTGGTGATTCATTTTTCCCTGAGCGTTGGCAGTCAGAGGTTCACTCCTCGGGCTGCAGATGAGGATCGCGTTCAGGAAACTGCTCACCACTGAACCAAACGTCTCAGAGGACAAAAGGGACTGAACAGGGAGCATGGACGCGACTCTCTTCCTCACACAGGTGTGACTCTGTCCACAGGTAAAGAGGCGGATCCTGAGGTGGAGATGTCCATCCCTGGGCTGGACTGGGGCGTGGACGAGGTCATGGGCAAAGACGCTAAGAAGGTCCCTCAGAAGAAAGTCCCGTACGCCAAACCGATCCCTGCGCAGTTCCAACAGGTGAGCAGTCGACTCGCGGCACTTTAAACTCCGCCTGCTGAACGCTGAATGCAAATGTCTCTCTCCTCACAGGCCTGGGCGGAGAACAAAGTACCCGTGATGCCTCCTTCTGGAGATCTGTCCAAAGACAGGAAGGTGGAGCAGAAAGTGGAGATGAAGAAGAAGACTCAGGCGGAGATCGAGCAGGAGATGGCGGCTTTGCAGTACACCAACCCCATGCTGCTGGAGGTGAGCGCCTCGCGTCCTGCCGCCGCCGGCCGATTGCCCGTTACACTCTGATCGTTAAAGTTCAGCTGTAGCTCGCCGTCCAACCTGAAAGTGACTGAACGCTTTCCCGATTAATCCCACGGAGAAAAAATACCCGCTGCGCCTTGAAAACGTGAAGCTTTAACCGTGTTTCTTTAGCTTTGTTTTTAACGGTCGTCCCCTTCAACATTTTGGTTCTATTCCAGAAGCTGAACAGCGTCCGTTCCTGTCACTGTGGTCCCGTTTCCACAGTGACCCGAAGCCTCCTTTACGCGTCCTCGATCACTAACGTGTCTCAGCTTGTTCTAGGAAAGTGTGAGAATTCATTTTGCTGCCGTGCAAACGATCAGAGCAGCTATTAGACCTTCGTATGAACACTGAAACCTTGTTGTAACCACATGTCTGGTTCCTCACCCTGATTGTTTCTTCTCTCTGCAGCAAATGAAGATGGACCGAATGAACCAGATGAACACAGATGGGAACATGGGCCCCCCACAGGGACAGGGCTCCATGCCCCCCTTCCCGGGCCCTGGAGGTCCTGGCGGCTCCATGCCTCCTGGTCAGCAGGGCTGTCCTCCAAACATGCCTCCTCAACAGATGTCCAACAACATGGGCCCCCCAATGGGCCCTGGAGGCATGCAGCCTACATTTATGGGCCCTGGACAGATGGGCCCACCCTCTGGACCCCAGTCTCACCAGGGGCCCCCTCAGAGCATGATGGGGCCACCGGACATGCAGGGGCCTCAAGGTATCCAGAGACATCCCGGCCCCCCAAGGAACATGGGACCCAGGGGGATGCAGGGGCCCCCTGGTGGCATGATGGGCCCACCCCCTCGAGGAATGGGTCCAAGAGATCCTCAAGGGCCCCCACCTCAGGGGGCCATGATGCCACCTCAAGGGAACTTGATGGGCCCCCAGGGTTCTATGCAGGGGGGGATGATGGGGCCCCCACCAAGGACACATGGGAACATGCCCAACAACTATGGGATGGGCAACATGCAGGGGCCCCCAGGAGGGATGCATGGACCTCCAGGAAACATGCAGGGGCCCCCTGGTAACATGCAAGGACCCCATGGAAACATGCAGGGGCCCCCTGTTAACATGCAGGGCCCCCACGGAAACATGCAGGGGCCGCCAGGAAACATGCAGGGACCCCCGTACATGCAGCACCAGGTGAGTTCCTGTAGATGTTTGGCTAGTCCAGGATCAGCCCTGTGTGTGAGAGACTGACTATGACTTTATGTGGTCTTTGCAGGGTCAGAACTCGGGGCCCATGATGCACGGGATGGGGCAGCAGGGGCCCAACAACAAAGGTAAAACTGTGTCCTGAGTCAGATGTGGCTATCCTCAGGGCTCCTGTTCGGGGCCCTGGTTTATTTTGCCTTCTTGAGTCCAAACAGTCACTGTTGACTCCTCTTATTCATCAGACCCTCGAGGGCCACCTCCAAACCACCACATGGGCCCTCCAGACCGGCAGGGCCCAGGGGCACCAGACCAGGGCTCAGGGTCATACTGGGGGGACAACCAGCAGGGCCGACATGGGTCGCAGGACTTTGACGGAGGCCAGGATTTCCACAGCAGAGAGGAAGGCTGGAGGCCCGGACCAGGATACCAGGGGGGAGGAGGAGGAGGCGGCAGCCACAGGGGGGCAGGACACCGAGGAGGTGGAGGGAGCGGAGGGAACTGGGGACCTGATGAGCGGTTCGGTGGGGAAGGCTTTAGAGGACGCAGAGACGACAGGTGAGTCCCTGACCACAAACTGTAATCAAAGATGGTTGTAGGGTCATGCACTGTGCCTCAAGTCCAGCAGTGGGCGTCTCGTGCTCACCTGATCTGTGTGAACTGTTTCCTGATGAGTTTGTTCCAGAACCTCAGAGTGTGGCTTTGGACTGTTTCAGGTACAGAGGAGGCGGCCCCGGCCGGCCTGGCAGTCGAGGTTACCCCGACGACTACGGCGGCCAGGAGGAGGGTTTCGATGGCCCCGAGGAGATGGGTCGAAGCTGGGACTCCGGAGGCCATGGGAGGCCGCCTCGAGGAGGTGTTCCGCCCAGAGGAGGAGGTGAGTCTGGTTCTGGTGTGCCCCCTGCTGCTGAGTCCCTGTAACTGCAGGCTCAGGAACGCCAGAATCAGGTCCGAGTCCAAACACAGTCCAGAAAACCTGCAGGCGAGCCTGGGCTTTAAAAAACCCCACGGAGGCTGAACTCTTATTGTGGCGGTGCCTCTTCCTGTTTGTAGGTCACGATGGTTATCGGGACGGGCAGCAGATGCACGACGGGTCGACTCCGACTGGTCGAGAGCGCCCCTCCTCCATGCAGGGGATGGACATGGCGTCGCTTCCCCCCCGCAAGCGTCCGTGGCAGGATGGCCCAGGAACCGGCGACCCGCGAGATCACGAGTCGGAGCGACCCGACGGAGGTGAGCGACATTTTTTCTCTACGTGCTTTCAGTTTAGTCGCTCTGCTGTAACACTCTCACCTTTTAAAAAAAAAAAAATTTAGCTGATTTTTAAATATTTTAAAAATGAATTCCTCGTCCTGCTCTGTGTCGTCGAGCAGGTCGCCCGCAGAGGGAGGATGGCGGTTATGGCCCGTCTGGTCGAGGTGGGCGGGGCGGTTGGGGCCCCGGAGGAGGCCCCAGGAGAGGAGGCCCGCCGCCCAGAGGAGCACCGAGGGGGGGCCGGAGCCGGTAGTCTTAGAGAAAGAAGAAGAACAAAAGTCCCATGATCCTCCTCTCCTCTGGTCATCCCCCTGCTGGTCCCTGCACAGACTGAGGGCAGGGCTTCCTGCTGGACTAGTGGTCATGTGACAGGCTGAGGCCTGTTCTGGCTCGTGATTGGTGCTGCAGAGACTGAACCGGCGTCTTTTATTCACCTCGTCTGCAGCGTTTGTCCTTTTGTAACAGATTTCTATGTTTGTGTTTTCACTGAGGTGGACAATAAAGATTCACACTTCAAACTCGTCACAGTGACTCCACCTGTGCACGGTGGGGGGGGGGGGCATTTGTCTGTTTCGTTCTGTTTGAATAAAGTTTTTCCAGTTCCTGTGGCGCTCCAGCTCAGTGCTCAGAACTCTAAGAATCTCTGAGCCTTCCACTGAACAATAAAAACCAGCTGTGAAACTTTTTTTAAAAGGATTTTGTTCGGGTGGTTTTGATCGCATGGTGCGGCCATGCTTCTGTCAGGTGGTTTATCGCTGACCTCGTACAGGTGAGCACCTGTTACAGGACGTCAGGTACTTCCCTGCGTTCAGGGACAAATTTGGCTTCTTGCATTTTTATTCACACAAACATGAGTGTTTATTTAATCATAGCTGAACGTCTCATTTCCTGTTGTATATGTAACCTCGCTGTCTGTGTAATTACTGAATAGAGGAAAGTTTGTACCCCGCGGGCGTCACCTGACCTTCAGAGAAGTTCATGTGCAGCCGACTGCAGTCTTCAACTGAAGGAGACACAGGTGGATGCAGAGCCTCACCTGAGGACTGTCACATTCCTGGAGACACAAACGGGCCTTAAAGTCTGTCCTCATCCTGATTTCACGTGGACTCTTCAGTTTTTGTGAGTCAATGTAGAACGTTCAGAAACTATCAGCACTTTGTGGGTGTAAAAAACCTCCTCGGACGACTTCCTCCAGGAGCAGTGTGGTGATAATCGGAGCTCCACATCAAACAGCACTGATCATTAAACGGTTTGCAGATATCAGACTAACAGGAGGCTCGTCAGAGTTTAATCTCGTCCTTGAAACTGGTGGCTCTGAGCCTCCAGCTGAAGAGATGCTCATTGAAGTTTTTTCCCTGCAGGTTCATTAAGCAAAGCCTCGCTGCGTTCAGTCGGCTCCTTTGTTTTCTCTGTGATGATGTCATAGTTTCATCATTAGTTTCATGATGTGTTGCTGAAATTTACATTGCCCTCTAACTGAAAACACTGTGGGTGTTTCTCAATATGCGTACTTGTGTTCTCGTGTACTCGTGATACGTCATCAGTCGGAGACCAAGTACTGTTCCAATTCGAAGTACGCATCAAGCCGAGAAGGCGAAAAAGTCCCGGATGTGTTCTCGCTCCGCCCGTTTTATCGAGCATGCATCGGTGTGGACTTGGGACAGCTAAATATCCCAGAATGCATTGCGTCTAAAACTCAACAGCGGACTCCCGGCACATCGTTTTCAACCCCCCCGCTCGCGGTCTTCTCACTACTCAGGTTAAAGAAACCCCAGCAGCTGTCTATAGTATTGAGTGTCCACTAGAATAGAAATAAAAGCGTTCTAACATCTCACCTGCTTGTTTTTATTAAGGTATGTACACGTATGTACATGTACACTATTTTTATTAATAGAGGTTTCACTACTGAGGTTAAAAATGATATATAAGTCACTTAGATCACTTCTAAATGTTAATGTTTGGTTTATTTCAGTGTTTTATTTGTTCCTGAGTAAACCGGTTTGGCTGTGATTACAGTTAAGCTTCATAACATGTTACTCACATTTAAATTAAGAGGGGACGGCAGTAAAAACTCCGGACCTGTGACATCATCACGTACGCAGGTGTTCCAATTGTACAAATTGCGAGTCCGTGCTCGTGTTCTCGGCGAGTACGTACTCGCGTACTTGGGCATTGATAAACGGCCTGTGGCTCTCAGGCTGTGACCTCTGACCCCTCACACAGGAACTTCCTGTGATGATGCGTTCAAAGACCTCTGCTGAATCTACAGGTGGTTCACGTGGCATCATCATCTTCACCCCCTGATGTGCTCAGACTGATCTTATTGATGATGTCACACTAGGCCAGATGAGCCACATGTTTAGAAAATAAAACACATGAAGCCAGACAGATGTTCAGGTTGTTTTTAATCTCTGTATTAAAACACATTATTTCAAAAAACACAAAACACCTGCATCAGAGGGAAATTCAGTTTATAGTCTTTGTTTGGTCCTCAGCTCATCACCAGCAGCCTGGACCTGCTGCAGGTCAAATGTCAAGCTTTAGTGTTCTCATCAGTGTTCCTCTGCAGTAAGCCATCAGCAGTCAATAATCAGAGGAAAGTCTTGTAGTTAATCCGGACCCTGGACCTTCTACAGCGCCGGGTCCCGGTCAGATCGGCATGGTCTTCCCGGTGACGGTCCTCCTGATGGCGGACGCCGCCATGCCCCCCATGAAGCGAATCCCGGCGCTGCCTCCGGGTAGCAGCGACACCAGGCAGCCGGCGATGACGGCGACCTGCAGGGCGGCGCCCAGGGCGGTCAGTACGGTGCTGTGGAGGCTCAGCGCCGCGTACAAGGTCCCCCCGAGAGCGCACAGGTACACGGCGGCTCCGGGGGAGGTAGGGAGGCCGGCGGCCAGCCTGCTGGGCCCGCGGAGCACCGCGGCGGCCGCGATGGCGAACACCGAGCCAAGCGACCAGAGCAGCGCGAACTTGCGGGCGTAGAGCAGTAGCAGCGGGGCGTACAGCGCCGACAAGCCGAAGCAGAGAGCGGAGAACGACACGCACACGCCGAAGGCCAGCAGCCGCTGGCGGCGGCTCATGCCCGGCAGGCAGGGGTCCGGTTCGGCCGACCACGGCCACGACAAGCCGCCGCTTCCGCCCGAACTCTGTCCGGAAGTGCTGGCGGACCACGGGCTGGACCACCGGCCGAACCAGCTGCCCGGGACGGGCTCCGGGTCCCCCAGGTCCACCGCGGTGCTGGAGCCGGACTGGGAGATGGTCTTCGTGCTGCCGCCTTTGGACTGAGACAGGTATTCCTGGAGCTGTCGGTTCAGGTCCGCCATGACGGCCCGGCTAACTGGCTAACTGCTAGCAAAAAAAAAAAAAAAAAAAATACTTTTTCTTCTTCGCTGGTTCTTCTCAGAGTCTCCCTGCAGCTCGGCAAGCCGCCGCCCCCCGGAGGTCAGAAATAGAACTGCACCTGCCCGGAGTTTACCGGCAGAGGGAGACACGTGACGGGCTTTGTGACGTCATCGGATCAAACCGGAGCAAAGGCCGGGAGTCCGAGAGAGAGAGAACGAATATTAGTTTTAAATAAATGAAATTAAACTGCGGTGACAAGGGAATTCTTCCAGTGTGGGGTTAATAAAGTTTATATAATCAAGTCAAACACTCTTATTTCAACATCAGTGAAGCCTTCAGGGCCATATCAGCTGCTGTCAGTCAAACTGCTTTTAATGATAAAATCACACTCATTGATTGATGGTGTGTGTGTGTGTTTGCTGGAGTCTGATTTCTCCTCTTTAAAGTCACATGACTTAAGGAAGTTTTCAGCTGTTGTACTAAAATTAACCCTTCAGGTGATTGGCTGGAAGACTGACACACACAGCCATCTAGGGTGTGTGTGTGTCACTCAGAACAGCAGTCAGAGGACCACAGGGCAGCAGGTAACACACATGACACACATCTAAACCCATTTAAATACAACAGTCATGATTTATTTAACAAAAAGCCAAAACAGGAAGCAGCAGAGTCCATAACTGAGTTCTGTATCATGTGGTCCTGCATACGTCTGTCATAAAAACGTCTGTACAGGTGACAGCAAACTGATGAAAGGACAACATCAAAGTGCAGCTCGCACCAGCAGGTGTGACGTCAGTGCTGTCGTCTGACTGCGTTGACGAGAGTGAGAACAACAAGCGTAAACAGTTCCATCCCTCAAGTAGCAGGGGTGGGCTCTCACACTCTGCTCCTCTGTTTGGTTAAATAAATATGACTTCAGATTATTTCTTATTACATCCTGACATGTGACCCAGAATCCTTTAAACAGCATCACACAGACACACACGTACCTGCTAATCCAACATCCAATCAGAATCCTTCTTGAATGGTCTGTTTGTTCTGTAACCTCACAGCAGCCATATAGTTAACAAGTTTCCCTGAAAGTAAAAATGGGTCTGGGCTCTAATGAGCTAATAATGCAGGCAGGTGACTTTTAAAAACATCCTTCCCTCATACAGGTGTTTATTTGAGAATCAGCCGTAAGCGTGTTTATTTTAACATGGAGACTATGGCAACTGACTCACTGCTGTCCCTGCTGGACGTCAGAGGAACTGCAGCTGCTGGTGTTTAGAGTTGGAGGCTGATGTCTGTGGCTGTGTCCCAATTCAGGGTCTGCACGCTTGAAGTACGCACACTACGCGTACTACGTACCTGAGTGAAGTTGGCCCCCCCACCTTCTTCAAATCAAACAAAAGTGGTATCAAACGTTTGTGCTACGTTTGTGCTGGTTTGTGCTGCAAAATTTTCGTTTGTGCCACTATCATTTTAAAGATATTAATAAAAATTTCTAGAGGTCATCAGAGGTCAACCAGCCCCCCCACATTAATGGAATCAAACAAAACTGGTGTCAATCAACTGTGCTACGTTTGTGCTGGTTTGTGCTGCTAAAATTTTGTTTGTGCTGCTTCTGTTTTAGAGATATTAATGAAAATGTAAAGGTCAAAAGGTCAACCAGCCCCCACCTTCTTCAAATCCAACAAAAGTGGTATCAAACGTTTGTGCTACGTTTGTGCTGGTTTGTGCTGCTAAAATTGTCGTTTGTGCTGCTATCATTTTAAAGATATTAATAAAAATTTCTAGAGGTCATCAGAGGTCAACCAGCCCCCACATTACCCAAATCCAACAAAGTGGTATCAAACGTTTGTGCTACGTTTGTGCTGGTTTGTGCTGCAAAAATTTTTGTTTGTGCTGCTATCATTTTAAAGATATTAATAAAAATTTCTAGAGGTCATCAAAGGTCAACCAGCCCCCATATTTAATGGAATCAAACAAAACTGGTGTCAATCAGTTGTGCTATGTTTGTGCTGGTTTGTGCTGCTAAAATTGTCATTTGTGCTGCTTCTGTTTTAAAGACATTAATGAAAAGGTCAAGGTCAAAATGTCAACCAGCCCCCACATTACCCAAATCAAACAAAATTGATGTTAAACGTTTGTGCTACGTTTGTGCTGGTTTGTGCGGCAAAAAATTTTTGTTTGTGCCGCTATCATTTTAAAGATATTAACAAAAATTTCTAGAGGTCATCAGAGGTCAACCAGCCCCACCACATTAATGGAATCAAACAAAATTGATGTCAAATGTTTGTGCTGGTTTGTGCTGCAAAAATTTTTGTTTGTGCTGCTATCATTTTAAAATTTTAATAAAATAACCTCTTGATGCGTGCCTAATCATCCAGGTAAGTAAATCCCAAAAGGTTGATTCTGTTCATCTGGACATTTTCAGTTGGAGAAAGCGTTTAGTCACTCATCCAGGTGACTTCTTCAGTCTCAGCTGACTGCAGGTTTCCCCAACCTTATAAACACATGTGAGTGAAGTTGGCCCCCTACCTTCTTCAAATTGAACAAAATTGATGTCAAACATTTGTCCTGCAAATTATTTTGTTTGTTTGTACCTAATTTTATAAACAGTACATGTACAGTGAGAGAGAGATGTTACATCTGTCTTCACTTGCATCCCAGTCACGCGAGCGTTGGAGGTAGTTCATAAGAGATTACAGGATCACCCCAACCTTAGCAACAGGACCACTGTTGATCAGTTGTGTTTGCTTTTGGAACTGTGTCTTAATTCCACCTATTTTGCATAAGGGTCAGTACTACAGGCAGAAACCTAGGTGTGCCATGGGTTCCCACAGGCCCCGGTCAAAGTCACCAAACCAGTTCGTAAGCAGGTACAGGTGTGGCCAGAAGGGTCCTCAGAGGCACTGCAAGACTGCTTTTCCACCACAGGCTGCCACACACGACAACACCACAGACTTTCAGGAATATACAGAAACTGTTATTGCCTACATCCCAAAATGCATCGATGATGTCACAGAGACCAGGTGTCACGGGTTGCTTAGAGGATCCACTCGCAGGACTCCTGAGTAGCGTTTAAACAGACACAGTTTATTTACAGATCTTCACCAAGTGTATGTACAGACAGTGCGGGGTTAGTTATATATACAAGACGTGAGGGCAGGGGTCCAGGGCTCCAGGAAAGCGGGAAATCATACAGCGCTCAGTTAAACCTCTCTCTTCTCCGTTAGCGACCAGTCACTCCTTCCACACTCCACACGGGGAAACACGGGGACGGGTCCGGGGAATCTAGGAACAAAGAAACACTCGTTAAGTCTCTGAGACGGAGGCACAGGAAACTTGACCTAGACGTGTACTGACTAGAGCCTTCACAACAATCCAGCATTGAACAGCTGATCTCCTCCTTCTAATATACCAGCTGGTCTGATGAGGCCCAGGTGTTCCCAATCCAGGAAGGCGTGGACCGAGGGCATGAAGCCGCCATGAGTTCCGCCCGGCAAAACAGGGAGAGAAGGAGAGGGGGAGAAAGAGGGAAGAAGAGAAGGAGGGCTAGGGTGGAGAGATTCTGATCAGCGCCTTGCCGATCCTGCAGGTCATGACACCAGGACTATCACTGTCCGGGCCAATCAGAAACCATGGCTCACAGGTCAGGTTTAAATGCTCCTATGGTTGAAAAATGCAAGCCTTCAGAGCCGGGAATTAGGTGAGCCAAAGAACAGCAAGGGCAAACCTGTCACGTGGCATCAGCTACAGCAAAGCTTCAGCGACAGCAGAGATACTTGGAGGCAGTGGTAAGGAATACAAACCATCACAGACTACAAGCCCACTCTGCAGACCGTGGTGACACAATCCCCAGACAGTGTGTGGAGATCCCTTGCCAAAATCAGTACACGCAAAGCTCCAGGTCCTGATAACATCCTTGGACGAGCACTGAAGGACTATGCTGTGGAACTCACAAATGTCTTCACAGACATCTTTAACACATCACTAGGGTCAGGCCGCCATTCCCACATGCCTCAAAGCCTCCACCATCATTACTGTAACCAAGAAGTCATCTACCTCCTGCTTTAAGGACTACCGTCCTGTCAAACTCACCTCCATCATTATGAAGTGCTTTGAATGGTTAGTCATGAATCAAATCAAATTATCGCTTTCCCCCAACCTGGATCCATTTGAGTTCGCATACCGGTCAAAACGCTCAACCGATGATGGAATTTCAACTGCCCTTACTCAGCCCTCACACATCTGAACACTAGAGACTCATATGTCAGAGTGCTGTTCATAGACTTCAGTTCAGCCTTCAGCATCATCATTCCCCAGCAACTCATTCACAAACTGGATCTGCTGGGGATCAGCACCTTTGCTGTATAACTGGCTGCTAGATTTCTTGACAGGAAGACAGCAGACAGTGGGTCGACAACAACACCTCCAGCCCAAGAACACTGAATACGGGGGCTCCCCAAGGATGTGTGTTGAGCCCCTGCACCTGCCTCATCTGGAAGGTCCTCTCCATTACAGGTGACTCCTCTCATCCCTTCAACAGCGTCTTCAGTTTGCCGCCATCAGGAAGGATACTGAAGAGCCTCCTGGCCAGAACCTGCAGACTGAGAGACAGCTTAGTCCATCGGGCTGTCAGGATGCTGACCATCTCTGAATCGAGAAGAGGGGCCCAAGAGTAAATCTTTCACCATCCTACAATGCTGTGATTGTAGCCATTCCACACTTTCTGTGAATGGTACTCATGGCCATTGATCAGTAGCCTTTGATTAGTTGTTATTGATCAGTGGTCATAAGAATTTGCATACTAACAATCATGGAACTAACCCCCCAGCACATTGTTCATTCAGTGGTGCTAGTTTCCTTCACTATGCAAATGTACTGTTTATAAGGTTGGGGAAACCTGCAGTCAGCTGAGACTGAAGAAGTCACCTGGATGAGTGACGAAACGTTTCTCCAACTGAAAATGTCCAGATGAACAGAATCAACCTTTTGGGATTTACTTACCTGGATGATTAGGCACGCATCAAGAGGTTATTTTATTAAAATTTTTAAAATAATAGCAGCACAAACAAAAATTTTTGCAGCACAAACCAGCACAAACATTTGACATCAATTTTGTTTGATTCCATTAATGTGGTGGGGCTGGTTGACCTCTGATGACCTCTAGAAATTTTTGTTAATATCTTTAAAATGATAGCGGCACAAACAAAATTTTTGCCGCACAAACCAGCACAAAGCGTAGCACAAACGTTTAACATCAATTTTGTTTGATTTGGGTAATGTGGGGGCTGGTTGACATTTTGACCTTGACCTTTTCATTAATATCTTTAAAACAGAAGCAGCACAAATGACAATTTTAGCAGCACAAACCAGCACAAACATAGCACAACTGATTGACACCAGTTTTGTTTGATTCCATTAATATGGGGGCTGGTTGACCTTTGATGACCTCTAGAAATTTTTATTAATATCTTTAAAATGATAGCAGCACAAACAAAATTTTTGCAGCACAAACCAGCACAAACGTAGCACAAACGTTTGATACCACTTTTGTTGGATTTGGGTAATGTGGGGGGGCTGGTTGACCTCTGATGACCTCTAGAAATTTTTATTAATATCTTTAAAATGATAGCAGCACAAACGACAATTTTAGCAGCACAAACCAGCACAAACGTAGCACAAACGTTTGATACCACTTTTGTTGGATTTGAAGAAGGTGGGGGCTGGTTGACCTTTTGACCTTTACATTTTCATTAATATCTCTAAAACAGAAGCAGCACAAACGACAATTTTAGCAGCACAAACCAGCACAAACGTAGCACAGTTGATTGACACCAGTTTTGTTTGATTCCATTAATGTGGGGGGGCTGGTTGACCTCTGATGACCTCTAGAAATTTTTATTAATATCTTTAAAATGATAGCGGCACAAACGAAAATTTTTGCAGCACAAACCAGCACAAACGTAGCACAAACGTTTGATACCACTTTTGTTTGATTTGAAGAAGGTGGGGGGGCCAACTTCACTCAGGTGTACTACGTACGGTGCGTACTATGAGTACGGGAAGTGCGGAAGTGAGAGGCTTGTGAAATGGGACGGTCTAGCCTTCGTCGCGCTGTTCAGGTTGCCTAGCAACCATGATACTAACCGCGAGAAATGTTTCATACAGCTTTGTGTGACAGAAATGAAGGAGAAAAAATGTTTTGTTGTTCATTCATTTTGTCATGACATCACTTTGATTAGTTGAGACCACAGGACTGTAAAACATGATAGTTGGGCTTCATTTCTGTACTGAACAGTCATTTCAAGATTAGTTAGTAAATAATAATTAGCTAATGTTGTTCATGAGACTAAAATCATCTCACTGTGGTAATGTTAATATAATATGGACAATATTATAGTATTGTCAGATTATATATATATATATATATATATATATATATATATATATATATATATATATATATATATATATATATATATATATATATATATATATATATATATATATATATATATATATATATATATATATATATATATATATATATATATATATATATGAGCTTGAACTCTGGGTCAAAGATTCAAGTAGCAGTTAATTATATTTCCTATCACCTTAAATCTTCACTCAAAGACAAGTATCTCTGACAGTGTATATACAGATGTATTATATATAAGAGACAAACATTGTTCTTTCAATATGTTGGCATTACTAAATTTGGCTCAATGCTTACATATATGTGTAAAAAGGAAAACGTACGAGCTGTGAAAACTGTGTCTGATAAAATGAAGAGTAGACTGATATATGAAATATTCCTTTATTGGGTGAGAAAATCAGACCATGTCATAACTGCTTTAAATCATACAGAATAGATATCAGAGCCTTAAACAGGCTGACTTCTGCTAAATGGGTCAAACTGGGCAGAAAGTCTACAAACACATAACATCCTTATAGAATATGATGTAACACTATAGATCAACTTACCTCAGAATATATAAAGCATATAAACAATTACAGCAATATGATGCAACAAACACAGCAGTGCTACTAATCCAAAATACTCAAAGCTTCATAGAACTGAAACAAACATTTATTTTTAGCTCCATTCTGCTGCTGATACATACTTTAGGTTTCTGAATATTAAACTTGTTGCTGCCTTTCATAGTGTGTAACTTGAAGGCCCTGAGTACTTTCTCCCACACTGAAAACACTGGGATGATAACATTATTTGAACATTACCTAATAAGACTGATTCAGGACAGACAATTAGTTATGTTAAACTTTCCTAGCAGTCCTTCACAAACAGGGAACAGTCTGTCTATTCTCTCCATCTGTCAGCTGCTGCTGGCTCTTCCTCCTCCTCTTCCTCACACACTGCTGAGTTTGTCCTGGTGGATCATCAGGGTGCAAAGCCTCACAGATGATGTGCAGCAGTGGGTCCCTCAGTCTGTCCTCACTCTGGACACTTGCAGTCGTCACACATGGAAATCAAATGTGTGATAAGCTGCAGGATTCAAACACAAGTGTAACTTATAAATACATGTTCATACTTTTATTCCACAATCAGAGAGAAAGAAACAGAGAGAGAGTGCAGGACAGACAGACAGGTGACAGTCTCAGGTGTACACACTGCTACAAAACAGCACAAGAGAAGGAGGATTTAGTGTTTGTGTTATTACGAGTGCTAAACAAGAAGAGTTCCCAGATGGTCCAGTGGACACATGCGTGACTCCTGTGATTAAAGCATCTTTCTTTCAGCTTAACGAGTGAACCGTCAGCTCGTTCAAACACACGTTAAAGTCCGTTTGGCTCGACACCACCGAACAGAGGCAGCAATATAACATAGCTAACATTAACAGTGCAGTGAATCCTGCTTGTGCCGTCATATTCAGGACTGCAAACCGAGCAGCATCACTGACTTTCAGCTTGTTGTGTTTGTGGATATATGACTGACTTTAATTATCCATAAATCATCACATTCTCTGTAAGATTAAGGTCGACTATATATATATTTGAAAGTAAAGGCTTTAAAACCAAGTTACCGCTGAAAGTACAAACATCACTAATGTCACATAACTTTGCCGACATGTGACCAACAGTAATGTTTTAATGTTCTTAAACATTCGCACATAAATAAGTGACATCATATTCAGTACTTACTTCTGACAGTTCACTCTTGACCGCTCCCTTCTGCCGTATTTTGCGGCAAAATTATCCACACCACACCGCCGCTATGGATTGTGGGATATATGGGACCACGAAGCGTGCACCGGACCACGCTTGATATTTGGGCAAATCGACGGCGCATTTGGAGTACACTTTGAATTGGGACAGCTGTCATCGCGTGGCGGTGACGTAATCGCACTTGAAATGCGTACTTCAAGCGTGCAGACCCTGAATTGGGACACAGCCTGTCTTTCATTTGTGCTTCAACAACAACAACAACAACAATCTTTATTTATAGAGCACATTTAAAAACCAACGGTATACCAAAGTGCTTAACAAAGAGCAAGGAAATAACACAAGTATTATAAACTGTATTATAAGTATTATAAACGCAGTCACACCTTCAATGAAGGTGTGACTGCGTTCACAGGTGCTGTTCTGTGATTGGCCAGTGCAGGCGTGAATTCACCACTCGGAGCTGCAGTAACGTCTCTCTGTGTCTCCAGCAGATGGCGCTCTCTCAGATTACCCCCACCCTGTTTCTCAGTGGGGCCGACGCCCCTCTCAATGCAGCACTGGTGTCGAAGAAAGGCATCACACTGATTGTCAATGCCACACTGAGCCACGCCTGCCCCGCCTACCCAGGGGTGGAGTGCCTGCGGGTCCCTGTGTCCGACCTGCCGAGCGCCCACCTCGGGGATTACTTTGATTGGGTGGCTAAGCGTATCCATGGTAACTGTGGCGGCGGGACGCTGGTGCACTGTGCCGCCGGGATGAGCCGCTCTCCAGCGCTGGTGATGGCGTACCTGATGCGCTACAGGGGCGTGACACTGCAGCAGGCGCACCACTGGGTGCAGGAGAGCCGGCCCTGCGTCCGGCTGAACGCCGGCTTTTGGGAGCAGCTGCTGCAGTATGAGAAGAGGCTGTACGGGAGGAACACCGTCAGGGTGGCCCCAGAGCCGCCACCCAGGACACCGCAGCTGGCCAGGCCTCAGCAGCAGAGGGGCCCGTTAACACTGGTGCCCAGGTCACCGCTGATGTCCCGTGCTCAGGTGACATCATCAGCAAGCCAATCCAGGAGGGGATCCAAAACCATCAAAGTCTGAAACTCAAACACCTGGATCCTCAGAGTGATCCCTGCACACACCCTGGTCCCTGAACACAGCTGCCTCCCTTCACAACCCGGATCCCTGAACACACCTGGATCCCTGCACACACCTGGATCCCTGAACACACCCGGATCCCTACACACACCCGGATCCCTGAACACACCCGGATCCCTGCACACACCTGCACACACCTGGATCCCTGAACACACCTGGATCCCTGCACGCATCTGGATCCCTGAACACACCCGGATCCCTGCACACACCTGCACACACCTGGATCCCTGCACACACCTGCACACACCTGGATCCCTGCACACACCTGTCTCCCTGAACGCATCCGGATCCCTGAACACACCCGGATCCCCGCATACACCTGAAGCAGGTCTCTGAGCATGCTCAGTTCTTTTCAGTTTTTCCCGGCCCATTCCCTCTTCATGTTTACATTTTGGCCCCGGGCCATGTGTCAGCTTGGTCCGGCCCTGCTGAGCCCACCTCAGCACCACCAGCATTAACTATGTGTTGTTCTTGCTTTGAGTCTAATGATGATTCTGTTCAAATGTAAAAGTACGAAATAAATGTAATAAAAAATGTATAAGATTAAAAAAACTACGCGTCCTCTCGTACTAACAGCTAATGTGTGTAAAAAAAATCCTCACTGTGGGACTTTTTCCTGGCAGATGTTGGTGCTTATATCTCACAGGGAATAATAAGCCAACAGGAGCAATGATCCTGGAACCACTGCAAACCCCAGAGCCAGCTCCACGGAGCACTCGCTCTGTCTCAGAACCACAAACATGTTGGTGGGATATCGTCCCACCCAACACCAGGACAGGTGGAGGAACGAGGGCCATCAGTATGTGACTATCACTGCTCCTTATTTCAGAAAACTGCGTTACGTGTCAGATTGAACGACATCATTGAGAGAAAAACCTTTAGAACAGAGGTGTCAAACATAAGGCCTGGGGCCCATAATCGGCCTGGCAGAGACTCCAGTCAGGCCCTCTGGATCGCTTTAAAACACGTGAAAGAAGAAGGAAGGCATAAACTTTGTATTTTTCCCCATGTTTTATTAGGTTTACAGCATCTCTACATGAGCTCCAAATCAAGGGGCTTAATATTGTAAAGACCCTAGAGTAATACATTGTATACTTCCAAAGCACCCCCCACTGGTGGCCCAAGAGTCAAACGCCTTCTCCATTTTCCATGTAGGCTGGTTGAGCAAACTCTCAGCCACCACTGAATGTCTTTGAGAGACTGAAGAGCTCATCCACTGCTCCACGACCAGGACCAGGAACAGACACACTCCCCTCTCCAGTACCCTGCCATGGACTTTACCGGAGAGGCCGAGGAGTAGTTGGAGCGCATTCTCCCGTCCCCGTTCTTAGAGCTCCCCTCGCCATCTGCCGATCCAGAAGCACCACCCCAAATCTCCACTTAATGTTGCAGAGACCTGCCGGCCAGGACAGCCATTCAACATCCAGACCAGGAGCCCTCTGTGCATCGCAACTACGTCAGAGATCTCACCCTCAGGGGTGGGCAAGTTGGCCCCTCATCCCAGACTTCCACGACAGGAAGTGTGTCAGTGGGATCAAGAAGGTCCACAAAATATTCCTTCCCCTAAAAGACTAAGTAGCAATTAATATTAAAAGTAGCTGTAGGTCCTCTCCAGCTATGAGTTATCTGCTTTAAGATGTGAATTTGAGAGTTATACCAGTGAGGAGGCTGTAAAATTATTAACAAGATAATCGACCTCTGTTGGAGTAGCGTTCAGATAGCTGCTCTGCTCTATGTTGGTACAGGGCATTGAAGATGATAACAGTGGGTGGATTATATTCTTAAACTTAGTTACAGCGCTTTCAGAAAGACATCTACTGTGATAAAGTCTACTCTCCACTGCTGTGTAATCAATTATTGTAAATGTAAATGTTATCAGGAAATGATCAGACAGCAGAGGGTTTTCAGGAAACACTGTTAAATGTTCAGTTTAAAGAGGAACAGGAGGAACTGTGCAGCAGTCAGGAGGGAGAGCAGCTGGGACTGAAGGAGGAGCCTGAAGTTCATAATGATCCTGTGCAGTACGAGGAAGAGATGGAGCATCAGCGCAGACTGCTGATGCTCAGGGCGGCGCTGTCACTTGGTGTTCGCTCGCTTTGTGGTAGAGTATCACTTCCTGTTCAAACACAGTAGTGTTTCTGAGTAGCTTATCTGCTTAGCAATTTAATTAAAATCTTTTAGATACATTCGTTTTTCATAGTATAATCTAGTGAAAGGTAGATGAGGCCTCGTGAAGCGTTTCAGCACATTCCCCAAACTGTATTGATACTGTGTCGACACAATGTTGCTGTTTTGCTCCATACTGACACCTGCTGGACCTTAAATATCATTGCAGGCAACTTACTTGAGACTCACAACAGACACTGATTCAATGACCTCGTCATACTTGTACACTGTAAGGTACTTTCCATGGAATCATTTTATATCTTTTACATTTCAAATATTGTAGACATCTATAAAATATATTGTGAATGACACTAAGTGAAAATTAAAATGAAAGTATTGTGAATGTAATATTACCCATTTGACTCAGAGTTTATTATAAAATTCTATTCAGAAAAATAAGTTTATCCAATGTTTTTGCATTCAGTCTATTGTGTTTTTTTGACACCATTTCCCCAGCTTTGGAAAACTCACAGGCACAGATGAAGCTGGGGTACACAAACTGTAAAGTCAGGTGGAAAAAGTTCTGTTAAGATGTCTTCCTATTCCCCCAGTACGTTAAAGGATCCTCTGATCTTGGAATGTTTCTCTCCGACACTCTCCACAATACTAAGGGGTTGGCAGTCCTTTATAATAAAATTCAGGACTGTCTGGTCCAGAACAGTCTTCCTAGATGCTTGATTTCAAAATAATAAAACACATATTAATAAAAAAAAAAAAAAAATGATGATAAAGCTGTTCAGTGTCAATATAGCCCGACCTGTGTTCATTCTCGGTGTCTTTGTCTCCTCATTTTCATGTTTGGGTTCTCTGTAATGCCTAAACACTGAGGAGGTGCTTTTGTTTGTGTAAGAAAGCGCCGCAGAACAGATGCAACATTTAACCTGCATAAAATGAAATAAATAATTTACACTTCAACTCACATTGCTGTTTTTCCTATTCTGATAGATCACACTGAAACAAAGACAGACAAACTATTACCTTATTTGCAGTTAAAAGATCAAAATGATCCCACACAGCAGAAACATTTCTTT
Source organism: Oreochromis aureus (assembly GCF_013358895.1). Classification (NCBI taxonomy): domain Eukaryota; kingdom Metazoa; phylum Chordata; class Actinopteri; order Cichliformes; family Cichlidae; genus Oreochromis; species Oreochromis aureus. The sequence continues at coordinate 36,526,891 of NC_052959.1, forward strand.
TTCTTTCGGGCTCCATTTTGTTATGGAGAGATGTGTTTGTTTTGTTTTTTAATCTTTGCGAGAGTAATTTCATGGTTGGTTTTTTTTGTGGCGACTCATTCCATTGGCAGATGCGGATGCGGTACTTTTTAAACACAGTTTGGCGCGTTGGCAATGAGCGATACAGCAGCTGTATCGATCACGTGACTTTTTCTTAAAGCGACGCACGCACCGATACAGGCTTCGCTCTGTGAGCTTGATACATGCGTCGGTGCGTCAGTGTTGCTGGACCCATCACTAGTATAATCCTCACGTGCTTCATCTGAATCACCCTTTCTGTGTACTCACTACCTAATTTATAGCCAAAGTATTCACTCACTGTCTCTTTACTGTTTCGCTAGCTTAGCTTAGCTCGTAGCCGACTCGTTAGCACCATGGCTACTTCACCTGTCCCTCCTGCAGTTTCCTGCTCATTGTGTCAGATGTTTAGTTACTCCTCGGCCTCCTTTAGCAGTAATGATACCTGTAACAAATGTAGCATATTTGCAGCTCTGGAGGCCAGGATTACTGAATTGGAGACTTGGCTTCGCACCCTTGTGGAATAAGGGAAATATTTTACTGCTACTTATGCTTATTATCATTATCATTGCATTAATTAACTTTGCATTAAGTCATGATCATTGCATTAAGCCATATAATAATCACTTCATTGAAGCAGTTATTGAAGCTGCTGACATTACATTAAAGTCTGTATTACAGGTGTTATCATAATTACATAATATTCTTTACACATTGGCTTATTAATGAGTTGTGGCTCAGTCAATTAATTAAAGGTTGAAAGTGGAGTAAGTGGCTTGGAGCTATGGAAGGTTCAATGCATGCACGCCACAAGATACATATAATACATATAATCAAGAAGCAGGTTCCCGGAGACCTGAATGTATTCAGCTTCTTGTCGAATTTGAGTTTGCCCGGTTACAGGTGACAGAAGAGGTGGCCAGATGACTACCATCCCCAAGGACCATCTGTAAGATGCAGTGAGCCCTTATATGGTACATGTGATAGAAGGAACTGTTCATGTGTAGCTATGAAAATGAATATTTACTGTATCTGACATATCACAATCTTTGTAAACGCATGAGGGGTCCAACCCTGAGGAATCAAAAGCAATCTGAAGTGTCTTTTGGGTGGAGTTCTACAACTGAGGTTTGATTTTGTACCTCTCAGACATGTGTATTCAATAAACTCTTCCGTTTGATTGCATCCTTCTGGGCCTTTGGTATTTTGTTTTGGCAACCATAGTCACCCTTCATTGTCTTCCCCTGGGCCAGAAGATAGCGTGGCGACATTGAAGACCCCAAGCAGCTGGGGAACTGGGTGACGGTGAGGAGGAAGCATAGTCCTAAGCAGAAGCCCCAGGTACACCACCAACCTGTTCAGATCATTTTTCCCCACTCGGCGACACACCCCCTGGGGTCAAACTCTGGTAATTGGTGATTCTGTTCTCAGACATGTGACGAGAGACACCGGCAACCATAGTCAATTGTCTTCCAGGGGCCAGAGCAGGCGACATTGAAGGAAATTTAAAACTGCTGGCTAATCAATATACAGTGATCATCGGTGTGCAGTAATGACACCGTTTGCACTAAAAATAAATCGGTGTGTAACTTTGCAAAAACAATGTCGGACTCTGTAGTTTTCTCTGGTCCCTCCCCAATCAGACCAGGAGTGACATGTTTAGCCGCATGTTCTCCTTAAATTGCTGGCTGTCTGAGTGGTGTCCCAGAAACGATGTGGGCTTCATAGATAATTGGCAAACCTTCTGGAGGAAACCTGGTCTTGTTAGGAGAGACGGCATCCATCCCACTTTGGATGGAGCAGCTCTCATTTCTAGAAATATGGACCAATTTATTAAACCCCCAAAATATGACTATCCAGAGTTGGGACCAGGAAGCAGAGTTGCAGTCTTACACGCCTCTCTGCAGCTTCTCTCCTCCTGCTACCCCCAAAAACCCATCTCCATTGAGACTGTGACAGCTCCCAAACAGACAAAAACAAACCAAAAACCAGCAATAAACAACTTAAACATAAAAAATCACAAAGAAAGAACAACACAGTATCCACATCTGAACCAAAGAGTAAAACAATGAAATGTGGATTATTAAATATTAGGTCTCTCTCCTCCAAGTCTCTGTTAGTACATGACTTAATACAGGGAGTGCAGAATTATTAGGCAAGTTGTATTTTTGAGGAATAATTTTATTATTGAACAACAACCATGTTCTCAATGAACCCAAAAACTCATTAATATCAAAGCTGAATGTTTTGGAAGTAGTTTTAGTTTGTTTTTAGTTTTAGCTATTTTAGGGGATATCTGTGTGTGCAGGTGACTATTACTGTGCATAATTATTAGGCAACTTAACAAAAACAAATATATACCCATTTCAATGATTTATTTTTACCAGTGAAACCAATATAACATCTCCACATTCACAAATATACATTTCTGACATTCAAAACAAAACAAAAACAAATCAGCGACCAATATAGCCACCTTTCTTTGCAAGGACACTCAAAAGCCTGCCATCCATGGATTCTGTCAGTGTTTTGATCTGTTCACCATCAACATTGCGTGCAGCAGCAACCACAGCCTCCCAGACACTGTTCAGAGAGGTGTACTGTTTTCCCTCCTTGTAAATCTCACATTTGATGATGGACCACAGGTTCTCAATGGGGTTCAGATCAGGTGAACAAGGAGGCCATGTCATTAGTTTTTCTTCTTTTATACCCTTTCTTGCCAGCCACGCTGTGGAGTACTTGGATGCGTGTGATGGAGCATTGTCCTGCATGAAAATCATGTTTTTCTTGAAGGATGCAGACTTCTTCCTGTACCACTGCTTGAAGAAGGTGTCTTCCAGAAACTGGCAGTAGGACTGGGAGTTGAGCTTGACTCCATCCTCAACCCGAAAAGGCCCCACAAGCTCATCTTTGATGATACCAGCCCAAACCAGTACTCCACCTCCACCTTGCTGGCGCCTGAGTCGGACTGGAGCTCTCTGCCCTTTACCAGTCCAGCCACGGGCCCATCCATCTGGCCCATCAAGACTCACTCTCATTTCATCAGTCCATAAAACCTTAGAAAAATCAGTCTTGAGATATTTCTTGGCCCAGTCTTGACGTTTCAGCTTGTGTGTCTTGTTCAGTGGTGGTCGTCTTTCAGCCTTTCTTACCTTGGCCATGTCTCTGAGTATTGCACACCTTGTGCTTTTGGGCACTCCAGTGATGTTGCAGCTCTGAAATATGGCCAAACTGGTGGCAAGTGGCATCTTGGCAGCTGCACGCTTGACTTTTCTCAGTTCATGGGCAGTTATTTTGCGCCTTGGTTTTTCCACACGCTTCTTGCGACCCTGTTGACTATTTTGAATGAAACGCTTGATTGTTCGATGATCACGCTTCAGAAGCTTTGCAATTTTAAGACTGCTGCATCCCTCTGCAAGATATCTCACTATTTTTTACTTTTCTGAGCCTGTCAAGTCCTTCTTTTGACCCATTTTGCCAAAGGAAAGGAAGTTGCCTAATAATTATGCACACCTGATATAGGGTGTTGATGTCATTAGACCACACCCTTCTCATTACAGAGATGCACATCACCTAATATGCTTAATTGGTAGTAGGCTTTCGAGCCTATACAGCTTGGAGTCGAGTGTTGAGTCTGACGTTTTCAAGTTCAGAATCACTCTAAGAGATCGACCTTTGACAAGACGTGACATCCTTTCTGTAGTCAGCTCTGTTTATGACCCCCTAGGAATGTTGGCACCAGTAATCTTAAATGCTAAAAAGATTCTGCAAAACTGTGTCGTAAAAAGATTGGATGGGATGATGCATTACCCGATACAGTTATACAGGAATGGACTATTTGGATGCAAGAGCTCTACAAGCTGGAGGAGTTTAAGGTTGATCGTTGTTTTAAAACCAACAGTTTTGGAACTGTAAAAACTGCTCAGTTACATCATTTCGCAGATGCATCCGAGGATAGCTATGGAACAGTGACTTATTTGTTACTAAAGAACGAACGAGACCAGGCACACTGTGCATTCATTATGGGAAAGGCACGTGTTGCTCCTTTAAAACCAGTTACAATCCCTCGAATGGAGTTAACAGCTGCCACCTTAGCAAGCAGAATGGATGTAATGTGGAAGAAGGAGCTGCAGATGAAACTGAAGGACTCAGTATTTTGGACTGATAGCACCTCTGTACTAAAATACATCAACAATAAAACAACAAGGTTCCGCACTTTCGTCGCCAACAGTTTCAGAGATTGTCAAAGTTTCAAATGCTCAACAATGGAGATATGTGGACACGGATAACAATCCAGCAGATTTGGCTTCTCGAGGTTTAACGGTACAATCTTTTTTGAAAAATAAACAAACTTGGCTCTCTGGACCTCCATTTCTTCTACTACCACAAGAGGAGTGGCCTCAGAATCCTGATGAAGTGAACCAAATCTCATCAAACGATGCAGAAATTAAGACAACAGTGAATGCCGTTCAGACGTCACAAGGAATGGATCTGGTTTCTCACTTCATTCAATATTTTTCATCCTGGACTCAGCTGAAGCGTGCAGTAGCATGGATTCTGAGAGTTAAGAAACTGCTGCTGCATTACAGTAGAAGAAAACTACAAATTAAACAAGATGCTAAACAAAATCTTGAACTTCAAACGAAGAGACACTGTCTGGACACCAGCAGTCTCAAGGTTGAGGAGCTGATTAGCGCTGAAATGGCTATAATCTACTTTTGTCAAAGGAAGCTGTTTAACAAAAGGATCGAATGTTAAGAGAACCAGTCACATTTACAAACTTACTCCCATCCTGGAAGAAGGTGTGTTGAGAGTTGGTGGACGACTCAGTAGAACTGCAATGCCAGAAGAGAGAAAACATCCTGTTATTCTGGCCAAAGACTTCCACATTTCTAACCTAATCCTTCAACATGTCCATGAAACGGTGGGTCATGGAGGTCGTAACCACATGTTATCTAAGCTGCGTCAAAAATACTGGATTCCAGGTGTCACAGTACCTATAAGAAAAATTGTGGCTAAATGCGTTGTGTGTCGGCGCGTAAATGCCCCACCAGGACAACAGCAAATGGCAGATCTGCCCCTACACAGAGTAACTCCTGATGAACCACCATTCACGTATGTTGGAGTGGACTATTTTGGACCGTTTCTAGTGAAACGTGGAAGGACTACTGTAAAATACTATGGTGTGATATTCACATGTTTAGCATCAAGAGCCATTCATATTGAAATGGCATCATCACTGGACACAGACTCTTTTATCAATGCCCTTCGTCGCTTTATTGCCAGACGTGGTCAAGTAAAAGAATTGCGATCTGACAACGGCACCAACTTTGTGGGAGCCCATCGTGAGCTGAAGGAAATGATAGCAGATTGGAATCAACGTCGTATACACAATACCCTCCTTCAAAAGGGCATTAAATGGACTTTCCATCCCCCAGCTGGCTCACATCTTGGAGGTGTATGGGAAAGACTTATAAGATCTGTGAGAAAGATTCTTAATTCCACCTTAAATGTACAAAATCTGGATGAAGAAAGTCTCAGGACTGTTTTATGTGAAGCTGAAGCTATTTTGAATGCTCGTCCTATTACAAAGGCTTCTACAGATCCAAATGACCTTGAAGCACTTACTCCAAACCACCTGTTGCTTCATAAGACTGCACCATCACTACCACCAGGATGTTTTCAGAAAGATGACATATATGCTCGGCGCAGATGGAAACAAGTCCAATATATGTCAGATTTATTCTGGAAAAGGTGGATTAAAGAATATCTTCCACAACTGCAACAAAGACAGAAATGGTGCAACCCTAAACAAAACTTCATGCCAGGAGACATTGTGATCATTGTGGATGATTCCACACCACGGAATTCCTGGATAACTGGAAAAATTGAAGAGACAATCCAGGACAAAAAAGGATTTGTTCGTCATCTTCAGATCAAGACAAAGACTGGATTCCTAAACAGACCCATAAATAAAGTCTGTCTTTTGCAGGAAGCAGAGAATATTTAACACATTGGACTGACTAGATAATCTTTAAGTGACCTATTCCTTTTACTTATGGGTTATTAACTTCACATATGGTGAACCACAAGTAGTAGTACTGACGCATGTTGCACTAAAGGGCGGTTGAAATGTTTTATGAACAAGCCAAAGATGTAAGACTTGATTATTTTGTAATTATTAGTTAAAAGATAATAATTAGGGGCCGGTATTGTAAGAGCCAAAGTCAATGTTTATGTTTTGCTTATTTGTTATGGTGGCACAGGTGTAGAGCTTTACCTGCATCTCAGCTGATGACATGTGGGTGTGGTCACTGTCTATTTACCTGAGGTCGGTGTTCGTAGCAGGTGTGTTGGGTGAGTGGTTTGTGGGCAAACTTTTCTGTTGACCGTCATTTTTCGGTACACCAGTTATTCCATGAGCTATTTGTAAATTGATTGTTTTTGTTTTGTTCTTAAAATAAATGCGCAAAGTACAAGTACGACTCATTATGGATCATTGGAGGCGCGTCACAGGGACACAACCAACTCGCCGCGGCTTTACCACTTTTACCATTCCTCTCACATTCCAAGAAGTAAATTTTAAATTCTTATATGAAGTCATCTATTCTTAATAATACATCAGATTGTGCAACACAGTATCATCTTTTGGTTGTTGGTAAACCTTTCAGTATCCCTAACTGTTGTGCTGGGAGTAAACCAGTAAAAAGCAACAAGTTGTGAAAAATACAAAAACACAAACAAACAACATAAAATCTGCCGTAAATGAACCCCCTTAGCTGTCAACCTGAACAGGACAGCCCCTCGCCTTACCCCACCCTCCCCCTGACCTTGGGGTGCAGTTAACACTAGAATTATCCAGCCTTTTTTCAAGGGTGCAGTCCCTACTACTAAATTTACTGGCCTGCGGACAATTTGCAAAATTCCCCCAACCTGGACACCTCTTGGCACCCCGCTGAAATATATATTCTACAGGTCGTCAGCTATATTGTTCTCAAACTTTTGTTGTGCAAACACTCTCCCCCTGGAGAACCATGAGAGATTCAAGGTTTTCCTTCCAGCAAGGCTACTTTCCTTCCTTACCTGCCTGAATGCCTGTCCATAAACATATATACACAGAGTTGTACATATATTTATATATTTATATAGCCAAACCTTATAAATATGCATAAAGTCTAGTTAAACACACAGACACATCTATATGATAACACACACACATATATATAAAAAAAATAAATAAATAAATATGTATATATATATACACACAAATAGATAGATGTGTGTGTGTGTGCGATACACCAATATTTTTGAACAAATTCCATATTTATGTTTCCAGATTGTTTGTATAGTGCACTTTCTATACTGTGCTCTGTCCACTTTTTTTGCAATGACAATGCAGATTTTCCATTCTGGGACAAATAAATGAATTTTTGTGTGTGTGTGTGTGTGTGTGTGTGTGTGTGTGTGTGTGTGTTCAGACAACATTGGCATTTGTTTACTTAGATCCAAGGCAGGTTCAAACCTCTGTCTTCAGCTGCCTACATACAAAAGACAGACATTCACAATATATGGGTGGAGATCTGTCTGTTTTATTTCAAAGTGTTTCAAACTTGAACTTGACCACCGCAGATAACAGCTGTTCCCTTTGGCCAAGCATTTCGCATCACTGGCAACTTTGTCTTGGAAGTTTAAGAATTCAGTATAGTTGTGACTCTCGGTGTGGGTGGTCGAAATCTCATGAGTCCGTTGAAGCATTTCTATCAGCTCTTTTCTGAAAGCTGTTGTCACAGAGGTTTGGCCTGCCTTGTCTGAGCAACTCTGAGTGAGCAAATGCAAATGTGCCAGGCCTCAAGGACAATGGTCATTTGCACAACAAAAGTTGTCCGGGAGAAACAAGCTGACGACCTGTGAAAATCTCAGCAGGGGTGCTTAACACCTCGAGACTTGTTCCAGAAAAGAAAAACTTGTTTAATTCTAGGGGTGTTGTCTTTAGGAAGTTACGCTCTGAGTTAACGGTAGTAAATCTCCACGTTAAGTGCACATGCTGATCCAAAGTAAACCATGGAGCAGCTAGACCAAACCGAGCTGACATTAAGGACAAACAAAACCAAACCAACTGACAATTATCAATCCTGACGAAAGTCATATTCTATCCCGTCAAGTATGTATATAATGAACATTTCAAACTTTCTTGCAGCATAAGAGACATCCTGGAGAGCCGACATCACCTGCAGAACAACCAGCACTGTTAGACACAAATGAAAGCCTCATCAGAAGAGTGTGCTTGGCCATTTATCTATAAGGGGTAAATAAAATGCCCAATACATCTGAGGAGGATTTAAGATAATAATAAACCAAAGTAAACACAAAAAAGTTATAAATAAATAAAATACTTCCCAAAAAATTTCAGGCAAGGATGAGAATATGGCCAATAGATCCAAAAAATTCAAACTCCCTAGTTCAGGGCAGATAGTGAAGAAAACTTCAACAGTTCCCATTAAATAATCTGTTAGGGCTGGACCAGTATTCTGCAAACCTCCCATGAATTTTTTAAATATCTGCTGGGGTCTCAAGTAAGCATGCGTGTGTCCATCAGACGACACTCGTGCTTCGCCGGTAAATTAATCCGGGTGTTCATTGACCTCAGCTGCTGTTTTCCTGGACAAAGCTGTCATCCACTCCACACCTGTCAGAAAGATCCGCAGAAGAACATGACCTCTTGACCACCGCAGATAACTTTCGCTCCTGGCCATAGCTGCCCGCATCACCGGACTTTGTCCCAGGGTTTAAGAACTTCACGACAAGGACTCACTTGTGGGAAAAGGAGACTGGTCTGCATCTGCATAGCAACTGCACCGCTCTTCTATGAGAGGTTGTCACAGGACTTATCTGCCCATATTGTGTATTGTACCTTATCCCTGCACTGCTGCTAGAACTCTTATACTACTATGTTTACTTGCACTAATGCTATTACTCTTATACTAGCCTACTGTTAACTGTTTTATCTTGGATTTGCCAATATATTTATACTTCCTCGAGTTTGTTCGTGAGGAGAGCCACTTCTTTTTATCTTATTTGCCTTTATATGAGTTATATTTATACTCCAACTGTTATATTACCATGTCTCCGCCCATCCATTGCACCGAATTGTCCTGCATGTCCCTCTTAACGCCTTGGATTGCTTTCAGGACCACATCAATTTTGCCAAAAGTCACTACTGATCCCGTTAGTTATTTGAATAACATCCATATTATGGGCCATTTCAGTACTGTTAAATTACTGTGCTTACATAGCATCACCTGCAGAGTTAGCTAGACTGTTAGCATCTGCACACATTTACTGTTGGTCACTAGAAGAGTAACCTTTAGATGTTGCACCATTGCATTATTATCCTGCATAATGTCGCGGATTTATGATAATAACTGCATCCAAGCAGTAGTTATCACTGTTCACGTACTTAAAGACAGTTTTCAGAACTTACTAGAATATAGAGCTCATTTAAATAATGTTGTCCCTGTTGATTGCCATAATCATCCTGGAAAACTTTCCTTTTGCTAAAGCATACAGTTAGGGTGTTCCAGGTGACCCTGAATCCTCCCTTCTACTTTTCTCTAGGGGACAACAAGTAAGCCTGCAGTGTGAGAGCTAAGTGCTCTATAGGGTGATATGGTACTACAAGGTCATTAAGATAAAAGAGGAGCAGGATTTTCGTTTCTTGATAACATTTACAATAATTGATTACACAGCAGTGGAGAGTAGACTTTATCACAGTAGATGTCTTTCTGAAAGTGCTGTAACTAAGTTTAAGAATATAATCCACCCACTGTTATCATCTTCAATGCCCTGTACCAACATAGAGCAGAGCAGCTATCTGAACGCTACTCCAACAGAGGTCGATTATCTTGTTAATAATTTTACCTCCTCACTACGCATGCGACTCTGGATACTGTAGCTCCTGTGAAAACTAAGGCCTCAAATCAAGAAGTACCTGACTCCGTGGTATAATTCTCAAACACGTAGCCTAAAGCAGATAACTCGTAAGCTGGAGAGGAAATGGCGTGTCACAAATTTAGAGGATCATCATTTAGCCTGGAGAAATAGTTTGCTGCTTTATAAGAAAGCCCTCCGCAAAGCCAGAACATCTTACTATTCGTCACTGACTGAAGAAAATAAGAACAACCCCAGGTTTCTCTTCAGCACTGTAGCCAGGCTGACAAACAGTCAGAGCTCTACTGAGCCAACAATCCCTTTAACGTTAACTAGTAATGACTTCATGAACTTCTTTACAAATAAAATTTTAATCATTAGAGAATAAATTACCAATAATCATCCCACAGATGTAACATTATCTACAGCAGTCTAAGGAGCTTGGAAAGAAAAGCGTCTGGACTTCTTTAAGTTACTTGGATACGTTTCACCCGAGAAGCTTCTTCAGTTCTAGGGTCAAATGGTGGAGAGTCCCACATTTAAACCCAGTGGGAGTGTCCCCCCGAGAGGGACAAGAGGACCCCCTAATGATCCTCTACCTAATCACATGAGCCAAGGTGTGAAAACAATCAGCCAGGGTTTCGGGTGAGCTCATTGTGAAACCTGGCCCCACCCTATCATGTGATTTCCTGAGGTCAGATGGCTCAGGGTGTGAGTGGGCGTTAAGGCGTCTGGGAAGGATCTCAAAACTGGATTATAGATGGCAGACAGTTGGTGTCGTAAACCACCGCCCCTGTTCAAAGATGGTCGCTCACAGTGGACATAAATGTCTTCTTTCACTCCTCTTTCAAACCATCTGTCCTCTCTGTCCAAAATGTGAACATTGGCATCCTTGAAAGAGTGACCTTTGACCTTTAGATGCAGATGAACTGCTGAGTCTTGTCCTGTGGAGGTGGCTCTTCTATGTTGTGCCATGCGCTTGTGAAGTGGCTGTTTGGTCTCTCCAATGTAGAGGTCTGGGCATTCCTCGCTGCACTGTACAGCATACACCACGTTGTTAAGTCTGTGTTTAGGAGTTTTGTCTTTCGGGTGAACCAGTTTGTGTCTGAGTGTGTTGCTGGGTCTGAAGTACACTGGGATGTCGTGCTTGGAGAAAACTCTCCTGAGTTTCTCTGATACACCGGCTACATAGGGGATGACAATGTTGTTGCGTCTGTCTTTCTTATCCTCCCTCGCTGGTGTCTGATCTTCTTTTCTGTGCATCTTTGCTGACTTTATAAAAGCCCAATTAGGATAACCACATGTTTTAAGTGCTTCCTTTACATGTGTGTGTTCCTTCTTTTCCCTTCAGGCTTAGAGGGAACATGTTCTGCCCGGTGGTGTAGGGTCCTGATTACTCCAAGTTTGTGTTCCAGAGGGTGATGGGAGTCAAAGAGGAGGTACTGGTCCGTGTGTGTGGGCTTCCAGTAAACTTCAATGTTGAGGTTTCCATTCTCTTCAATGTGCACGGCGCAGTCCAGGAAAGGCAAACAGTTATCCTTTGTGTCTTCCCTGGTGAACTTGATGTTTTTATCCACGGCGTTAATGTGCGCAGTGAAGGATTCCACTTCTTGTGTCTTGATTTTGACCCAGGTGTCGTCTACATATCTGTACCAGTGGCTGGGTACTCTCCCTCCCAAGAAGACAGCTCCTTGGAAGACAGAACCAACTTCACTGCCGATCAGATTTGCACACTGTTAGACCTCTGCCTTACCACCACATATTTCAAATACAACCAGGGTTTCTACAGACAAAAACATGGCTGTGCCATGGGCTCCCCGGTGTCACCTATTGCAGCCAACCTTTACATGGAGGAAGTGGAAAGAAAGCCTCTTGGCTCTGTCATGAAATCAATATCCTTATTTTCCTATTATATTGTTTTATGTACTTTAATAATGAAGGCTTGTAGAGCAAGGCCACCTTTGACTCACAAACTAAGTGCTCAGCCAGACTGAAAAACAGGACGTTTTAGTGCACAGGCATATTAATAGATAAGACACAGAAAAGAGGAACTTTCCATATAAGCAATGTTTGAGACTGTGTGACGTGTAAAGTACCAAAACAACACCTATATGAGACACAGCTTATGATTCTAATGTTAGAGCGCTTGCAACTGGCGTTTGAGCAGTGCAGGAGTCTCTCTCTTCCGGAAGATGATTGAATAAAAAGAAATATAAATGTTTTAACACACTATGAATCGGTTTTCTCTGTTCTATCATGGGGACAAAAGGATCGGGGTTTAATAGCTCTCTTGGCGGGACACTCCAACAGGGTTTAAATCTGGGACTCTCCACCATTTGACCCTTAGAACTGAAGAAGCTTCTCGGATGAGAGGTGAAACGTCTTCAAGCAACTTAAAGAAGTCCAGATGCTTTTCTGTCCAAGCTCCTTAGACTACGATGACCTGGATGACTGAGAACCTTCACAGTCATATTGCCGGGCATTTTGGGAGGAACACCCTTCATCTGGGGCGGGGGTATTTAAAGGAATCAAGGAAACTAGCGGATTATAGGAACCATCTTCATTTTAACCTAAGATGCACACAAAGCAGAGTTGATCCTAAGAGTTTGCGCCTTGGATCCACTGTCAGGGGATACAGAGCACAGTTGGTTCTATGGAGAGCACAAAATCAGCTGCTAAGTGAAAGGATAAGACAGGTCCATTTCACTATAGATGCCCTCCAGAGCAAGATTAGCCAGACTCTGCAGGAACTGAAAACCCTTCTACCCTCTCCTATCCTAGAAGAGGTTTACAAGTTTGTGGACAAGGCTCAGCGGGCCCAACACTCTAAAGGAAAAGAAAAACAACGCAGGAAATTCCACACCTTGCTTTCAAAAACATTCACATCCCAGTCTGAACCTACCTACACAACTCAGAGAAGAACACACACCTGAGGACAGTCAGGAAAAATGGGTGAAGAACTTTTCAGACCGGAATCTCACTGAACCTGAATAGAAAGTGTTGGCCAAAGGACTCAATTTTGCCATTTCTCCGCAACAGTTGCCCATAGTGGACCTCATCACAGCCACAGAAACCTCCATACGGATTAATAAATTATCACAGACAGAAGCAGAGCAAATCAGGATGAAAGTCTCAGCCACCCTCTCCAGTGCCAAAGTCCCTCCGCCCAACCTCACAATACAAGAAAAGAAGGCTGTCGCTACCCTGAGCAAAGACCACAACATCACTATATTACCAGCTGATAAGGGAAGGTGCACCGTGGTCCTAAACACAACAGATTACCACACAAAGATCACTACTCTCCTCAGTGACAACAACACCTACGAAGCTTTAAAGCGAGACCCCACAAGCAGCTACAAAAAGAAAGTTATAGCTTGCCTTCAAGACCTTGAAAAGGACAAAATCACTGACCGCCCAACATATCACCACCTTTACCCAGGGGATGCCATACCCTGCATTCACGGACTTCCTAAGATCCACAAAGAAGGGGTCCCACTCAGACCCATTGTTAGCAGCATAAACTCAGCCACTTACAACATTTCGAAACACCTTGCTTGTTCTAAACTCAACTGATTATCACACCAAAATTACTCCTCAGTGACAAAAACACCCATGAAACCATAAAACGAGACCCCACAAAAACAAAGTCATCAGTTACCTACAACTTCACTGACCACCCTACATACCACCGTCTGTACCCAAGGCATCCACCTGGGTACAGACAATCAAATGTCTGTAACTGGACAGAAAACAGTGATTTTTTTTTATGGGAAACAGCTCTGAGGCATTGTGGGAAATTGAGTAATTACGGAAACAAGCTGTAGTCTCAAATGGATGTTTATGCTGTGAGAGCAACGGGAAAAGTAAGTCTGATTTTACGTTATTATCAAGCGGTCTGCTTCTGCTGCTGGTTTGGTGAATTTTGTTCAGAGCAAGACGAAACTTGCAGTTTAGGAATCTGTGAAATCTCTGCTTTCAGAAAATGTACTGTTCGCTCGGTTAGCCCGAGCTAATGAGGCTCTGTTCTGTTCGTTTATGGACATTTCATGAAATTACGTGACCGTTAGCTATTTGTTGTTTTCGCTGTTTGGTTTTTGTAGAAATAGTTTATACGAGCTTGTAGCTGAGATTCAGAGGTTCCTGTGGATGCCACATATGCCGAGACTTACACAGCTATCCTTGGCGTACTCCTTTGGAGCCACTTTGCCTTCTTCTTTGTGGACTCCCAAAGATCCACCAAGGAGTCCCACTCAGACCAACTGTTAGCTGTGAGAACTCAGCCACCTACAACATTTCCAAGCAGCTCGCCAACATCCGAGCTCCCCTTCGGGGAAAGCACCCCATCACATTTCTCCACTGACTTCACCAACAAGGCCCAGAAACTTACCCTGGATCCAGATGAAACCATGGTGTCCTCTTATGCCCTCGCTCAGACCTGTACACTGTTAGACCTCTGCCTCACTACCACATATTTTAAATACAGTGAGGGTTTCTACAAAAACGTGGATGTGCCATGGGCTCATCGGTGTCACCTATTGTAGCCAACATGGAGGAAGAACCACCTTGACAGGACAAGACTCAGCTGTTCATCTGCATCTAAAGGTCAAAGGTCACTCTTGAGGATGCCACCTACAATGAAGTCTCAGATCCTTCCCAGCAGCTTCAACCCGTGCTCACATCAGGTGTTCTCAACAGGTCACATGATAGGGTGAGGCAAGCTCTCTCAATGGTTTCTCGGCTGATAATGGCCCACACCCTTTTTCACGCTTTCAATAGTGGGTCAACGACCCTCTTAAGGGACAACTCTCACTGGGCACCAATTGGTTTTAGAATTGAAAAAGCTTCTTGGATGAAATGTGAAACTTACAGAAGTCCACTCGCTTTCTCTCCAACTCTGTAAGGCCTTTATCCAGGAGAATCCTGGAAAGAAAGGCAGGTGGGAACCTGCAGTCTGTAAAATTAAATGTTGAATAACCAGATATTTTAGAAGAAAACTTTATTTATACAGCTTTCACATCATGTTAACCACATTTTTTTCCAATTTATTAGTATCACCTCCAAACCCCGAAACATCTTTAGGAAAGGTTAAAAAAAAAAGAGAAAAATTTCCTGCAGTTACAAATACTAACAAAACACACAGTGGAAGAAGACTTTTCCACAAGACTCAGGTGAAAAAAAGATGGAGTGATGAGGGAAAGAAGGTAAACATTAAGGTAAAAATAATAAAACTTGATGATAAAAACTGGAAGAGCTGCTTCATTTCAAGATAAAATATATTTAGGAACCTAGCACAAATATATCACAAACACATAAGAGAACATTTAGCGAGATTAAACAAGTGCAAAGGGAATATTTCAAAATTAAGACAAAAGACAAAGTAGGCATCAGATCAAGATAAACAGAGATTACATAGAACTTACTGAGAGTGAACGAAAGACAAGAAAGGAAGTATATTTCTTTCTTGTCTTTCGTTGGGTCGACCTTACAATATAAAGCACCTTGAGGCGACTGTTGTTGTGATTTGGTGCTATATAAATAAAATTGAATTGAACTGAATAGATGTTATTTGACAGACCACATATAATGTGACATGCAATAAACTCACATGATCAAGACAAGACACTTCTGAGCTCTCTTTACTCCACCTGTAACATAAACATTATTTTTACTGACCGACAGAAGAATACAGCGTTTCAAACGGACTACAACTTCTCAGCTGTGTGAGTTTTTTTGTGCCGAGACAAGTGACTTTTTTGACTAAAGTTTTTCCCACATATTTCACAATGATAAGGTTTCTCCCCAGTGTGGATTTTCTTGTGAGCATACAGAACACTGCTTTGACTGAAACTTTTCCCACATGTTTCACAAGAATATGGTTTCTCACCAGTGTGAGTTTTCTTGTGGCGAGACAAGTGACCAGCTTGCCGAAAACTTTTCCCACAGATGTCACAATGATACGGCTTCTCGCCTGTGTGGGTTTTCTTGTGGAGATACAGAGCACTGCTTTGACCGAAACGTTTCCTGCATATTTCACATGAATATGGTTTCTCACCTGAGTGAGTGGTGATGTGGTAAGACAAACTATTTTTAGCACTGAAACTTTTCCCACATGTTTCACAACAATACGGTTTCTCTCCTGTGTGAGCGGTGATGTGACGAGCCAAACTGCGTTTTATACTGAAACGTTTCCCACATGTTTCACAAGAATATGGTTTTTCACCTGTGTGGATTCTCATGTGCATAGACAAGTGATACCTTCTCACAAAAATTTTACGACATATTTTGCACACGTAGAGTTTCACATTGTTTTGTATCATGTGATGCTTCTTTCCCTGGGACATACTGAAAGTGTCATTACACTGGCTCACTGAAATCGGCAAGCTGAGCTGGTAAGTTTCCTTTCCCTGATGTCCCTTCTTTGGCTTTGACCCTGCATCTTCAGTTAACCCCGACTCTTCTTGCTTGCTCGTTTCTTGATCTCTGCTTTCAGTTTCAGGAGAGTCATCACAGAGGAGCTGCTCGCTATCTGTTTCTGAGTCGCTGTGGTCACTTTCCTCACAAGTAGCTGTTAGCATAAAGGTATCGGTCCCGTCCTCAAGCAAAAGTTGTCCTTGTGGTTCCTCCTGGCCCAGACTGGGGTTCCTCTCTGGATTACTGAACTGCTGCTCTTGGAGAACCTCCTTCATGTTCTGGTGATGTGGGAGTTCTGAAATGACAAAAGTGATACAAGAAAAGGGTAAGTATACTCACAATTGTCATAATTTTCATAAATGGTGATCCAGTTGTAGGTCTTGAAGGTGGGGGTGGTGGAGCCTGACCCAGCTTTGCTGTTATGTGTAGCTGTTACAGCCCACATAACAGCAAAGTGTTATCTGAGATGGGGTGTAACACAAAGTGAAAAAAAATATTAACCACCTCATAGTTAACGTCAGTAAAACAATTTATTTTACAATTAATGCAAACGAACCAATTAGGACCAAATAAAACAGGGAAGCTCCGAGCGTCAGGGTCTCGAAGCCAAAACAACAAACAAATCGCCCCTTTCTGGCTAATAAACAAAACTAAGAGACAGTCTGTAAGAAAACAAAGTACAATGGCCGAGCTCACTGCCTCAGCCCGGAACAGGAGAAAAGGCTGAAACAAAAATGTCACAGAGCCCCAACATGCTTCCGCTGTGGATCACTACAGTTACCTTTACTCACAAAAACAAAGTCACACCAAGCTTCACAGGGTTTACACAGCTACAGCCTGCTGCCCAAATCACTGCAGCTCAAAGCCAGGGAAAAGGGAAAAAGGGGGCGTGGCACTTGAGATGGCGGTCTTTATGCAGTGGCTGACGAGCTGCAACACATCACCTCCGGTTATGAGGCAGACCCTAAAGGTCAGAGACTGTAACAACAGCTTACGCACTGAAGTGTGGCTGGTCAAGCTCCCCCAGCAGGAGGAGTTTAACATTCAGCCTTTATGCAGAGCTTAAAATGCGTATTATATGTCCTGAACACACACAACAGTGAGGACCCGGGCTCAGGAACCCAAGGGGATACAGGGACCCCCATCCCTGCCTGGCGCCTCTCACTGAGGGCACCTCCAGACTGGAACAGACTCCAGTCCATCTCCAGGAGGATTTTTCCAAAGCCCAAGTCGTGCATTGAGATGGACCTGACTATATCAAACCGGTCTCTGTTAACCTAATGCACAAGCTCCGGCCCCTTCTCACCAAAGAGATGACCTTCCATGACCTAATAGCCAGCCTCGATGGCTA
The DNA here is from genome assembly GCF_013358895.1 of Oreochromis aureus. Taxonomy (NCBI): domain Eukaryota; kingdom Metazoa; phylum Chordata; class Actinopteri; order Cichliformes; family Cichlidae; genus Oreochromis; species Oreochromis aureus. The sequence goes on from NC_052959.1 coordinate 36,544,637, forward strand.
GGGATCGGACCACCAAGGCCTTGACCGCCGACCGACACAACCTGAATGAAGTTAAAGCAGCAGTCCCACCAGGTCTGATTAGCTTGTGGAGCTGTGGAGACTTTGGTGATAATTGGTAAAGGTTTGGTTAGGCAGAGGAGCCAGACTCTCAATCATCCTCAAGCACAGGGGGTTCAGGACTCAGGAATAATGAAAACGTACTGATGGGCACCAGTGCTCCTCCTCAGACTCCTCGCAGATACGCGTATGTTATCAATTTCAAAATCCTGCATCTCCTTGTTGTTAAGTTATCACTTTTATAAGATATTCAGAAAACTTGAACTCTGACCTTGAGGTCAAGGTCACTGGGATTTTAGTAGGGATGGGAACTGATAAGAATTTAGAGATTCTGATTCCTTATCAATTTTCCTCGTTCCTTGTTAGCAGTATAATGCAGCTGTTTCTGTCCTGGAGCAGTCTCCCCTTTACCATCACGCTCTCATCCTTTTTCCTATAAAAATAAAAGTAAGGTCCCTGTCCACGCTGGAGACAGCGCCACTATTTTCCTCCTCCGACACACAAACTGAAATCAGCTGATCGTAGCGAGAGTGCAAGACCGATAAGCGGGATCAATAGATAGGCATACTAATGATTCCAAGGAATTGGAGTACTGGGAACCGGTTCTTGATTCCCATCCCTAGATTTTAGCAGCTGGACCTACGGCATTTGAAAATCCAACTTCACTTTATTCTCCTTATTTAGACTCTTTTTCTCCAATTGATCTTTCTGAGTTAACTTCAATAATTAATTCCTCCAAACCATCAACGTGTCTTTTAGACCCCATTCCTACAAAACTGCTCAAAGAAGTCCTGCCATTAATTAATTCTTCGATCTTAAATATGATCAGCCTATCTCTAATAATCGGCTATGTACCACAGGCCTTCAAGCTGGCTGTAGTTAAACCTTTACTTAAAAAGCCATCTCTGTACCTAGGGAAGTTACCCAACTGTTCTATCCTTGCAGCTGCAGAAAGGTGCGATGAAGAAGGCACCTAAGAAGTACAGCAAGATGTCCATATCTGAATCCTTGGAAACTGCCAAGCAAAGACTCTTTGAAGAGGTACACCAGAGAGAAGCACGCAGGAGAATAAACCAGCTGTTCTCCACAGGACCATCCAAGGTGTACTCTCAGTGGCAGGGGAACAGGACTCCCACCAAGGCTGCTGACGGAGCAATACTGGAAGAGCATATGGGAGCATCAGTGGCTAGTGGATCTGAGAGCAGACCACAGTGAACCCCCTGAACAGGGTCCAGTAATAATCACAGGGGCAGACATCCAAGAAAGGGTCTCCAGTATGAAGAGTTGGACAGCACCAGGCCCCGACATGGTTCACGCCTACTGGCTGAAGAAGCTGACTGCACTCCACGAACGTCTGGCAGCACGAATGAACCAGCTGCTAGTTGACAAGAGACACCCGGAATGGCTAACCAAAGGTCGGACGGTCCTGATCCCCAAGGACCCCAAGAAGGGACCGGTCCCATCCAACTACCGACCAATAACCTGTCTCAGTACTACATGGAAGCTCCTGTCAGGCATCATATCGGCTAAGATGAACAGGCACATGGGTCAATACATGAGCGGGGCACAGAAAGGGATTGGCAGCAATACCAGAGGCGCAAAACACCAGCTACTGGTAGACAGAACAGTCAGCCGAGACTGCAAGACCAGACTGACCAACCTGTGCACTGCCTGGATTGATTACAAGAAGGCCTATGACTCAATGCCCCACTGCTGGATACTGGAATGCCTAGAATTGTACAAGATCAACAGGACCCTAAGAGCCTTCATCAGGAACTCAATGGGGATGTGGCGTGCACAACACTAGAGGCCAACTCCAAGCCCATAGCACAAGTCACCATCAAGTGCGGGATCTACCAAGGAGATGCTCTGTCCCCACTGCTGTTCTGCATAGGCCTGAACCCCTCAGTGAGATCATTAACAAGACTGGCTACGGATACCGACTACGGAACGGAGCAGTTGTCAGCCACCTCCTGTACATGGATGACATCAAGCTGTATGCCAAGAGTGAACAAGACATCGAGTCACTGATCCACACTACCAGGCTATACAGCAATGACATCGGGATGTCATTCGGGCTGGAGAAGTGTAGTCGGATGGTAACAAAGAGAGGGAAGGTAGTCAGAACTGAGGGGATCGAACTACCAGAAGGCAACATTGCAGACATAGAGGACAGTTACAAGTACCTGGGGATCCCACAGGCGAATGGGAACCATGAAGAGGCCGCTAGGAAAGCTGCAACCACCAAGTACCTGCAGAGGGTCAGGCAAGTCCTGAGGAGTCAGCTGAACGGTAAGAACAAGATCCGGGCCATCAACACCTACGCCCTGCCCGTGATCAGGTACCCTGCTGGGGTAATAAGCATCAAGACAAGAAAGCTCCTTACCATGCATGGAGGGTTTCACCCCAAGTCCAGCACCCTGAGGCTGTACGCTAAGCGGAAGGAAGGGGGCCGGGGACTGGTGAGTGTCAGCACCACAGTCCAGGATGAGACAACGAACATCCACGAATACATCACAAAGATGGCCCCAACTAACAGCGTGCTCAGTGAATATCTCAGGCAGCAGAAACCCAAGAATGAGGAGGAAGAGGAGGCATCATCATGGAAGGACAGGCCCTCTTAGAAGCTGCAGAAGTACCAAGGGCTCAGAGAAAATGTGGACGGTGAAGGTAACAGTGGTCCCAGTGGGAATTGCAGCACTAGGTGCAGTGACTCCCAAGCTAGGTGAGTGGGTCCAGCAGATCCAGGAACAACATCGGAGATCGGCAAGGTGACAACAACATCCCACCAGCCTTTTATGGCTGAGAGGCAAAAACTATTAGAGAACAAAGATTATGTGTGACACTGTCATTCTGAAGGAGCTGGAAAACTAGTAAAACCTACCAGGAGGACTCGAGTTTGTGAAGAGTTTTCAGTATCAAAGTAATTCAGCAACAGTTATGAGAACATCCAGAGACACAAAAAGAAAGCAGCCATCGTTAGACTGACCTCACACAGTCACTGGTGAAGGAGCGGCTCACTTTAAACCTGAAAGCTCTTCTTTGACCCCTGAAAACACGTCACTGCTTTTCCAGCTAATTTTTCCCTGCAGATATTTCTGGTCCTCAGCTGTCTGGACGCCTCTGGACAGTGAAATGACCACATTCAGTCAAACTGGGCTCACACTTCATGAGAACACAACTTCTCACCTGATGCTCCATACTTGTTTCCTCGTTGATCCTGGCTCTCACCTCCAGCAGAGCTTGGAGAGAGGAGCTGCTCCCCGTCTCCTCCTGGTTCACTGTGCTCTCCTTCCTCAGCAGCAGTCACCATGAAGGTATCCGTCTCCTCCTTCAGTCCCAGCTGCTCTCCCTCCTGACTGCTGCACAGTTCCTCCTGTTCCTCTTTAATCTGTGGAGGTTCTGGTTCCTCCTGGTCCACACTGGAGCTCCTCTCCTGGTTCCAGAGCTGCTGCTCAGGGAGAACCTCCTCCTCCTTACAGACGTGCTGCTGTCTGAGGTCTGGAAGGACAAAGAGGATTCAGGACACAGACACTCTCTGTACTTTTAAGACTATCCAGCCCTGAGTATCAGCTTTTAACAATGCTTACAGTTAGGCCTGGATCAGGTGACCCTGAATGCTGCCTTAGTTACCATGCAACAGTCCATCAGTTACCATGGCGATGTACGCAGTACCTTTGTAACACTTAAAACTAGGAACCTTCCTGGTGACGAATTCAGTGAAACGAGGAGACCAAGCGATGAATCCAAAACTAAGAAGCACTCAGACATGGAGAACACGTTAAAGCTAATATGAAGGCATATTAACTGCACTTAAATATGACGTGAAAGCTACAAACCACAAAACACGTCTTATTAAACTGTGACAGACTACGATGTGAAAACTGAATTGATGGCTCACGACACAGCGTGGAGCTGTTTGGAAACTCCACCGCTTCGTCTAAAATAACAATAAATCATGCAGACGTTTTCTACTGTTCGTCTGAAGTCGGGTGGCGGGGGCAGCAGGGCAGCTCGGACCTCGCTTTCACCGCCTCCTCCTGCGTATCTGGGGAGACGTGGAGGCGTTCCAGGCCTCAGAGAGATGGGACCTCTCCGGCGTGTCGACTGCAGGGCCTCCTACAGGTAGGAGACGCCCAGTCAGAACACCTCACCCGGGAGCCGACAGCCTTAGCCGTCTCCTTTCACTGTGGAGGAGCAGCGGCCCCGGATGACTGAACTGCTCGCCCGACCACGGCGGCGGAGCCTGTCCATTTGCACCGCTTGTATATGCGATCGCATTCTGTTCACAGAAACATCAGGCGATTCTTAACAGCGATGCGCCATCTGGTGGCAGATGGCTGCAGAACATTAGGACACAATACTTTAACGACATCAGTTATTACAATTGTAGCAATCAGATTAAACGACTCGTCTGGTACCGACTAGTAACAACAGCGACGAGTGGTCGAGTAGTCACGCACACGTCCCACCTTCTGTCCTCCTGAAACATCTCTGCAGCTTTAATGTCCTGCAGAGCTGTGATTAGGATCCTCCTCAGAGTGACACTCACCTGTCCTGTGCAGCTTGATTTGGGGTTTCCAGGTGATATCCAGCAGTCTGCGCTGACGCTCCATCTCTTCCTCGTACTGCACAGGATCATTATGAACTTCAGGCTCCTCCTTCAGTCCCAGCTGCTCTCCCTCCTGACTGCTGCACAGTTCCTCCTGTTCCTCTTTAATCTGTGGAGGTTCTGGTTCCTCCTGCTCCACACTGGAGCTCCTCTCCTGGTTCCAGAGCTGCTGCTCAGGGAGAACCTCCCCCTCCTCCTCCTCCTCACAAACCTGCTGCTGTGGGACGTCTGGAGCAACAGAAGAAAGAAGTCACAACCACAGAAACATTAACAGGACTTTACAGCATGACTGCGTCGCTCATGTGTGTGAGAGTTCAGCACATCTTTACATGTTTTATATAAAAGCGAGTATAAATACACGCGGAGCAGCTTTGTCTGTAACACGTTTATTTATTAAAGTGAGAGTCAAAGGTCGCCAACATGTCCTCCCTGAGCCTCCCACAACCCACGAGCACCTCCACCATCCACTCACGCCACTCTGATGTCATCACACATCTACCTGCACGCTATCTCAGACTGTGTGTGTGTGTGACGACCTGCTGCAGGTACGATGGAGAGCGCAAACAGAAGCCAAAAGGCAGAACTAAAGTCTCCAAACCAGGTTTTTCCCACGCAGAGAATTAATGCATCATTCACTGAAACACACACAAACAGCCTGAAGCCCAAAGACCTGCGACCTCTGGAGGAAAGCCCTCATCATAATAAACACACACGTGCGGAGGAGGCATTTTTCTCTGCCTTGGATCTGACTTGCATGAGTCGCATGACGACCATTAACCAATGTTCGCCCTCGGTGGCAGAGCGCGCTGGTTACGAGCTTGCAGAGAGCACGTGCACGTTTTCCTGCCTGGCTGATGTGGAGCTGCAGGGGAAACACATGTAATATGCATATCCACATATCAGATCCACACTGGGTTTTAAAGAAATGACATTAAAAACTGATTGTATTTGATTTGCATTTCAGATACGACAACATTTTACAGCAGCAACATTATTGTATCTCTACAGTTTAAACATTGAATCATCTTTCTGCCTGCACAGACAAACTGACTCATCATAAATACATGATTTTACATTTATTACTTTATTATTACAGCACTAGGAATAAACAATAAGGGATTCTGGATCAGCGCCATGATGCAAACTTGTGGCTACAGTATATACAGTATACTGGTGTGTGTGTGTGTGTGTGTGTGCCATGACCATCCCTACATATATTCCGGTTTCAGTTTATTTCCCACAGTTTTCTAATCTTTATGTTTCCGAGTGCTGTCACCAACCTTTGCATGTTATTGTCTGACAGCTCCCATCTGCCCCTGTGGACTCAGATCAACACAGCCCTGCCCTCCAACATTGTACCCACCAGGTAAAACACACCTGATGACAGTGATACAGTGTGATCTGATTCATATTAGAGTCTTGATGAATGTGTGTTGTTGTTCTTCAGCCTGGGTCTATGTGCCCTCGAGCACCCGCCCCTCAAACATCTCTGCACGGCCCTGGCTGTGATTAGGATCCTCCCTCAGAGGGACACTCACCTGTCCTGTGCAGCTTGATTTGGGGTTTCCAGGTGATATCCAGCAGTCTGCGCTGACGGTCGATCTCTTCCTCGTACTGGACGATCGTTTTTTCAAACTCCAAGAATATTTGTTCAGCAGCAGCAGTTAGTCGCTCGTTGATAAACTCTCTCAGATACTGAACTGAAGGCATTGTTACTGCCACAGCTCACACACTCGGCTCTCACACACTCGGCTCACACACTCGGCTCACACACTCGGCTCACACACACTCGGCTCACACACTCGGCTCACACACACACTCGGCTCACACACACTCGGCTCACACACACTCGGCTCTCACACACACTCGGCTCACACACACTCGGCTCACACACACTCGGCTCTCACACACTCGGCTCACACACACTCGGCTCACACACTCGGCTCTCACACACACTCGGCTCACACACACTCGGCTCACACACTCGGCTCACACACACTCGGCTCTCACACTCGGCTCTCACACACACTCGGCTCTCACAACAACAACACTGGCACTGTTTCCTCTTCACTTCCGCTTCGTGTCACAGCGAAGCTCTCCTGGTGGACGGAAACCCGCCACCTGCTGGTGAGGAGTGTAACAGCAACAACGTCAGAGGGCACGAGGCTTGTATTTCTTCGTTCATCAGTGTTTCCTGGAGCAGCAGGCATGTCCGTCTGTGTAGAAACTCTGTGTACACGGATGAGTGGAGATCCAAAGGGATTTGAGCTGTAGCTCATTTTATGGATGAAAATGGGGTTTTATATAAAAAATAAGACGTTCTGTGAGAAGTTTGACGTAAGATGATGCTAAGAGTTATAAAACACTAACCAAAGCCATCCCAGTCCCTCTGAGATCATTGATTAAAGAGGACATTGTGCACTCTAACATTTCTCCTGGACCGAGACAGCTCTGCAGAGTTCACTTTGGTGACAGCAAGTTTACAAACAAGGCGATCAGAAATATTGTGATAAATGAAATCTGTCCTAACCGGGTTCAAAGAATTTATATTCTAAAAGAATGTGAATCCAAGGAGGTTAAGGTGATAAGAAGAGAGTATATTTCACTTCCCCCTAAAGTAAAAGAGGTTAACTTTAAAGTCATAAATGAGATTTATCCAACTAATGAATTCCTGAAGCTGAGATTTAACCCAGATGTGAACGCCTGTGCACTCTGTGAAGATGACATTGAAAGTTTGGATCACTTGGTTTGCTGTTGTGAATCAGTGCACTCCTCCTGCACTGACGCGTGGAGCGGGCTACGGTCCAGGGGAATCCAGTTACCTCATCTGACGGTGACTGTAGTGAAATTTGTGATGCTTGCTGAGAATCCAAATTTAGACTTGCTGATTGGGACTGTCTGCTTAACAGAGCTAAGTCTTTATAAACAGGTGGCTGAACGGTCTTAAACTCCTGATTAAAAACTAGCTGTACTATTCAATAAGTTCAGTTGATGTTAGGAGGAGGCCTCCTCTCTATCTGAGCTGCAGATCATGATTTCCCGTTTTGTTCACACCGTTTGTCTCAGTTTCTACATCATGCTGTGATGCTCACTGTATATATTTATATGCATGGATAACTAATACTGGCTTATGGTCATGTTGTTGTCGACAAATAAAGTTCATTTAAAAAAAAAAAAACCTCAGTGTTTCCTGCTTAGGATTGGGTGGGGCTTCACCCCTTCTTGTTCATGATTGGCTGCATCGGTCATGTTCCAGGTGTTCCAGCTGTTGCTGGTTCTTGTGTCACCTGGTGATGTTTGTCCACGTCAGCCCTCTGTGATGACGTCCAGGAGTTTGTCACATTTATGTTTAAGAAGCTTAAAAGCTGCGTTACGTTTCGTTTGCTTCATTTTCAGATGAAACATCATCAGACTCCTTTAACCAAAACCAGCTCAGCCGCTTCACACGACAAGCACCACCCTGACAGAGGTTTCAGACAGACTCCACTCTAAAGGTCAGAGTGACCTGGTTCCTCCGTGGACTTTGAACTCTGATCAGATTTAAACCACACCTGTCACTCTGTGTCCTGAATCAGCAGGTGTTAAACAGCTGACAACAGTAAACAACAGTCTCCACCCAGCTGATCGTGACGTCACAGAGGAGTCCCGACAGAGGGCTGTTTTTAATCACACCGACAGGATCCACGCATGAGAAACAGCTGGAACACAGAGGAACCGGCACACCGGGACTTCACAGTGTGACACCAGGCGGAAGTAAACAAAGGACAGGCGGAAGCCCCGTGTGAGCCGAGTGTGTGTGAGCCGAGTGTGTGAGCCGAGTGTGAGAGCCGAGTGTGTGTGTGAGCCGAGTGTGTGAGTGAGCCGAGTCGAGTGTGTGTGAGAGTGTGAGAGCCGAGTGTGAGAGCCGAGTGTGTGCCGAGGTGTGAGCTGAGTGTGTGAGCCGAGTGTGTGAGCCGAGTGTGTGAGCCGAGTGTGAGCTGTGGCAGTAACAATGCCTTCAGTTCAGTATCTGAGAGAGTTTATCAACGAGCGACTAACTGCTGCTGCTGAACAAATATTCTTGGAGTTTGAAAAAACGATCGTCCAGTACGAGGAAGAGATCGACCGTCAGCGCAGACTGCTGGATATCACCTGGAAACCCCAAATCAAGCTGCACAGGACAGGTGAGTGTCACTCTGAGGGAGGATCCTGATCACAGCTCTGCGGGACATTTATGATTGTGAGGACTGTTTGGAGATGTGAGCTAACAAAGCGCAAACAGAGGACAGGACTGCACTGTGCTCCATTCAAACAGCAGGCGCTGAAATCAGCCTGGATTTGAGCCTTTTCTCTGACCTGGATCCATCACTCAATCCTGTGAATCGTTTGAAAAACTTTTTGTTTGGCGGTGAAACGTGTGTGTTTGATGGTGCGTTCAGGTGCACCTCCTAAACTCAGTAATCTAGCCTGAAAAGGTTTTTCCTTGATTTCCTTCTTCTTCTTCTGCAGAGCTGTAAAGAGTTCAGTGTTAATGTCATAACAATCAGTCTTTTTTATTTCTCCATCAGTGACGTCAGAGTGGGCGCCCTGGCCCTTTGTGATGATTGTCACAGTTCATAAAAGCTAAAGTCGCACATGTGCACGGTTCGCTCTCACACTGCAGGCCTACTTGTTGTTCCTAGAGTATTTAAAAGTAGAATGGGAGGCAGAGCCTTCAGTTTTCAGGCCCCTCTTCTGTGGAACCAACTTCCAGTTTGGATTCAGGAGACAGACACTATCTCTACTTTCAAGATTAAGCTTAAAACTTTCCTTTTTGCTAAAGCATATAGTTAGGGCTGGACCAGGTGACCCTGAATCCTCCCTTAGTTATGCTGCAATAGACGTGAGGCTGCCGGGGATTCCCATGATGCATTGAGTTTTCCTTTCCAGTCACCTTTCTCACTCACTATGTGCTAATAGACCTCTCTGCATCGAATCATATCTGTTATTAATCTCTGTCTCTCTTCCACAGCATGTCTTTATCCTGTCTTCCTTCTCTCACCCCAACCGGTCGCAGCAGATGGCCCCGCCCCTCCCTGAGCCTGGTTCTGCTGGAGGTTTCTTCCTGTTAAAAGGGAGTTTTTCCTTCCCACTGTTGCCAAAGTGCTTGCTCATAGGGGGTCATATGATTGTTGGGTTTTTCTCTGTATTTATTATTGTGCGATCTACTGTACAATATAAAGCGCCTTGAGGCGACTTTTGTTGTGATTTGAATAAAATTGAATTGAATTGAATTGAATTCAATTAGTTCCATTAATGCCATAGATGTTGATCTATTTGGTCTGAAACCATACTGACTGTCCATTATTATTTTATGTTTATCTATAAATTTGTCAAGTCTATTAATGAAATTTTTTTCCAGTATTTTTGAAAATTGTGAAAGTAGAGAAACAGACCTGTAATTTGTGAATTGGTGTCTATCTCCATTTTTAAACAGTAGTATTACTTTAGCTGTTTTCATTTGTGTTGGGAATGCAGCAGTTTGTAGAGACAAATTGCAAATGTATGTTAAGGGTTTAGTGATGCCATCGATCACTTTCTTAACGATTTCCATATCAATGTCATCAAAGTCTGTAGAATTTTTTGTTTGTGATTTCCCAACAATATCAATTATTTCCTTTTCTTCTACCACCGTTAAAAACATTGAATGAGGATTACGGTCAATGAGTTTAGTTTCTTTTTCTGCAGAATTTGTTATATCAGGAATTGTATCAGCCAAGTCTGGCCCAACACTTACAAAGAATTTATTGAACTCATTAACCACATCACTCATGTTACTAATATTTCTATCATTATTAGTGAAATATGAAGGATAATTTAACTGCCTAGAACCATTTTTAATGATGGCATTTAATGTTTTCCAAATCCCTTTAATGTTATTTTTATTCATATTTAATAATTTATCATAATATTCCTTTTTACATGACCTCAAAATACAAGTTAATTTATTTTATATATTTCTTGCATTTATTTTCAGCTTCTGTACTTCTGTTCTTTATAAATTCTCTATATAAGGTATTTTTCTTTTTACATGCATTTTGTAATCCTTTTGTGATCCATGGGCACGCTGCATATTTTTGTTTTGTGCTATATTTCTTTACTGGACAACGACTATCATATAACAGTTTAAATTTTCCTAAAAAAGTCTGATAAGCTTTATCAATATTTTTTTCCTTATACAGCATCTCCCATTCTTGCTTAACTAAATCACTTTTAAATGCATTTATGGACTCCTCTGTTCTCACTTGTTTGTATTTTGTTGTATTTTCCTGTTTGACCTTCCTGTAATTGCTGTCATACACTACAAAAACAGGTAGATGATCACTGATGTCATTAATTAGGAGACCACTTATAGATCTGTTTTCTATTTTGTTAGTAAATATATTGTCTATTAAGGTTGCCGACTATGCTGTAATCCTGCTGGGTTTAGTGATCACTGGACAGAGTCCCATGCTATACACTGAATTAATAAACTCATCTGTCATACTATGTTTGTTTGGATTTAATAGGTCTATGTTGAAATCCCCACAAATGAACATAACTTTTTGATTTGTCCTAATAAATGTTTTATCTACCCACTCCTTAAATATTTCAGTATTAGAACCTGGTGTTCTATATGTACAACTTACAATGACATTTTTCTTTTTTCCACACTAATTTCTATTGTTACACACTCTAATATGTTGTCCACCACCACCGTCATTTTTTCCACCACCCTGTATTTTAAATTTTTGTTCACAAACAAAGCCACACCCCCACTATTCTTATTCTTTCTGTCAAGAGATTTCAGGATTTTGGGATTTTTATTATGTTATGCTTAAAAGTACGTTTCTTTATCTAAATATGTTTGCTCTTTCAGTATTAAGCCTAAATGGGGAAGTTACACTTAAATGGGGAAGTGCAGACTCAACAGGAAGCCTGCACAGTTCTATTTTATCTCTTCCTGTACGTCTCTGAGAATGCTATGAATAAAAAGGCTGACAACTATTGCACGGGGCGAGTCTCCCTGAGTCTCACCCGTGTACACGTTAAACCTGTCTGAGCGTTTTTATTCCGACCTGAGGTGCAATACAGGAAAACTCCTCACATTTCTTGGTCCTTCGAGCCGGATGGGACACAGCACTTTTGTGTGACCCCACATGAAAACCTCATCGAGTCCTGCCGTCGTGAGAAGCCCGCGCTGAAGTCTGTCGACAGCTCCTGTCCAGGTACAGGATAAAGTCCAGAGACGTGAATTCGGGTTCTGGCCGGCGTTCTTATAAGTGGTCCACGGCGGTGGGGGTCGATGAGGTAGACCTGAGAGACCGGCAGTGAATCAGCAACCAGGTGAATATTAACACTCAGACACCTCGCGTAAAACGTTTAGGCTCGCCCAAAGGGACTGGAAGCATTCCTAAAAGTAAAGGCTCGCCTGGAAAAGGGCTGGAAGCATTTTTAGATAAACCTCGTCCATAAAACGTAGTACGCGTTGAAAAGGTATTGTTGTTGTTTTATTTTTGTTGGTGGAATAAGTTGATTTTACAGCACAATAAGGAGGCTGAACTATTCCACTAATTTGTTTGCTGTTGGCCACCCAAGTACTGGTGAAAAGAGAGAAACAGGTCGTGTTTCATCACATAAAGATGACACCGCTTTCAAGAATAGCTTGAAAGTAGAAGGCCGTGTCAACTACCTCTCTCGATTCTCGTGCCAGAGAAGGTGCCGCAGTTGTGTAGTTGTAAAGTGTGAAAAGAATTAAGAGGATTAAAATGGGTAATGAAGCTTCAAAACTCACTGCTGACGAGCAGTGGTTAGAGGAAAAAGGTCCAGGCGCCGGACAAATTAGTGCATATAGATGGAGAAATCCTAAACAAACTAAACCCCCCACATGGGAGGGAAAATGTAGCCCCTCCGCATTGACTAAATTATAAGAATCCCTCCAAGGAGAAATAAATACTGAAAAGGAAGCTAAAAAGAAATCAAAGCATACACAAGAGTTGTATTTTAAAGCATGGAAAGAGGAATGTAGTGGAATAAACAAAAGGTTAAATTAAGGTTAACTTAAATTAAAGCAGAGCTTATCTAGTGATAAGCATGATAATAGGAGATAATAGGAGAGGTTAACAACCTGTAAACTGGTATTAACAATGAAACATAGTTGGCATGACGACCGTGCCTAGAATGAATAGAATGCATGAAACCAGATAATTCACACGAAAATATATTAAACAATTAAAGAGATGCATGAGGTATATTAAGGCTGTGTCATTGTTCAGCCAAGGAAAGTGTGTCTCCAGCTTGGGAAGGTGTGAAGCTGCAGATTCACACAGACCCGTGATGGATACATAATAAAATATAAACTAATATACTATTGTATATTAGTAGTAAAGTAGTGTATTGTGATATACTATTGCTGTTATAAAAAAGGAAAAACAATACAATGATAACATTAATAATGACATACTATTAATTAGAAGAGGCACCTCAGTCAGTTATGATGTGAGGTGGAAGATTGTTAAAAGTAGTCTGATTCAAGCTTAAGGTTTGCTCAAACTCAGTACAATGATATAGGAGATGAAGAAAATAAGGAATTAACTACACTAATCAGGTGCATAGAGACACTTGACCTGCTTGTAAACCTGTCATCTTAGATGAGACTTTGTTAAGATGAAGACCTATACTAACAACTAATGAGCCAAACCCTGTATACAACAGCTACAAGATTGAGAAGCTGAATTAAATAAATATGTGGACACTACCAAGCTAATGAGGAGCGGTGACGCGCATGGAGATGCTGGTTTTGCTCACTACAATTGTATAAATAGAGTTTGAATTCTGTGGATGTACAGTGAGTGACCTCTATATATCTTGAAAAGCATATCTGAAATACTCGTATGGAAGCATATTTTGAGTGATTTTGACTTTGAGTAGTAGGTTTTGAGTGATTGGGTGTGATCTGTACAAAAATAATAAAGAATTAGTAAGTATAACACTACAAAGGTTCATAGTGGAGTGAGTGAACAAGTGGAAGTTTGAGAGAAAAGGCAGTGTGTGTGATGATTCCTGATGTCTGAAAGAGCTCAATTTAGAAGTGTGTGTGAAATAAAGGTGTATCGTTTTTAGATCAAGGGATTTAGATTGTTTTTAGTAGAATTAAAGGGGGTTTTTAGACTATAAATACAATGAAAGACAGAGTCTGCAGAAATAGGAAATGTGTGCCTGTCGGTGACAGGAAACCGTGTGTGTGTGAGGAGATAGGTTGAATTTAGAACTCAGTGATAAGATGCATGAATTAAACCGTATTGTAATAAATACTTGCAATGAAGAAAGCAGCTTACACTCAATTAATATGAACGCAAAGCCTTGATGATGCCATAGGCAATTTGTTTTGTTTTTGTTTGTTTGCTTAGTAAGTGAGGGGTCTGACAAATGCTTTTGCCATGATGTAATCTGTAATTTCCACAAAGCATGCTGATCAGTGTGATTTTCAATGATTGAACTGTAGTAGAGACGAGCAAACATATGGGTAGATCTGAGAAGAGAGAACTTTTGTTATGAAAATGATTTTAATCTTTTATACATGATTGCATTTGAGCTTATTAAAGAGCTGTGGCTCCTGGTCAAGTGAAGGTCAGAAACTCTTGGCAGGCGTTAAGGATCAGCCAATACACGGTGAGGAGGACAGGAGCTCTGAAAGGAATGGCAACACACCTGCTTACATGACATACGCCTGGATTACTTATATTCTCTAGAGTTAAGATTTAAGTTTTTATCATTTATACCTTATATCTGTTGAGTAAGTTTTAAGTTTCAGTTCAGTTTGAGTAAGTTTCCTTCATGGTTCGAGTGTGACATTTAGCCTAGAAATCACACAGAGTTCAGCTGTGTATGTGCACAGGCCTTATGTCTGGCTAAGACGAGCAGTGTGAGGCAAAGGTGCAAACGGGGTCATGACACATACATAGCCTACACAGCAGGCGCCCACACATACACACACACACACACACATACACACCATAACAGATCTATTTTGGTAGGGCAGAAGTGGAGATGTATTTTTGCTGCAAATGCAGAATTGTGCCAAAGTACTTAGAGGAAGTGCAACTGATGTCGAGACAAGAGACGTAATGTTCTTTAAACTATGTTAAAGTTCACGGAACATTTTGTGGTTTAAGTGACGTAAGCTGTACCTTGTCTATTTTTGCAAAAGAGGGGGGCTTTGTTATTGTACCCATATAAAACCTTTGTTTAATCATCGTGAGTTCAGTTCGATTGCTGACTTTGCCCAGCTTCGGACTCCACGCGTGTAATAAATAAATCTTTGCTTTGATCACATCTTCCGGACCAGAGTTGTTATTTGCTTGTGAGCCCTCCGTACTCCTTTCCTCCAAACTTTGAACCTTAACATTTGGGGGCTCGTTCCGGTGGTTGAGGAGAGGAGAAGGCCAGGGAGGTGCTGGACAGGGTCCGAGGTGGTCAGGCGGACAGACGGAAATCAGTGGTGGAAGTGAGGGGACATTCGCGGCGCGAATTAAAAAGGTAAGACACTACCTGTTGAAGTGAATTTCCAAAAGTGTCAGATTGAATACGACAAAATTAGAAAGTCTACTCACTGAAAGTTACTGATGAATGTCTGTTTTGATTTAATTCTGATTGTAATCTCATGAGCATAGTGGGTGAAATAAGGATAATGAAAACTAATAAAGGACAGTACTGAGAGAATTTTAGTGTGGTAGGGAATTTGATTATTGTGTGGGGTGAAGCCCCGTTGGTCATTTGATCTACGTGTGATGGTCAGTTCGTGGGTTCAAGTCCCTTATGTCCACAACGGGAGATCTGCCTCAATCTTATCCGGCTCCGGGTGTAGATTGTTGTTTCAAATTATTATAAATTTTTCTAGAACGACAGCGGCGTCTGTTAAGAAGCGCATTTTCTCGGAGGTAACGCCCTCCTGGATAAAGACGTTTATCCTTGACCTAGCGGCGACTAATGGGATAGTACGGTGCGACAAACCGGGAAAACTGGGGAATTTCCAAAATTGCTAGGGGTTCAAGTCCCCTATTCTTGCGCTTATTTGGCTACCTGTAAATTAAGTTAGGACTAGATATTTGGACAGGCCAGTTCGAGTCTGGTCTGCTGGATTGGTCGCAAAAACCTGAGGTTTACCCGTTCGAGTCGGTTATGGTAAATTTTCAAATTGGTAGGAGCTAAGAGGCCTAAAAAATCTGTGCAGTTGTAAAAATAAGGACGTCTCTGTAAGATAATAATATATTGGTGAGAAATCCTCGGCTGAAGGGAGTCTCTGTATCAGCCTGCTGACTTCTATTTTTAGATGGTGTGTGTTTATGTATGAGGAGCGGTGACGCTCAGAGTGACTATCGCTTTCGGTTTCGAGTGGAGTGAATGTGTAACTATTGTTTGAAAAATTTTGTTAAAATGTCTGTAACTGAGAGGTTGGTTTTGCATATTACGAGAGGATAAATAGAGTTGAATTAATTGTGGTGAATGTGTGATCAGTGACCGAGCTTAAGGGTCACCGTTTAAGTGTGTGAGTGCGTGATGAGTTTGACTGAGGGAGAGAATGCTGCAGCTCTGTGAGTTATTTTCAGATAACCTGTGTCTATGTAAATGAAACGGCTGCTAACGTGAGTGCACGAAGGAGTTTGAACAGTTGTTTAATAAAGAACGTGGCTGCGAAATCCCTAGAGTGTTGGGGAGTTTATAGAAATTGTTATGTATTGCTGAATGCGTGTATTTAAAATGCTGGTTTTGTTTATCACCATTTTGTGAGTAAAGTCTTAATTTTTGATATGAGTGTATGACTGTTTTGCTGAGTTTAGAGATAGAATATATTGATTGTGATTTGATTTTTCTTAAGATAAAAAAAAAAAAAAGGATGTTTGTTTCTGGATCTTGTCAGATTGAATATTCACGAACGGGGAGTGTTATTCATATGAGATGCATTTGTTGGGCTGAAACGCCGGAGAACCATTATGGTTTTACGGTGTCCGCAGATATAAGGCGATCAGAATTAGAGTTATTTAACTTTCTGTTTCGTAGTTTCCTGATATTCCGGTGTTTGGAAAAATACATTGAGACACACGAAAGAGATCCAGGTGAAGCTGCCACTGCGTTTTATCGTTCTGCCAACATGTCTTTAGTCCCTTTGACATAGAGTACCACTGGACCGGGTAACGGACGGTGAAAGTACGAACATATGCAAATGAGTTGGCCGCTGTGAAACGCACAAGGATCTCTGTTTTGGTTTAAAGTGTTTTTGAGGTCATAAGTATGATTTATACATATTGTTAACTGACTGTAAATATTACGTTGCTTTGTTTATATGGGGATATACATGGGGCTTTGTTTCATTGCTGCAAGGATGTTATTGATGAGCTGGGTTCGGAATATTGTTCTTGTGATGCAAAGCTGGATGTTTTGAAGTTAAAAGCTGTTTTAAGTTAGGCAATACATAACGGGTGATATTGATGTTTGAGTTTTCTTGTGTTTTTACCTGAGGCTTAAATAAACAAATAAGTACCTCTGAGAAACCCGGTCAAATTTTACTGTGCATAATAACACATGGTGCATTTAAGTATAACTCACTGCGGCCTATGTTGTAGTGATAGGACTGATTATAAAAAGTGATGACCTTTTGAGATTAAATTGTGAAGATAAGATAAAGTACACAAAGTTTAATCGGATGATTTGAGTTTGTTAAGCACATGGCCATATAATAATGTTGGGCTGTAGCATGCTGACATATCAGTAGAGAATTGTTAAAGACGAATGAGCTGTCTTGACCCAGAGAAAATGGAGTGGTCGTCCTGTTAGGATTGAATGATACTCCGGCTCGGTGGTCAAGTTCAGACATAAGCCTTAAGCAATCATGAGCCACTAATAAGCGTGACAGATTAATAGATATAAAATTACAGGAAAGAGTGTTAAAAAAAAAAAAAAAACACAGTGAAATGAGCACGCAATAAAGTGGACTTATTAGGAGTAGAAGAGTTATACAATAGAGGGGAGTTGGTGTTGATTTACCAGTAAAAGCAAAAAACGAAAAATAAAAACGGGTTGGTTGGTTGAAACAATAAGGTTTAAAAGTGAAGAGTGTTAATCTGGATTTGAGGGTTATATAGGGAACAATCAGCTGGAAAATAACCGAAATGCTGTTGGAGGCGTTCTGTAAAGTGGATATTTCACTCGTGGAAGGGGTGTTTGAAGTTAACTGTGTTTGCCATGGAGAAACGGAGAATGCCCCGTATGAGGTGTCCATATCCGCAACAGTTGAGTTAGATGATTTGGATGAGTATGTAAATAAATGTTTGCTATTGTTTACGGGATTAATGGAATTGGCGGACAATGAAAATAACTCGGGGTGGGTGCCATCTAACGCGGCGGAGTTTCTTGTCTCGCTGGTGGACGCGGCAGAGACGGGCGCCGAGTTTGACATGCTTGGATGAGGGTGTGTAAAGGTGAAACCCGGGTCAGAACAAATGAAGTGTGTTGTGATGAACGGGTGGTCAAGTCACGGATGGCTTATGATAAGTTGGGTTAAACTCTGTGTGTCACCAAGCAGGAGAAGACGAGGAAGCGGCCGTCAGAGGGGTGAGACGGGTTGTGGAAACCGAAAGTGAAGTACAACAGAGTAACTGAGGAGGCGGACCTAGAAAACGTCATAGGAGGAGGTAAGTGAGTGTGTGGCAGAATGGGTGACAGGGCGACCTCTGGTGAAATAAAAGGGTATAAGCCCTTGAAGGCTCAGCTTGAACAGCTGAAGAAAGCTGTTCGACTGGCTAATGCTGGAACATTAAAAGCGGCCGAAAAAAGAATGTCAGGTTATGGAGCTTGAGGTAAGTAAGCTCATCACATCTCAACAAAAGAAATTGAGTGATGAAATAGCTCTGAGCTTGGTGTTTCAAGCTGAAGGGAAAAGATGTGAAGAACAACTGAAGCAACTGGAAGAGGAGTCTGTGGGTCACTCAGTGAATAGAAAGACCAAGGCAGAAATGAAGGACCTCAGAGAAGTGCATGACAAGTGCTCTAAGTGGTTGTTTTGTGGAATGCCGCAAAATCTTGGATGAAGGAGGATGACACGGTCAGAGCAGGGGATATGGTGAGTATAATGGCTTCAGTAAAACAACTAAAAGAGGAAAATAAGAAGTTGGAGGAGCAAATGAGGAACTTGACCACAAAAACAGAGGAACCTGCTAGACCCTCAACACCCAAAATATACCCATGGGCTAATTTAATGCCAAGTGCCCCACCCCCACCCTATGTCATGCCGGTGATGACTTTGGATGGAGGACAGGTGCGTGGGCCTAAAGGACAAATAGGAACAGTCCTGGGAGGAGTGGTGAATGTTGAATACACTGGTGGACACATAAGGAGACAAGAGGAAGAAGTAAGAGCAGGGGCGTCAGCCCTTTAGTGAAGGTGGGAGACTGGAGGCCTCAGCTGCAGATGAAGGCCCAACCTCGCCACCAAGGGGAATTAGGAGTGATATGCTGACGCCGTCCGAGGAACACCTGTTGGATCAGCTAAGACAGGACAGACAGGAGGAGGGGATGCACACCCGAGAGGAGGGGCGGCCCACGATGGAGCTGGGAGCCCGGCCCAAGCACAAGGGATCGCCAGGTCCGCAGAAGGAAGGACAGGCCCAGATGAGGAGATCGGGTGGAGCAGAAAAATGCCCGACCGGGAACGCTGGGAAGGAGAAGTGCATGGTCCTATGTATGAGGAGCCGGAGGCATTGGTGAAGGTGTTCAAAGCATTGGAACTGGCGAAGAGGAAAATGCTTAAGGACTGGTCAAAGGATAAAATAGAGGATGGGGTCTCCTGGAGTGATGAAGAGGAGGATGGCGATGAAGAAGAAGCAGCCGAAGAGGGAGAAGTTGAGTCAGACCCAGGTCCAAGCATAAGGCTGAGAAACCGCGAAGTAAAAAAGGATGAAGGCGGAAAACAGAAGCAGGCCCCTCCAGGTCGGAGAAGATCAATGTTTGGGCCATCAAAGGGAAAGATGCAGGTGAAGAAAAATAGAAGAGTAATTTTTGATAGAGGAGTACAGGAGGGACAACTGAATATGCCTCTGATGTCTGGTCCATGTGGTGAACCAGTGTATAGAGCATATAAAATCAGAGATTTGGAAGCATTGGTTAAACAACTTCCGCCCATTACAGAAGGAGGGGCTAGTTGGCTGAGGAAACTGACCACACTGACCGAAGCAGAGGAGCTTGCTCTCGGTGATTTTCGCGGGGTCGCTGGACGCTGCCTCCTGGGGGGAGGATTAGCTGATGTAGAGGGGCTAGCTTGCACCACTGCGTATGCTAATGACCTCCCTCTTGCTGAGGTCCAAAGTGCCCTGTTTGATGCTGTTCGTGAAAAGTATCCAACACGCAACACCGGCACGATTCCTAAGATAATTTGGGACCCTAAAGACACACCAGGGGTTCTTAGCTAAAGCTAAAGAGCAGTGGTTGATGGAGACAGGCATTCATCCAGGTAAGGAGGGCGAAAGTCGGGCGTGGTTCCGTTCCGCCGTTCTAGCAGGACTGCCAAAACAGGTCACAGCAGACTTAGAGAAGAATCCAGACTTTGCAGTAGCAGATTCTGTGCAGTGGGAGAGGCATGTGGCGCATCGCCTCCAGCAGGAACAGGATTCGTGAATAAACAAAAGAAAGAGCTCGAGGAAGCCCAGGCTCTGCTTGTCAAGTTGCAGTTGGGGAGGCTCATGACAAACTTAACAATAAGAAAAAGGAGCTGAAAGAACCAAGCAAAACGGTAATGGTGGCAAGACCCGGGCTGATCCGGTGCCTGACTGGCGGATTTGGATCCGAATCTCTATCCTGATGACCGCTGGCCCGCCAATGCACCAGGGCAACGTGAGACCCGCTGGGGAATTGGGGACCGTGGTTCGCAAAGGGGCGTGGTGGATCCGGCAGGGGCGGACTAAGAGCTCGGTCTCTGGGGTCTCCAGCTGACAATGATGGTTGGAGTGGCTGTTTCTTCTGTGGAGCGGAGGGACACTGGGCTCGAGAATGCCCTGTGAGGCCCGTAACTATCCACGGCAGGGCTATCAACCCCAGGCACGCGGAAACATCAGAGGAGGAGCTGCGTGCAGGGGCGCGCACCAAGCTCCGAATCCCAGTGCAGCGCCTGTCGCCCAGTATCCAGTCGCTGACTGGGGCGGGGACGGGGAGCAATACTGACGCCGCCGGAGGGACCGAACAGTGTGGGTGCGGCAGAACCCATGCTGTCGATGACCGTGGAAGGTACAGAACTACCCTTCCTAGTGGACACTGGAGCAACTTATTCCACATTGAGAGACACACCTGACTGTGCAACGCTTTCAAATAGCACAGTCAGTGTTGTGGGTTTCTCCGGGATTCCGATGACTCTGCCACTGACTGATCCAGCTTTGACGCAGCTGGGAAAACAGACTTTGAAACACCAATATGTGGTGTCACCACAGGTGCCTGTAAATCTCATGGGCAGGGATCTGCTTGTGAAACTGGGAGCAACTATTATGTGTTCGGCAGACGGCCTGACGGTCTCTCTGCCAGGAGGAAAAGAATTCCCGTGCCTGGGATCGCCTTCAAAGACTCAATATCTGGTCAGAGACCCAGAGCAGGCCACAGCAGAAATATACTGGGGACGACTGGTGGAGGAAGGCATTCTGAGAATATACCAGGAATGGAGACCCTGGATAATGAGTTTGGCCGTCTACTCTGAGCCTAGAGATCCATACCACGTCACCCTTTTTATGATAAGGAAGAAGACGACACCTATAGGGAACAATTTGAGAGTGGTCTAGAGGGAGAAACTTGGAATGTAAAACACACAATATTTACATTGGACCAGAAGGTGTCGCCGCTGCTGTCAAATTAACGGATGAACAATTGCCCTGGTACAATGTGGGAGAGGATTCAGCCCCTCACATTACTTTGGCGGTCCATGTTGGTCATGAGGCACGAGAACTAGGGCCAATGGTCAAGCGGGCGCTGGACAACTCTTGGTGGCAAGGTACGCAAATTCCAAATGTTTGGTATGCTCCTAAATGTAAAATTTATCGTATACTTTGTTGGTCTAACGATGCTGTGATTTTAGAACATAAAGAAATTTCCAGAACACATGGCAGAGAGAAAACAGATCATCCAGACGCGGTGGCTGAACTCCCCAAACTGCCTGACACGTTGTGGTCCAGAGGGCCAACTGATGTGGGTTTAGCTTCCTGTTCACCTGTTCTTTTCGAGCTGAAGTCGGATGCGCCCATCAATAAACCACAGTACAGGCACAAACCAGAGGCTGACGCAGGTATTGCAGAAACCATTGAAGGGCTGTTGCAGGTAGGGGTGTTAGAACCATCACACTCATACTGGAACACGCCTATTTTACCAGTTGAAAAACAGGGTGCGGGAAATACAGGATGGCACATGATTTGAGAGCTATTAATGCCATACTACGCACTGAAACTGTTCCTGTGCCTAACCCATACACAGCTCTCACTGCAATTACATGGGACCAGAAATGGTTCACTTGTATTGATTTGGCTAATGCCTTCTTTTGTCTTCCACTGCACGAGTCACTCAGAGACATTTTTTCATTTACATACAGAGGCAGACAGTTCAGATACACACGGTTGCCACAGGGCTTTGCACTGTCCCCAGGCATTTTCAATCAGGTGCTGAAAGAAGCCCTGTCACCATGTCAATTGCCTGAGGGCTGCACACTAATCCAGTATGTTGATGACCTCCTAATTGCAGCTCCTTCCGTGGCGGCGTGTGCGGCAGCCTCGCCGCAGTGTTGAATCGACTGGCAGAATGCGGCTTCAAGGTCAGTAAAGAAAAACTGCAGCTGGTCCGACCGGAGGTAACTTTTCTGGGCCGGGTGATTGCACACAAATCTGTGGGGTTAATGAGCACACACAGAGACCAAATTCTCACACATCCCAAACCACGAACGGTGAAAGAATTGCTTTCTTTTCTAGGTTTGACAGGTTACAGCAGACAGTTCATTCCGAACTACGCAGGTAAAACCGCCCCTTTAAGGGACCTGATTAAGAAAGGTGGCGCTCGAAATCTGAGGGCTGAGTTGTCTTGGACACCGGCCACAGAGTCCGCGTTCATTTCATTGAAGCAGGATTTGTCGAGGGCCACTGACTTGGCCACGCCAAATTACGATGAACCATTCTACCTGGATGTTTCTGAAACAAATGACATTGTAAATGGTGTATTGTTTCAGAAAAAAGGGGGGAGTAGAGATGTGCTCATGTATGTTAGCATAAAACTGGGCCCAATAGAAGCAAGACATCCAACATGCACACGACACGCAGCAGGGGTCGCAAAAATCATCCAGAAAACAGCACACATAGTAAGGGAACACCCACTGAAAGTGCTCACCACACACAGTGTAGTGGCTTATGTGAACTCACAGGCGTTCACAATGACCCCACTGAAACAACAGAGGTTGAGCAAAGTTCTAGATGCACCTAACCTGACATTCACACATGAAGGCATTAATATGGCAGATTTAATGGGGTCAGGGGAACCACATGATTGCGTGAAGAAAGCCCAGGTTGAAGAGAAAGTGAGAAAGGATCTAAAAGCGGAACCCATAGCAGGAGCAGAGGAGTGGTTCACAGATGGATGCTGCCACAGAGATGAAGAAGGACTTAAAGCAGGGTATGCTGTAGTTCGCAGAGTAGGACAGGAGTATCAGGTAATAGAGGCAGGAAGGATTGAGGGACAGCAGTCAGCCCAGAGAGCTGAAGTGATAGCCCTGATCCGAGCGCTGCGGTTGGCCAAGAACCTGAAAGTGAACATTTACACTGACTCAGCATATGCGTTTGGAGCCGCACAGGTGGAGCTGGCTCAGTGGAAGAGAGCTGGATACAGAACTGCAACCAACGCACCGATCTGCCACAAGAAGGAAATGGAGGAACTGGAGAAAGCCCTAGAGGATCCAGATGAGGTGAGTATTGGAAAATGCAAAGGACATTCACAGGGAGACAATCCGGTGGCAAGAGGAAACCGGATAGCGGATGAAGCTGCAAAAAAGGCCGCAGGCTACAAAGGACAGAGACAAATGGTGCAGGTAACGGCAGAAGAAGAGGGAGCACCAACACCTTGGAGGAGGTCAGACAGGCTCAGAAGGAAGCATCCCCAGAGGAAAGGGGGTGGTGGCAGGCTAGAGGAGCCTGGCAGGAGGAAGGCCTGTGGAGGAGCCGGACGGGCGCCCAGTTTTGACGACTAAAATGGCAAAGCAGAAGGTAAGTGAAGCTCATGGACTGGGCCACGTGGGTATAAAACAGATGGAGAAAAACTTGTGTCGATGGTGGCACCGAATTAAGGAACATGGTACAGGAGAAGGCCAGAACATGTCTAATCTGTGGAGCACACAATCCCAAACCAGCAGTGAAACCAGAGCCGGGTAAGTTTTTGATCCCTGAGAGACCAGGAGAGGAGATTGTTATTGATTTCACTGACATGATTGAGACAGGCCCCGGTGGTGTGGTATTTGTTGGTGTGTGTTGATGCCTTGACCGGCTGGCCCGAGGCTTGGCCAACCCGGAAGGAAGACGCAAAGAGTGTAATAAAGTGTTTGATTAACCATTACATTCCATGACACGGGTTTCCCGAAGGATTAGATCAGATAATGGCACACACTTTAAAAACCAGGATCTGCAAGAAGTAGAGAGAATGTTGGGAGTGCAGCATAAATTTGGGACAGTGTATCATCCCCAGTCTCAGGAAAAGTAGAAAGAATGAATCTGAACTTAAAAATAAGATGGCTAAAATATGCGCACAAACAGGGTTAAGTTGGGTAGCTGCACTCCCCATTGCTTTGATGACCATACGATGTTCTGTGAATCAGTCAACAGGCTTTACCCGTGCACGAGCTGCTGACCGGGAGACAGTTTCCAGCCCCTTGGACAGTGGTCTCGGCGGAGCAGCCCCAGAAAAGGAACAGGTCTCATGCTGAATATTTTAACGAGTTGAAAGCCCTTGTGTCCAGTTTCACAAAACAGGTGACGTGTGAGAACCCCAGAGAGAAAGGAGGTCCCTGACGCCAAGGCGGTGTGGCTAAAGGTCATCAAACGCAAGTGGAAGGAACCCAGGTGGACAGGTCCATACGAGGTGACAGGGCGGACGGCTACAGCGGTCCAGCTGAAAGGGAAAGGCGACACCTGGTTCCATTGGACGCAGTGTGCGGCAGCAGACGAGAGCCTAGTGGACGAGGACCCGGCTCCACCGGACACGGGGGGCAATAAATCTAAGAGGCAAAATAAATCCTCTCCCCCGTGCAACGGGCCGATCGGTAGTCTACCCGAAAGGCCGAAGCAAGAAGAACCGCAGAGGAGGAGGTCGCCGCGCCTACAGAAAGGAGCAACCACAAACTGAGTGGCCGGAAAAAGCTGAGAAAGAGAAAAAGCAAGCAGCAAAGAGACACAGAAAAACCACGCTTTGTATTCTTTTATTTTTAATCATTAAATATACGCTGAAAAATGCCACGCCGTGAATTAGACCCTCATGAAGAGAGGGCACAAATTAAGATATTACTTGTTATTGTGAGTTTGATGTCTGTGATGATATTAATTATGGCCGTATGTTTGCTCGTTTATACTTTGCAGAAAAACCCAAGCGAACTGTCCAGACCCGGAGGCCAGCCCACTCCAGCACCACAAAAGGGATCGTTCACTGAAACGGGGCCGAGGGTGAGAACAAAACGTGAGATCTCGGTTACAAAGGATGGGTGTCTCAGCAGATATAAGGGGCTAGAGTTGGACTACGTTAAAGGGTCCACAAGTGCGTATACGTTTGACTTATGTGAAGTGATAGATTGCGAAGGGGTAAATAGCAGCTGGAGGGGATATGATGTGTGGATTTGTAGTCACCCTGCCATATGCACGCGGGCGGGGAGCCCTCACTCCAGTCGGGGAAGTCACGCTGTCCTGGGGTCTTATACTGCAGGCCAGTGGTGTATTCCTGGTTGGGGGAATGTGGTAGGATGGACCGGAGTGGGGTGGCAGCCGCAAGTGCCTGAAGGGTTAAAAGGGATAGCAATACAGAGGGATTTTTCCACTTCTCAGAACCCCATCACCCTTTCCCTGGGTCCTTGGAATGCTCTCCCTAGGTCAGAAAGTCCGGGAGGTGTGTTTTACCTGGTAATCGGGATAGATATGGTGGGAACAGATCCGACAGGGGTAATTAGGATAAATCTTGTCAACCCAAAACCCAAGCCAGTAGGAAACGAGTCGTCCACCGCAGCACCAGAGGAACGGGAACCAAAAGCCAGGCGAGTCCTCACGGTAGATTATACGAGGTTAAAACCAAAGGATTTGATAGAACGCGCCACCGGGTTCAGTGACAGCAACCTGTAGCTGGACTGGATGGCATTAAATGCCGAGGAGCAGCAGGTGTCAAATTGTGTGGCTTGTGCGTCGGCTAGACCACGTTTGTTCACAGAACCAGCACCACTACATCCAGAGGATGAGTGGGGCTATGACTGTATGCTGCAACTGACCAGAGGAGTGGTGAGCACTGGAAACTGCATGGTGTTGTCCAGTTTATTTCCCCCAACCGATAAACATACGAAGGCGGGACCATTTATGCCGAAAAAAGATAATTATACGTGTTTTAAGTTCTCCACAGATCACGTGAAATATGAGGTGGGAGAAATTGACCCAAGTTGGTGTTCGGTTACCAAAACGGGAGAACCACAAACAATGTAAGTCATGCAAACACTTGATTGGGACCTGGGCTAGAAGTGGGCTTTATTATTATTGCGGACATAAAACTCTTTTGGCTCGTGTTCCTCTGGGAAGCGTGGGGGCGTGCGCAATGGTGAGGCTAGGTGCGCCACTTATGTTAATAGGAAACCGGGTGAAGGCATTCCCAAAGCACGACACACACGCACCCTGACAGTTAGGCGCAAGAGACACGTTCTGGGAAAAAGAGGGGCTGAGGAACACATGCTTATGATCCTAGGATGGACTCGCCGACCTGGGTAGACTCAATAGGAGTGCCCCGGGAGTTCCAAATGAGTATAAGCTTGCAGATCAAATAGCTGCCGGGTTTGAAAATATTCCAATAATCGCTGCTCTCTTTCCTGTGACCCCTAACAAGAATGTGGATAGAATTAATTATGTTCACTATAATCTGCTGAGACTCTCTAACCTTACTCGAGATGGGATGGAAGGGCTAGTGGAGCAAGTGGGTCCGACCTCGTTGATGGGGTGCAGAATAGAATGGCTTTAGACATGCTGTTAGCAGAACGAGGCGGTGTATGTGCGATGTTCGGTGATCAATGCTGTACTTTTATTCCTAATAACACGGCTCCAGACGGGTCAGTCACTCGAGCTTTAGAGGGGCTGAAAACGCTCTCTAAGACCATGCACGAACATTCGGGAATTGAGAATCCGCTGGAGGGCTGGATGACCTCGGTCTTCGGACAGTGGAAAGGGTTTGTACTTCCCATTATGCTTTCATTAGCTGTGTTGGTGGGTATTTTGGTGACCTGTGGCTGTTGTCTCATTCCTTGTGCCCGAGCTCTGTTAGAAAAGGTGATCACGAAGGCAGTGGATCCAGGAGCAGAAGCCCACATACCCATGATGCCTTTGAGGGACATGGGAGTCGCTGTGTGGGACGAGGAGTGAAGCACCTGAAAGTATGGTGACCTCTGGTCAGTCAGAGGTCAAAAGGGGGAGTGAGGGGTCTGACAAATGCTTTTGCCATGATGTAATCTGTAATTTCCACAAAGCATGCTGATCAGTGTGATTTTCAATGATTGAACTGTAGTAGAGACGAGCAAACATATTGGTACATCTGAGAAGAGAGAACTTTTGTTATGAAAATGATTTTAATCTTTTATACATGATTGCATTTGAGCTTATTAAAGAACTGTGGCTCCTGGTCAAGTGAAGGTCAGAAACTCTTGGCAGGCGTTAAGGATCAGCCAATACACGGTGAGGAGGACAGGAGCTCTGAAAGGAATGGCAACACACCTGCTTACATGACATACGCCTGGATTACTTATATTCTCTAGAGTTAAGATTTAAGTTTTTATCATTTATACCTTATATCTGTTGAGTAAGTTTTAAGTTTCAGTTCAGTTTGAGTAAGTTTCCTTCATGGTTCGAGTGTGACATTTAGCCTAGAAATCACACAGAGTTCAGCTGTGTATGTGCACAGGCCTTATGTCTGGCTAAGACGAGCAGTGTGAGGCAAAGGTGCAAACGGGGTCATGACACATACATAGCCTACACAGCAGGCGCCCACACATACACACACTCACACACACACATACACACCATAACAGATCTATTTTGGTAGGGCAGAAGTGGAGATGTATTTTTTGCTGCAAATGCAGAATTGTGCCAAAGTACTTAGAGGAAGTGCAACTGATGTCGAGACAAGAGACGTAATGTTCTTTAAACTATGTTAAAGTTCACGGAACATTTTGTGGTTTAAGTGACGTAAGCTGTACCTTGTCTATTTTGCAAAAGAGGGGGCTTTGTTATTGTACCCATATAAAACCTTTGTTTAATCATCGTGAGTTCAGTTCGATTGCTGACTTTGCCCAGCTTCGGACTCCACGCGTGTAATAAATAAATCTTTGCTTTGACCACATCTTCCGGACCAGAGTTGTTATTTGCTTGTGAGCCCTCCGTACTGCTTTCCTCCAAACTTTGAACCTTAACATAAGTTTGGAAAACAAATTTGTGATCATACTTGTGGATCACAGTGACACATAATGATTTGGGCATATGATTTGCTGATGCCTAGTTTTAGAGCTGTGAGCTATGAGCTTACACTGTCACACATCAGAATTGCTGTATGCTGTATCACGCGCTGACCTTCACAGCACCCCACAGGCTGGTGTCGTTGATATCTTTGTAGATATCAACAAAGTAGCCTTGGGCGGAACTGTGTAGGTTATGCGGTAACCACAGTAGACACAATTTTAGAAGCAAAAGCACTAACTTCCTCACACTCTGCAGAGTGCAGAACTCACAGCTGTCATACGCAGTGTTGGGACTAACGCGTTATTAAGTAACGCGTTACAGTAACTACGTTATTATTGTGGTAACGAGCACGGTAACTAGTTATTATGCCAAAACCAGGAACGCGTTACTCGTTACTGGGATTTAGATAGGCTCGTTACTCGTTGCTACGTTGTGTGGTGGATATCGCGGAGCTTCCACTGATTCAATAACATTAGCAAGTGGTGGAGGCCAGCAGGTGGATGAAGGAAAAGGGAGGCAAGAGGAGAGACCCGAAGCGGCCGCCGGTCCGCGTGTCAGGTGAACTGAACTTCAGGTAAGAAGTTATGACCTGCAGTCTATCTGGGTCAGATATAAACCAAGTTTAGGTGGAGTTTATTTTTGTTATGCTGACTTTTTCGTATGCATGCGTGCTAGCTAGCATGACGGAGTTTCTATACAGCTGGGTGGGTGCTATGTTACTGATGTTGAACTTTATTTTGTTCATACGGTTAATTATTAGAGTTGCCAACCGTCCCTAAAAACAGAATCGTCTCGTATTCAGAGAAAATATTACGCGTTTACATACTGAGGTGAAAAGGAACACAGTTTGTCCCGGACTTCAGCTACAATGAAAAAGACACAAAGCTGAAGCTGCACAGCTGCCTCTTCTTCTCTCATTCTCTCCTCTCCGTTTCTACTTCAATCACGAAACTGATCAATGATCAGCTGATCGGCTTTTCTCTCTCTTGTTTGTTTATCGCCCACTTTGCGCCAGAAAGAGGAAACCAGCGGATGTCGCGTTAAACAACAGCAGCACGTTTAAGCTTGATCAGCTGTTGTTAGAATTTATTTAATATTAATTTCTAGTATCAGCTGATGTTTGCTGGAGCCACAGCTGTAAAGCTGCTGGTCATGATATCGGTTTGGTTATCTGGTGAGAGGAAACATGCAGATGAAACCAGGAGATGTCCTTACTGAATCATCAGAGCTGAACAGGTGATGGAGAAACAGGTTTACCTTTTAGGTGACATGAATGAGTTGAAGGAAGTTATGAACTGTTTCTGAGAGACAAATAACACCAGGATCCTTTTCTAAGTAGCTGACAGCTGGTAACTGTGCAGGGGCGGGTCTAGCAAAGTGTTGCCAGGGGCCAGGTAGGGCATTAACAGGGAAAAGGGGGCACAAGGAAATACTTTTCTTTCTTATTCTCATTTAAAATGTCTCGCTTTAAAAAAATAATTATCTGAGTCTTACAACAAACAATTGATAGATTGATACATATATACCATCAGAACAGTGTACATCACTGTCACAACAGTGTTTATTTTCATTCAAAGGCTTTATGATTTTTCCTATAATGGTGGGCGGTCTCTAGTCAAAATGCCCGGGACGATTTTTTTTGTCCCAGTCCAGCTCTGTATGCAGCTCATCTGCAGTCTGGTGTTACCTACATCTTCCTATTCAGAAGGCAGAATTTCCAAGTTCTGAGTACAATCAAAAGCACCACGACTGCAGTTTTGTGTTGGATGTAAAAAGCAGGCTAGAATCATGGCGGCGGTCAACGACGGTCCAGGCGTGATTTTCTCTCGTGGAAATGTGCACATTATTTTTCCTTTCTATTGGTAGGTGGCACAGTGCACTTGTGGCAAGTAAGCAAGCTAGAAGACTGGCAATCTTGCTGGGTATCCAGTTACAGAAGCAACACATTAACAAGAGAATTCTGAGTAAAACCAAAGTTACTTTCCTAGTAACTAGGTACTTTGAAAGTAACGAGTAACTTGAAGTAACTGAGTTACTTTTTTAGAGAAGTAACTAGTAATGTAACTAAGTTACTAATTTAAAGTAACTTACCCAACACTGGTCATACGTGCCTAACCCAACTGCAACATGGAAATCTTTTGAAGGCACTGTTGGAAGTGTTTATATTGCCAAAACAGTTAGCATTTTGTAAATGTGCTGCACACCAGAAAGGCTGCTCAGAGGTCACTGAAGGCAATAACTTCGCAGACCAAAGCCGCAAAAGCAGCAGCACAACAAACTATAGACACATTAATGTCTGACTCCTCAATGCAAATACCACTTGATGTGCTTATGAATGAACGGAAAGCCGCACCAACTAGAGAACAAAAGAAGTGGTTAAAATGTGGAGCACAGCTAGAAAGTGGTTTGATGACTTGTAATGGCAAACCAATACTACCAAAGTTCCTACACATATCAGCAGCATTATTGTCAACAGGAGGGGGGGTAGGAGTGGTAGATAAAATTTCGGAAATTTGTCGGAACATGCATGATTTGCCAAAAACATAATGCGCATAATGCACACCACCTCATCCTTTTCATACGATCCACATGGATTTTATTGAGCTAAATGAATGCCAAGGCTCAGAATACGCTCTAGTGATCATAGACGTGATCTCAAAATGGCCAGAAATCTATCCAGTAAAAAAGCAGACGCCATCTCAGTAGCAAAATGTTTGTGCAACCATTTTATTTCAATATATGGCATCCCCACTCTGATAAGATCAGACAATGGGACACATTTTGTTAATGAAGTAATGTGAAAAGATTTTGTTTATTATTCAAATATGCTTTGCTTGTAACTGTGTAAACTCTGAATGACGATTCACCCTGATAAACATGAAGCCTTGCCTATGCTTATCAAATGCCTGTGAAGACAAGTTCCTGTGTAAAGAGGAACGGAAAGTTCCACTTAAGCAGACGTTTAGTATAGTATGGACAGAATGTTTTAGCAAGATATGCATTTGTCTGTTAAGCAATCTATAGCAAGATATGCATTTGCAATCTATATTCTGAGAACAGGCGGAGACTGCCTCCGCCCTGTTGAGTAACCTACGTGCCTATATAACCTGCAATAAAGAAGAGTACTGTGTGACTCTCTCGAGAGTTCACCCATGTACATGTGATTGATTATATTGTCTCACTGTGTCTCTGTTTTACTTTGGCAGCCTTCTATTTGGGAGATTTCCCCCAACATTTCTTGGTCCTTCGAGCCGGATGAGACAGCCTATTTAAAGCAGCTCTCACAGAAGGCGCCTCACCAGGTCCCGTCGGTGCGAGAAGCCCACGTCGAAGTCTGCCGGCAGCTCACGCACTAGGTGCATGATAAAACCCAAGAGCGTGAATTTGGGTCTTGGTCAACGTTTTACAAGTGGTCCGCACCGTCGGGGGCTGATCAGGTGCATCTGAAGAAACCAGCGCCAAGGTAGGACAGACTACTTTGAGATAATAAAGGTTTGCGCAAAAACGAAAACGAAACTTAAAAGAAATAGCTCGCCCAAGAAGGGCTGGAAGCAGAAGGCTTGCCCGCAGAGGGTTGGAAGCAGTAAAATAAATATTGAGCTCGTCTAAGAATGATTGGTAGCTCCCTGAAAGGGTAAAAATAGGCCTATAAGCTCGCCCAAGAGAGGCTGGAAGCACTACGCTCGCTTTAAGGAAGCTGGTAGCGTGAACGCGCGTTGAAACTGTCTGTCTTTTATTGTCTATCTTTGTGGTGGAATAAGTTGATTTTTACAGCACAACAAGGAGGCTGAACTATTCCACTGATTTGTTTACTGTTGGTCGCTGAAGTACTGGTGAACTGAGAGGAAGGTCGTGTTTT
This sequence comes from Oreochromis aureus, assembly GCF_013358895.1. Classification (NCBI taxonomy): domain Eukaryota; kingdom Metazoa; phylum Chordata; class Actinopteri; order Cichliformes; family Cichlidae; genus Oreochromis; species Oreochromis aureus. The sequence goes on from NC_052959.1 coordinate 36,576,908, forward strand.
ATCACATGAAGTCGACACCGCTTTTGAGAATAGCTCAAAAGTAGAAGGGCGTGTCAGCTACCTCTCTCTGTTCTCGTGCCAGTGAAAGCGCCGCAGGTGTGTGTGTATTACTAAGTGCTAAATACATAAAGAAATAAATAAAATAAGTAGAAATAAACATATAAAACAAATAAGAAAATGGGAAATAAAGCAACAAAACTCACTGCTGACGAGCAGTGGCTAGAAAAAAAAAATGTCCAGGCGCGGGACAAATTAGTGCATATAGATGGAGAAATCCAAAGAAAACCTAAATGTCCCACGTGGGAGGGAAAATGCATTAACTAAATTATAAGAAACCCTCCAAGCAGAAATAAATACTGAAAAGGAAGCTGAAAAGAAATCAAAGCGTACACAAGAGTTGTAATATTTTAAAGCATGGAAAGAGGAATGAAGTGGAATAAACAAAAGGTTAAATTAAGGTTAACTTAAATTAAAGCAATGAAACAAAATTGGGAAGACAACCAAGCTGAATGAATAGAATGCGTGAAACCAGATAATTCACACAAAATATATCAAATAAAAAGAGAGAGATGCATAAGGCATATTAAGGCTGTGTCATTGTTCAGCCAAGGAAAATGTCTCCAGCTTGGGAAGGTGTGAAGCTGCAGATTCGCACAGACCTGTGATGGATACATAATAAAATATAAACTAATAAACTATTGTATATTAGTAGTAAAGTAGTGTATTGTGATATACTATTGCTGTTATAAAAAAGGAAAAACAATACAATGATAACATTAATAATGACATACTATTAATAGGAAGAGGCACCTCAGTCAGTTATGATGTGAGGTGGAAGATTGTTAAAAGTAGTCTGATTCAAGCTTAAGGTTTGCTCAAACTCAGTACAATGATATATGAGATGAAGAAAATAAGGAAATAACTACACTAATCAGGTGCATAGAGACACCTGACCTGCTTGTAAACCTGTCATCTTAGATGAGACTTTGTTGAGATGAAGAGCAAACCTATACTAACAACTAATAAGCCAAACCCTGTATACAACAGCTAAAGCTACAGGTTTGAGAAGCTGAATAAAATGAATTAAATATGTGGACACTACCAAGCTGATGAGCAAGTTACACATAATGATTAGGCATATGATTTACTAATGCAGATGTAATAACTTTATTCTAAAATTCAAGGAGAACAAACAAGAACAACATCTTCAGTTGTGTCTTTGTGCTGCCCCTTTAAGGCAGGCATGATAATTTGGGCGTGTGTTTTTTGTACCAGCAGACTTGCCGTAGTACCTCAGCAGTGAAAAACAGTCCTTTAGCCAAACTGTTGTCTGTTCCACTTTTTGTTCACTTTTTCTTGCTGAGCCTGAGAGAGCACATGCCTGTAAGTAGTTGCTATCTGTTGTGTAAGCTTTCCCGCGATAGTTTTGTGTAGCAGTTTAGAGTTTTGTGTGAGAAACTTTCCTTTGTGTGTGAAAAACGGCTGCGATGCTAACACGTTAGCCCGTCTATGGGATTTCCCATGTAACGTTAGCATTAAGCTAATCGCTAAACGCGTGGGCCTAATAACCAGTGAAAGGGTTTGGATAAGCTTGTGTTTATGTGTTATATACATTGTAGTGCATGGCTTAATGTTTGATGTTGTAAAGAAAATGCAATTACAGCAGAAATGTAATATTTTATTTTTGTTTCTGTACCAGTTTTACAGTGCTTCAACAGTAAACATCTAAAACGTATCCGCTGACTCCTGGATGTTTATTGTGGACCTGTTAGCTATCTGCCAAGCTAGAAACCAGCTTCACACCCTAGTGAGGGCAGAATAGTAAAAAGGCATCGTCCCAACACGGCTACCTACAGAAAAGTGGATCTGCGTGGAAACACAGTTTCTTCTGTTTCTTCTAAGCTACAATGGATAGTAACGACGACACGCTTGAGACGCGGTCAATATGCTCCAACACCTCACGTGCCAGTCAGCGCTCTTCAGCCAGTGCCATTGCAGCCAGGGCACGGGCAAAAGCAGAGGCTGCACGTGCTCAAGCACTATTTGCACAAAAAGAGGCAGATATGTTAAAAGCACAAGCATATATTGAGGAGGAACAACAAAAAGCAGCAGCTGAGGCTGCCAGGAAGAAAGCAGAGCTGCAAGCCAGTTTGCATACCTTGAGACTTGAGAGCGCAGCTGCAGCTGCCATTGCTGAAGCGAATGTTCTTGAAGCAGCTGTTGAGAACGAATTTGGGGAGTTAGATCGAGTTAGCCTGAAAAATGAATACGTTGAGCATAATCCAAGTCCTGAACCTCACCAAGTCTCAGAGCTACCAGAACTCATGCCAACTCTGATGCACCAACTACCAGTCGACAGTGATGAGATCAGCAAATATGACTTGCCTGTTCAGAGAACATCCAAATTGAGTCAAGATGCCACTCCCTATTACCCTCGTACTCAAAGCCCCTGCAGGACAGGCCCATTCAAGCAAGAACATTCACACAGCTTAAATCCATCCAAGGATACGTACAGACACCAGACACAGTCACATGATATGAGACAATACAGCAGTAGCTACCAACCGCCTCAGCCTCATACAGGTGCTGCCAGAACTGACGAGCCCACTTTATCATCAACCACAGACCTGGCCAAGTATCTAATACGGCGAGAGATGATAAGCTCTGGGCTGTTAAGGTTCGACGATCAGCCAGAAAACTATTGGGCCTGGAAGCAATCCTTCCACAGTTCTACAGAGGACTTAAAACTGACGTCAAGAGAGGAGCTTGATCTGCTATGTAAATGGCTGGGACCAAAGTCATCAGAGCATGCTAAGAGGATACGAGCGGTCCACATACACGATGCAGCTGCAGGTGTAAGAATGGTATGGCAAAGGTTGGAAGACTGCTATGGATCGCCAGAAGCAATTGAAGAGGCTCTCCTAAAGAAACTGGATGATTTTCCAAGAATCCCAAATCGAGAAAATCAAAAGCTGAGAGAGCTGGGAGACATTCTCTTGGAGCTTGAAGCCGCCAGAGCCGATGGGTTCCTACCAGGCCTCAGTTACCTGGACACATCTCGGGGCATCACTCCAATCGTCCAAAAGTTGCCATACTCCCTGCATGACAAGTGGGTCTCTCTAGCATCTCGTTACAAAGAAAGTCATCAAGCGTCTTACCCACCGTTCTCCTTCTTCGCAAAGTTTGTTTGTGATCAAGCCAAAACGCTCAATGATCCAAGCTTTGCCCCTCTTACAGGTGGTTGGAGGACAGGGAAGCCAGAACACCCCTTCAAATCAAACATGAAAATACCCATTTCTGTCAAAAAGACAGAAGTCTCCTCAAACTCTAAAAGCATGCAAGCCAGCCCCTCAGGGAAGAGGAGGGCCGACCCAGATGAACAATGCCTACTCCATAACAAACCACACCCCCTCGGAAACTGTCGTGGGTTTAGGAGTAAATCTTTGGATGAAAGGAAAGCTTATCTTAAAGAGAATAATATTTGCTTTAAGTGCTGCGCTTCATTCACTCATCTAGCGAAAGACTGCCACAAAAACGTTCAGTGCAGAGAGTGTAAGAGTGAGAACCACCCTACTGCGCTACACCCAGGGCCGGCCCCCTGGATATCAGAGACTCCTGTAACCACAAGAGAGCAAGGCGGGGAGCAAGGAGAAGAAGCTCCTCAAGCTGTCACAGCAAAATGCACAGACATTTGTGGGACTACCGTCAGAGCAAAGTCGTGCTCCAAAATCTGTCTTGTCAGAGTTTATCCAGCTGGCCAGAGGGAGAAAGCTGTTAAGGCGTACGTTGTTCTCGACGAGCAAAGCAACAAGTCTTTGGCAAGAACAGAGTTTTTTGAGCTCTTTGGAGTTACAGAGGGCACGGCAGCATACACCTTGAAGACCTGCTCAGGAGTTATGGAAACAACAGGCGCCGAGCTAACAATTTCATCATGGAGTCATTAGATGGTAAGACTCACATTCCACTCCCACCTTAATCGAATGTGACATGCTCCTGATGATAAGTCTGAAATCCCCACACCGAAATCGCCAGACATTATCCACATTTCAAGCGGGTTGTGGATAAAATTCGCCTATAGATCCATCAGCAAGCATCCTGATCTTGCTCGGTCGAGATGTACCACAGGCACACAAGGTTCGAGAGCGATGCAATGGCCCCCACGATGCCCCCTACGCCCAGCGTCTCGACTTGGGATGGGTGATTGTGGGAGAGGTCTGTCTCGGAAGAGCTCACAAACCAGAGTTTGTAAACGTCTATCGGTGCAACGTGCTGAGTAACGGTCGTACATCTCTGTTCGACCCTTGCACTAATAGTCTACTCATCAAAGAGAAGCTTGACACTCCAGAGCAGCATTGTCAGTTTCTAGGAGCTAACGCATCCGAAATCCTGTTTGATGGGAAAGATGGCCTTGGTAAAGGGGTCTTCCAGCAAACGCCATATGACAACAAGCCTGCCATGTCTGTGGAAGACAAAGTCTTTCTGGAAATAATGGACAACGAGGTCTTCATAGACGACTCGAATAGTTGGGTGGCACCACTACCGTTCAGGCAACCAAGGCGCAAACTCCCTAACAACCGAGCCCAAGCAGTCAAGCGTCTTTTGACACTACGGCACATGCTGGAGAAGAAGCCAGACATGAAAGAACACATGATTGCCTTCATGCAGAAGATCTTTGAGGCAGGTCATGCTGAACCAGTACCACCAACCACTGGTGAACAGGAGTGCTGGTATTTACCAATCTTCGGAGTGTATCATCCGCGAAAGCCAGGTCAGGTACGGGCAGTGTTCGACTCCAGCGCTAAGCATGATGGTGTCTCACTGAATGACATCCTGCTGAGTGGCCCTGACTTGAATAATTCACTTTTAGGAGTCCTCATCCGCTTCCGCAAGGAACCTGTAGCGGTGGCAGCAGACATAGAACAGATGTTCTATTGCTTCAAAGTCCGCCATGATCACCGGGACTTCCTACGTTTCCTCTGGTTCGAGGACAATGACCCCACCAGAGTTCTTTGAGCTTGTTGAACCAGACAGGGATGCAGATGTGCGTCCACTGATTGCAACCTTTGCTACAGGAGCTTCTGAAAGACAGCAGGGTTCGGAAAGTGGAGGTGAGAGTTGTTCAAGGAGGCACCCCCAGGGTGTATTCGAGACCCGCCACTGAAGTTGTGTTGTTACTCAGAGGGACATAGTGGTATAGTCCTCTATACCAGGCGGGGAGTGTGCTGCCCCTTTAAGGCAGGCATGATAATTTGGGCGTGTGTTTTTTGTACCAGCAGACTTGTCGTAGTACCTCAGCAGTGAAAAACAGTCCTTTACCCAAACTGTTGTCTGTTCCACTTTTTGTTCACTTTTTCTTGCTGAGCCTGAGAGAGCACATGCCTGTAAGTAGTTGCTATCTGTTGTGTAAGCTTTCCCGCGATAGTTTTGTGTAGCAGTTTAGAGTTTTGTGTGAGAAACTTTCCTTTGTGTGTGAAAAACGGCTGCGATGCTAACACGTTAGCCCGTCTATGGGATTTCCCATGTAACGTTAGCATTAAGCTAATCGCTAAACGCGTGGGCCTAATAACCAGTGAAAGGGTTTGGATAAGCTTGTGTTTATGTGTTATATACATTGTAGTGCATGGCTTAATGTTTGATGTTGTAAAGAAAATGCAATTACAGCAGAAATGTAATATTTTATTTTTGTTTCTGTACCAGTTTTACAGTGCTTCAACAGTAAACATCTAAAACGTATCCGCTGACTCCTGGATGTTTATTGTGGACCTGTTAGCTATCTGCCAAGCTAGAAACCAGCTTCACACCCTAGTGAGGGCAGAATAGTCTTGTTGTTGTTCTCTGTGCAGTGTGCTGAGTTTTGTTTTTTGTTTCTTTTGTTTTTTGAAATGTTGCTTGAGTGATGAGCACTGTAACTTCTGAAGTAGCTCTCACCATGTGTCCTTGATGATGATAAGTCCAGAGCCAGCTGAGAGCTGGGTTATCTGTTTTGTTTTATGTGACAAGGCTGAGAGATTAAAACTTAGTTTCTTGTTTTGAAAAAAAAAAAAGAAAAAAAAAAAGAGAGGTTTTGTGTTTCTCAGCCAAGAACAACTACAATTTCATTTTCTGTTTTGAGACAGGATAATAATAATAATAATAATAATAATAATAATAATAATAATAATAATAAAACAAAGAGTGATGTTTTGTTTAAGTGTTGAAGCAGGCTAATACTGCAACATATCGTCTAGTGCATGATCTGCGAGCAATATATGAAATCAGCTTATTTATCTTTAAATAAACTCCAATTATGGAGACCTGAAGTCACATGCTTAGGGCACACCCTCAGGTGAAGGCAGAAAGCTACTAAACAAAGAAAAGAAGCTATACAGAATGCGCCACAGCCACAAAACTAAGTATTCACATTCTTTCTGACTCTTTGTGAGCCTGAGTTATGACCTTGGCTCCCTGTTTTCTGCTTCCACCAAGGGTGGGGTGACGCTCCTGTGGCATGTGCTCTGTTCTCTTTACTATCACAAAGAGGAAAAAAAGAGAGAGAGGCCCCTACTCTCTGAACACAATATTCTCTTCATAACTCGGCAGTATGAAATGTCATGAAACAGTATAACTCACTCACAGTAAATCAGCAGTATAGGATAATACAAACCTATCTAATAAATCTAATGATTTTCACATTCTTTTAACTCAGAAGTGTGATGCAAACTAAAACTACATACTGATTACACAAGAAGTATGATGTAGCCTACAGCAGTATCATGATTCACTCATTTTGATTACAGGTATAATGTAATATATGACAGCATAATAATCTCACAACTGCTACAAGCACATTTGCCTTTCTTAACACACGCGAGTGAAAGGCAACTGCTAAGAAAATGCCCTTTTGGGTGAGACAGGCCCAGAGGCCCTGCATGCAAGCGTACTAACACACATACATGCAATGAAGAGCAGCTTACACTACAGCACACACTATATGTGCGCCTCTATATCTCACATTGGTGTTAAAACAGGAAAAACTTAATAGTTTTGTTATCAACTGCTGAATTTACCCACTACTGACATTTAACTCTCCAGCTTGCAGGACAATAGGTGAAACGTTTGTGAAAACAGAGAAGGAAAAATAAAGACACAGAGAGAGTCTGGTATGACCAAGCAGTGATCAGACAATAAATTTAGTTGGTAATACAATAAATTGTGAGATGCTTTCTCCTTGATTGATGCAACACAAGTAGTTTACTGTATGGAGGAAATTCTCTTTGTGATAATCTTTTGAGCGTGCATTTCTGTTGACCTGTCAATTTAGCGCATTATAAGCTGATATGCAAATTAGTTGATTGATATTAGATTTGAAAAATAACTGTATTATAAAATAAGTGAATAAGATGTAACAACGGTTGAAATTAGTTTCTTGTTTCTAGTGTGTGGAGAAGGTTTTATCATGGCACACATCTGTTTACATGGGAGGAAACTCCTCATGTGATGCGACATTTAGCAGTTTGCAAGTGTGCAGCACATCAGAAGAATGACTATGAAATTACAAAGGTAAACAATTTTACTGACAAAGGATGAACAAAAAGCAGCTCCCACAGCTGAGCAAAGGAAATGGCTGAAATGCGGAGCGCAACTAAGAGATGACTTGATGATTTGTGAAGGAAAACCAATACTTCCAAAATCTCTACACAAAACAACAGCCTTAGTGACACATGGAGTTACTCTCCATGCGTCAACAGGAGGATAGGAGATATAATCTCCAAAACACTTTTACACTCTAAATTTGAAACTTCAGCAAAATGCTTATGTAACCATTTTATTCCAACATATGGCATCCCCACTCTGATAAGATCAGATAATGGGACACACTTTGTCAATGAGGTAATCAGCAAAGTCTCTGAAGCACTAGGATTCAGCATCAAAAATCACTGTGCTTATCACCCGCAAAGTGCAGGATTAGCGGAAAGAACTAACGGTACAATAAAACAGAGACTTAGAAAATGTATGGAAGAAACAGGAAGGCCGTGGCCAGAGTGCATAGGCCTAGTAAAAATGTGGATGAGATTAACACAGGGTTCACAAAAACTTACGCCTTTTGAAATCATTCATGGCAGACCATTTCCACTGCCAATCACAAGTGAACCTTTAGATAAATCAATCAGAGAGACCACACTAGCAGAATGGATGTCGAAGCTACTAGAAAACAAAGATATTGTTTTGAACAATAAACTGCCTTCTGAATCTTCTCCAGTATCTTGCAGGTTGAAGCCAGGTGATTGGGTCCTGATTCGAGTTCTCCAGAGAAAGAATTGGAGCTCGCCCCGCTGGGAAGGTCCTGTTACGGGTCCGAAATTGAGGACGAGAGTAAAACAATGATGGTCCAGAAGAGGTCAATCAAACAATTGATTTTAATGAATACACGCAGCGTGGGGAGATGTAAACTGTAAACCATCAGTTGTAAATCCCCAACCAAAAATACACTTCAGATTGCTTTTATAACATCAGGGTATTATGACGCCCCCTCATGCATTTACAAGCACATTATTTGCATGTTCAGAACATTATTTGCCTCTTCTACAGACAATGATCTATTCTAAGAGATAACTGCCGAGACAGGAGTTCCCCTTTCTGGCATCTTCTCCAAATAAGGCGATGGGGTCCCCATGGACTTGTCCTCCTCTTTGGCCCATCTTCTGTCACCTGTTACTAGGCAAACTCAAATGCAACAAGAAGCTGAATACATTCAGGCCTTTGCTCAGCTACTATTTTACTGTAACAATATACTCAGCCTATAAGCTTTTAAGATTATAGATTTAACTCAACGATTTAAGTGGTTGTAACTGCACCTGTAATAAACATGTTAATATTTGATTATGATAACCCCTGTAATACAAATTATAACATAATGCCAGCAACTTCAATAAATGCTTGGATGAAATGATAATTAATGCAATGATAAAGATGATGGTTATGAACAGTAACCCTAAAATAATTCCTATAATTCTACAATTCCCTCTCTTGACGCCTCTTCCAGAGGCGTCACTCATGACCCACTCTGTCACCTCTAGATCCATTAATGGCATCATGGGCCCCGAAACCACCATTCCCAGGTCTACTGCCTTCGCTCTGACCCTCTCTAGCTGTCCCCTGACTCAGCAAACCAGACAATAACCTCACGTCATCTAGGTGGTCCAGTAATAAAACGCCAGCTCCCACTTGAAAACACTTCATGCTTAAGTGGTCTCTGCTCCTTTCCTGGGTCCCTCTCTGGTGGAAATCTAGTGGAATGGACCCTCGTCATCAATCACTAAGTAAACTGAATTGGCGCAGGTCTCAAATAAGAAGTAGAAGACACTTGGGCCTTCGCTCAGGCCTGCTACTAGATTTATGTGTATTGTAAGCATGCATGCAATTAACCTGCTATGTTCTCATCTTCCCTCAACATGTATCACCTGGACACTCTCACCAGTGAAGCTTAAAACCCTCTTGGATAGAACATCAACTCTAAACTAGCACAGTTATGCAATGTGTATAAAATGAACTAAACCTGTGAATAGAATGAATGTGATGACAAACCTATTCAATGCAATATGAACCCTGTAAACAATATTACTGGTAAACAATGCTGTAAAACATGTTCTTAATGCAATCATAATAATGCAGATTATATAATAGGAATAAAGAATTTCCCTCAACCCAGGCAGGGTTCGCAACCCTCGCCATTATCTTTACCAACCATCCTCTGACACAAGGAATGATACCACAACTAGCGATGACCAATATTCCCAAAAGTACAGTCAAAGAAAACATCACTGACACTTGCCAAGTTTACTTAGCCACACCTTTCCATTGTCCAAACACAGATGTCATCCAGGGCGCCAGCATATTTTTCGATACCTGAGTGCTCATGCATGGTTTTAGACAATTCGATTTAGCTCTCCGTCAGTGAACTCGGACCTAATTGTTCTGCAAACCCCATCATGGCGTCCCTGGTTTGGTTAGAGAGTCTCAGCAGGTTGTAATGAACATAATGCGGCAACATTTTTCTTAGGCGTTACCCAAAGAAATATACTCTCAATCCTGCAACTACCTGACTTACCAGCTTGCACTCATTAGGAACTCCTGGGCACTCCTATGGAGTCTATCCAGGTTGGCGAGTTCAAACGAGGATCATATGCATGGGTAGCCTGGGTCCCTCTTTTGGCCAAAATGTATCTCTTACGTATGGCAGCTAAAGTTCACGTGTTATGTTGTGGAATAGCCTTTACCTGGTTTCCAATAAGCATGATCGAGACTCCCAATCGCACCATCGCACATGTCCCTCGCTTCCCATAGGAACACGAATATCTTCCCACAGTATTAGTAGAGCCCACTTCTTGCCCATGTTCCAATTATCATGCTAGGGTCGCTTACATTGTTGGTGGTTCGTCCTGTGAGTGTGACAGCACACCTAGTTGGGTCAATCTCTCCCACCTTGTACTTTTCATTATCTGTAGAAAACTTGAAACATGTAATTATCTTATTTTAGCATAAATGGTCCCACTGCTGTCTGCTTTGAAATGGCAGGGAAAAGTCTGGACAACAAAGTACAGTTGCCAGTAGTCACTGCACTTCTAGTTAACTGTAACATACAATCATAGCCCCACTCATCCTCTAATGCAATGGTGCGGGCTCTGTAAACAACCGTGACCTAGCTGAAGCACAGGCAACACAGTCAGATACATGTTGTTCTCTAGCATCTTGAGCCACCCAATCAAGCCAGAGGTTACTGTCCTTGAAACCCGTGGCGCTTTATCAACTCTTTAAGCTTCAGTCTAAAGTAATCTGTTGTCAGAAGTACTCTCCCTTTTGGTTCCTGTTCCTTTTGAGCTACTGTTCCCGAAGTTACCATCTGATCAGTCAGAATGGTGATTAAGCTTTCTGAGCGGCTTAGACTTTGCATCAACTAAATTTACCCTAAGCATATCATGGGGTGATTGCAGACCCGTACATCATACGCTCTCCAGCTACTACTAGCTCCTGTACACTTAATGACGTCACACAAATCAAATGTGAATGAGCTGGTAGACCCTTTACCATAATTCAACCCTATGCCCTTATTCCTGCTGAGACACTCATCACCTTTACCTGACACCTCGCGCTTTTGTCTTTTTACCGATCCTGTTTTAGCAACTACAGTCTCAGGAAGTGCTGGGCTGGACTGGCCTCCGTGTTCAGACAAGTGGTTCGGAGTGCCCTGCAAAATATAGACAATAAACAACACAGCCATAGTTAATATCATTGCATACAATAAACATGTAGTTGTAAGGAACATTCTAATCAGTTTTCTCATTACGTGTCTCTGATTCGTGTGTTTGCATCATGTTATATAAACTTTGTATACTTTGTAGTGCATTATGCTAAACAAACCAACCCTTTCAATTCCCCAACCCTATCTGTCTCCTCAACGGGTTGTATGTTTTCAATGTTTCCTTATTATTTTGTCATAAAATAAATCAAACAAATAACTTAAGCTGTGTGACGGCACCTTGCATTTACGCCAGGCTGTGAGCTGCCCTGAATCTACTTGCTACACCCCTTTCACCCAATTTAATTTCTCAATCTTAGTTTAAACTATTCCTGACCTTCCCTTCTCTCATCTGATCATCTCAAGCACGTCCTGTACCAAATTTGCTTCCTCTTTTCAAGCCCACATTTAATTACAAGCTCTAACACATTTGCCCTATACTGGCGGTCTCGGCGTTTCCTATCAACTTACAAAGATACCAGAGTTATTCTCAGAACTCAGAGCTGAAGTTCCCCTTTTCTAAGTCTGTATGTTCAAGAAGAGAGCAAGCTGCTAGTCGGTAAACAACTTTATCATCACATAAGTTATTAGGTAAAAGTCACGTAGACACATTTCATGTAGCTAATAACATATATACAATTTTCCTTTGACATATCTGTATGTGCACGCCTAAATTATAACCTCTTATTCTAGAAATCAAAAATAACCTGAAAATAACACTTTCTGCGTCAGTTTTACCATACCTAAATTATCAAAAACCTAAACATCATCAAGTAATCCTAAAACCCTTTCAAATTAAACCTTAAATCCTGTAACTCCCCTTTTTGTGACACATCTCATGTGTTACAAACTCAAAATCCTTCACTCAGGTTAGGGCATTAAAAGAAAAGGTTAGTCATATCATATTAAATCTACATGCTCCGGACCTTCAAACCTGTTTTAAGGAATGAAATCAAATTAATCATCATGTCAAATCTTTTCTTGGCTCCATCCACAGCCTGCATCCTTGGAACTTCCTAGAAACAAAAACCTGTGTGTTAACCAGAACTTCACATTTCATACTCAATTTCCCCACTTATGATCCAACCTGTGTTATAACACAAAATAAACTTAAACAGAACAGTTATTAATCATGTGTTACCTCAGTTAATGGTAACTTGAGTTACCTCAAACAATGTTTCCCTTTTAGCATTTGGCATTCTGTAATGTAATAACATAATCCAACCCCAGTAAATAATTTTCTCAAAACAAACATCAACATCCCAGAATTAAGTCTTCCACTCCTCCTGTTTGTCAACCTTTTATTTATTTCCCCTCTTGGTCCGATCACTGCATTCACTCACATGCATTCACACATGATATTTTTGCTGATACTGCAGCCTTCTGCGCACGTCATCAGATGCTCCACATCAGCAAAATGAGCTCAATCATTTGTTTTATTTCGTTTTCCTTTTTAGGAAAATAGTTCTCTATACTTTTGACTGGATTGACTCGCTGCAATCCTTACTTGGTAATTTGTCCGCCGCCGTCAGTTCACTCTCTTCCAGGCCTGCTTAGAGCAAAAATGAGAAAAAAGAGAGCTGATTATTAGCTCATCAAAGTACAAAACAAAATCACCTGACAGGTTTTTTCTAAGTGCACTGTTATAAAAACTATGGGCCCTTTTAGACATGTCCATGTTTATCAAAACTCCCTCTATTAAAATGAAAACAACAGCCCCAAAAATCTTAAACCATCTTAAATTTCACCCATTCAACGCACTGAAAACCTTGTCCAAACTGCACCGTTTTACACACAACCATGTCCCCTTAGACACTTCACCATACTTAGATTCAGCCTAAAATATAAACACGTTATAACAATGTGTCAACACTAAATTATAAATTTCTTGTCCAAATCTGCACCTTCAACAGAAATACATGTTGAAACCTTAACACCTTATTGAATTATTTTCATTTTCTTTCTATACTAATCACTTACTTTTATCAATCAGTGCAAAAGCACTCTAACTCACTCTTATAAAACTGCTTTAATCACTTTTCTTCTGTTAATTTCCATTTATTTTATTAAACATTCACACCATTCTCTCACTCATACAACCAGCAAGCTGATCTTCATTGCATATGCTTGTGTTCTTAGCCAGGTTTTCAATCAATGTCTCTATGCATCAAGCTTTGATTAGACAAGCTTCATGAGCTTGTCTTTGTAGGGTTAATGCATTTTCTGTTTGTGTGTGGTATTTTGCATCTATGGCTTCGCAGTCTCCCAGACTCCTTCCCAATTCTCCAGTTAAGCAGTCAGTTTTTCTTTCCCGAATTACTAGCCCAAACTTTTGATCTCCCACCTTAAATAAAAGCACTCCTGGTCTTCAGCCAGGAGCTGGGGCTACTTTTCAGGTTCCTGGACACATCATTCTGTGAACAATTCAACCAGAAACTTGCCTTAACATATCCATTGATGTTAACCTATAATTTTCTTCCGACTGCTGCTGTGGAGAATTGGTCCGGTTCTGCTTTACTCCTGAAAATAACAAACTAAGAGATTTTCATTATTATCACAAGTGCTTAAAGGACCCACTACTGTCTCTTGCCTGTCAGCAATACCAGTTATGTCATGTTTGTGTCATGAATATGAATGTAAGCGTTTCCCTCATTGCATTTCATGTTAATTCAGTGTAAGCTGCTTTCTTCGTTGCATCCTATATTGTGCTAATCATTGCATTTTATGTATTCATATTTAATTTATGCATCTTTTCACTGAGCTTTAAATTCAAACTATCTCACTTCTGATCCATTTCAAAACAATCTCACATGTAACAATTTGTGTATGTGTGTTTTCTTTTGTGTTTACCTCTTTTAAACGTGATATGGTGGACATCACTAAACAATGATGAGTTCCCGCTTCAATTTTCATTCCAATTATATCCTATATTCTCGCAGTCCAACTCGTCCAGCTTCACCTGAGACTGGTCCCCATCCCTTTCTCATAGTGTCCTGTTCGGACTTCAAAGCTCCAGCAAACACAGTCTGTTTCTTCTCTGTTTTGGTCTTTCCGTATTCTTCTTCGACGTTAAGTTCCCGTCCGGCTTTTCAGTCTTCTCTTCCAAGATTACTTCAAGCATGGCAAATATCACACTCAATGTCCAGTGCTCTTCCACAATTCTTTATCCCACTGTTCAACTGCCCAGCCTGTATTTTCACAGTACATGTTGTTTTACTCTTACATGCTGCTGCTGGTCATCAGTCGTCATCAGTGTTAATGGATCAGTGGCACTGTCGTTTGCCTGCTGTATTCGAGTCCGCGATGTTCTGTCGGTCTTCATCAGGAGATTGACTGTCCTTTGAACTTCTTCTCAGTTTAGGGACAAAGTGACAGGTGAAGCTGTAGAATTTCAGCCAAAAAGTGGCCTGTTTTTCCCAATTGTTCCTCTATACTTTCTGCCGGTTACTCAAGGTTCAATGTTGAGAGAATTCCACCTGTATTGGCACACTAAAGCATACAATTAGTATTATATTCATTTTTATCTTAAAACCTCGATTTGCTTCATCTTCTTAGAATTTAACTCTGTCCATTTCTCTGGGTGCTCCCCTGACATCATCAGTCACACACACACCTTCCTGTCACACACACAGCAGCACAGTATTTCCTATTTCTCTTTCCTGTTTCTACAGATTAATCAAACACTTGTTTTTCATATTTACAGTCTACAAACCCTCTTTAGTTTTACTAAGTCTTGGTCTAAAAACAATACACCTTCCTTTCATACACACTTTTAAATAGAGCTCTTTCAAACATAAAATAAACTCAACCTCTCATACCATCACTCATGCATTTCTTGAATTAAAAGCACTTTCAAACTTTAAAACATCCTACTTTACATCACAAAAGAAATATATTTCATACACACTTTTAAATGTTCTAACCTCTTTCAGACGCCATGACTCGTCTCACACACACACTGCCTTTTCTCTCTCAAACTTCCATTTTCCACTCACTCAGACAAATCACGAGAGTCACTCAAATCAAATACTGACAGCATTCACACGGTTAAAATCACTCAAAATACACTTTCCTATGCGTATTTTGGACACGCCTTCCATAATCAGAAAGAGCAAGTCAAAAAGAAAAAAGAAAAAACTGAAACCTCTCATCATCTCACACACAGCTTCTCACCACACACACATAACTGAAAAATAAAACACACCAGCCTTTATGGCTCAAAATATGTACATCTATCAAAATTCAGTCACTTACTATACATCCACTACAGCAACTCAAAACTTTACTTACAATATTGTAATAAACAAAACCAGCATCTTAAATACAGGCGTTCAGCAATGTGTAACACACTCTATGAACTTCCTAAAACTCTAGGGACCTCGCAGCTGCCTCATTTGCATTTTCACACACACTCCGTCTAAAAATGGCCTCAGCACTTCAGCTCAGTGCTGGGTCAGACTCCTTTTGACACCAAACCTCTTACTTTATATTACACAGATACACAGACGTCTTATAATTACAGTAACAACAATTATCAGGCCTGAGATTACACAACCTACAGAATTTTGACAAATTTAAATTAACCCTCCAAGGGATAAACTCCAAGTTTTTTATTATCAATTACCCAGTATCAGGTCCAACCTGTCTCTGGTCTAATCTCTAAAATCCCTAACTCAATTTAAAAGCGTCCAACGTCCAAGCTCCAAGCTTTGCTACCCAAAAAAGTGCAAACACCGTTCCAAACGGTCAACTGATCCAATCAGTAGCTATTTTGGACCGTCCCCAGTTGTCCACGATTGCCAATCGGACTATCCCTTCCCAAGGAATTCACGACCGTCGCCAGTAAATGTGGAGCGTCACCTCCGAACAATGCACTTCTTAGCAGTCCAACTGCCGTTCTACAGAAATTTGTAATACTTTTGAAACAACAATCAACACCTCAGAACAAGTGTATGACTGGCACAGGTCCAACCTTATAACCAATTGGGAGTGTAACCCCCAAAACGCCCAATTACCTATTATTCTAAATTCTCTTTACTCTAGATCCTCTTTGCTTAGCAGTCCAACTGCTTTTCCTTTAATCAGTACTGTCATTTAACCTTACAATATCATTACTTCAACTTCAATTCTCATGAGATTTTCACCAAAATCAAAACAGACCTTTACCAGTAATTTCAGTGAGTAAACTTTAATTTCTCATGTCCAATCTGGCACATTTTGGAAATAATTCAACAGGTAGTGCCTTACCTTTGAATAAGCCGGCTTATGTCCACTCACTTCGACCACTGACTCGTGTCTGCTCGTTCGAGCGCCTCGGACCCTCTCTGTCTCAACCTCCGACTCTCTCTACTCAACCCTCGGCCAATGCACCAAATGTTACGGGTCCGAAATTGAGGGCGAGTAAAACAATGATGGTCCAGAAGAGGTCAATCAAACAATTGATTTTAATGAATACACGCAGCGTGGGGAGATGTAAACTGTAAACCATCAGTTGTAAATCCCCAACCAAAAATACACTTCAGATTGCTTTTATAACATCAGGGTATTATGGCGCCCCTCATGCGTTTACAAGCACATTATTTGCATGTTCAGAACATTATTTGCCTCTTCTACAGACAATGATCTATTCTAAGAGATAACTGCCGAGACAGGAGTTCCCCTTTCTGGCATCTTCTCCAAATAAAGGCGATGGGGTCCCCATGGACTTGTCCTCCTCTTTGGCCCATCTTCTGTCACCTGTTACTAGGCAAACTCAAATGCAACAAGAAGCTGAATACATTCAGGCCTTTGCTCAGCTACTATTTTACTGTAACAATATACTCAGCCTATAAGCTTTTAAGATTATAGATTTAACTCAACGATTTAAGTGGTTGTAACTGCACCTGTAATAAACATGTTAATATTTGATTATGATAACCCCTGTAATACAAATTATAACATAATGCCAACAACTTCAATAAATGCTTGGATGAAATGATAATTAATGCAATGATAAAGATGATGGTTATGAACAGTAACCCTAAAATAATTCCTATAATTCTACAGTCCCTACCAAGTGCTTATCACCACACCAACCGCCTGTAAGATAGCAGAGAGACCATCTTGGATTCACCAAAGCCACTGCAAGAAAGTGAGTGACAGCCCAGACTCATAGACGCCGGCACCCCTACCCTCAGGTGATCTGACTGGTGAAGGGAGGGCTGATTGGGTATATCCCGCCCTCTGCTTCTTGCCAGTAGTCTACTCACCTGAGGATCTAGGTGTGTTTGGTCGCCATGAAGACGAACAGCACCATCTACGGACGAGATGGACGCATGGCAATTCACACCTCCGTGACATGACACAAGACCACATTCACCCATGGATGAATAACGCATGGTACCGCCGCTCGTACATGACAGAACTAAGGGAGAGCCTAATAACACTGCATGTTACGTCTGCTCCCACATGCCATGCACTTCAACACATCCCACTTTTATGGAAACTACATGAATAAAACACAAGCCAAGTGCGCTGCCAGCTTCGCGGGCATTGGCTATCAACATAAGAAAATCATCATTGATGAGACAAGCTCTATCATCTATTAAGCAACCTTCTTAGTATCTTTCAGGGACCACCCGATACGAGATAATCACCGTCGAAAAGGCTGGACTTGACAACGGAACGTGTGACCGGCTCTTCTGGATCAACTTCAACGTGACGAATCGGAACACGTCCATTCACTTCCCAGTGTTCTTGGACCAAACCCCAGGAAGAACCACTCCATGTGCTACCGACAAGACAACGGTAACAGACCCTAGGCAACACCACCAACTGTAACCAAACCGCAGCCAGCGGAGGGGCGCACCTGTAAACACGTCCGCGCCCAGCAACGGCACCTACTGGGTGCAGGGAATGGCCTGGCTGTGTGGACAACGTGCCTACTTCATACTGCCACCCGGATGGACGGGCACCTGTGCCCCAATCTTCATTTCAGACCACACCTTCAGGATATCAGCTGTAAATAGCTCTCAGACTACAAGACAACGACGAGGCGTCTCCGCAGTGCAACCACATGACCCCATCTATGGCAGTGATGTGCCAGAGGAATTTAAGCTTTGGACCACCGGACAAAAGGTCCTCCACTCACTGTTTCCATGGGTGGGCACCGGAAAGAACATGTTAAGGATTGAAACTTTGGACTACCGCTTTGGACTGTTCCTGAATGCCTCGTGCAAAATCAACAATCAACAAAATGAAGAGATTGATGCCCTGCGCATAACTGTGATGCAACACCGAGTCGCACTGGACAGGATTC
Organism: Oreochromis aureus; assembly: GCF_013358895.1. Taxonomy (NCBI): domain Eukaryota; kingdom Metazoa; phylum Chordata; class Actinopteri; order Cichliformes; family Cichlidae; genus Oreochromis; species Oreochromis aureus. Next base: position 36,595,480 of record NC_052959.1, read on the forward strand.
TGGCTGAAAAAGGAGGACTCTGTATACTCTTTAACAACACATGCTGTACGTACATTCCAGATAATGTCCACTCTTCCAACATGACCGACGCCTTCATGCGCTGAAAAACAACTCAGGGACGCTCAGCAACAGGACTACGTCACGAACACTGAAGATTGGCTTACCTGGCTGTTGAGTGGCTCCTGGAAATCTCTTTTAATAAAAGGACTGGTTTTTGTAGGAGTTCTTCTACTCCTACTCTGTTGTTTTACTTCTTGTATCTTGCCATGTGTACAATCAATGATTAATAAAGTTGTTGCAGTTCATGTGCAGGCATACCTGACACTGCCCATGGACGAAGATGATGATAATCCACCTGACACTGAAATGCTGTGATACACCAATGTATGACGTGCTGATTAAAAATGCGCTGCAAGAAATCATGCACAGATAATAAACCAATGGTGTTTTAACTAGTGTGAAAGTTAAACAACAGGAGGAAATGTGAAAAGATTTTGTTTATTATTCAAATATGCTTTGCTTGTAACTGTGTAAACTCTGAATGACGATTCACCCTGATAAACATGAAGCTTTGCCTATGCTTATCAAATGCCTGTGAAGACAAGTTCCTGTGTAAAGAGGAACGGAAAGTTCCACTTAAGCAGATGTTTAGTATAGTATGAACAGAACATTTTAGCAAGATATGCATTTGTCTGTTAAGCAATCTATATTCTTTAGCAAGATATGCATTTGCAATCTATATTCTGAGAACAGGCGGAGACTGCCTCCACCTTGTTGAGTAACCTACGTGCCTATATAACCTGCAATAAAGAAGAGTACTGTGTGACTCTTTAGAGAGTTCACCCATGTACATGTGATTGATTATATTGTCTCACTGTGTCTCTGTTTTACTTTGGCAGCCTTCTATTTGGGAGATTTCCCCCAACAAGTAATCAGTAAGGTCTCTGAAGCACTAGGAAATAAAACAGAGACTGAGAAAATGCATGGAAGAAACAGGGAGACCCTGGCCTGAGTGTATAGGCCTGGTAAAAATGTGGATGAGACTGACACAAAGTTCTCAGAAACTCACACCTTTTGAAATCATTCACGGTAGACTATTTCCACTACCAATCACAAGTGAGCCTATAGATAAGTCAATAAGAGGAACTACACTAGCCGAATGGATGACTAAATTACTTGAAAATAAAGAGATTGTTCTAAACAACTCTCCAGTGTCTTGCAGGTTGAAACCAGGTGATTGGATCCTGATCAAAGTACTCCAAAGGAAAAACTGGAGTTCACCAAGGTGGGAAGGTCCTTATCAAGTGCTACTCACCACACCTACTGCCTGCAAAATAGCAGAAAGACCGTCCTGGATCCATCAAAGCCACTGCAAAAAGTGAGTGACAACCTAAGCGTTTAGGCATGCCGACACCCCTAACTCCTGTATGGTGATCTATTGGTGGAGGGAGGACTGATCGGGTATACCCCGCCTTCTTCTTCTTGCCGGTAGTCTACTCATCAGAGGTCACAGGTGTGTCTGGTCATCATGAAGACACTCATCCTCCTAGTGGCTAATGTTGCACTCCTGGTGAGTTTATTAACACTCACCCGAAAGAAAGAAGATGAACAACACCACCTGCAGACAAGATGGACACATGACAACTCACATCTTCATGACATGACACAAGACCACATTCACCCATGGATGAACAACGCATGGTATCGATATATACATGATAGCACACCCAGAAAAGACTGCTATGTTTGCTCCTACATGCCCCCAACGACACAGTACGCCACCTTGTACGCGAAGGGAATGGACATAATTCAGGCAAAGTGTGCCGCAAGCTACGCCAGCCGTGGGCATCGATTCCAGGGAATCGTGGTCAACCATGAGGAACCTCTCCAGATAGGACTGCGAAATGGCACATGTGACGAATGGTTCTGGGTTGACCTGAAAGTGAAGCACATCATTCCCAGTATTTCTCGAAAACAATGGGAATTTGAGCCACAGCCTATGCTACCGCCAAGAGAACGGATCCACGCCAATGGGAAACACCACCAACTGTAAAGCAGTACAGACACACGCTCCTGGAGGGCCCGTGAAGAGCAGCAATATCTCAAATGGCACCTTCTGGGTGCAAGGGATGGCCTGGGATATCCTTCCTGGGAATTGGACAGGTCAGTGCGCTCCCATTTTCATATCTGACCACACTTTCAAGATAACCATGGACGCCACGTCAACTTCAATGTCAACAACAAGGAAAAGACGAAGCACCCCAGACCTCAAGCAGCATGATTCCATATGGGGTTCCAATGTCCCAGAGGAATTTAAACTTTGGACTGAAAGACAAAAGGTTCTGAATGCTTCATGTAAATTCAACGACGGACGGGATCAGGAGATTGACGCTCTGTGCATTGCAGTAATGCAACACAGGGTAGCATTGGACATAATTCTCGCCGAGAGAGGAGAATTCTCTTTAACAACACATGTTGCACATACATTCCAGATCACCGAACATGACTGATGCTCTGAAAACACTCAGACAACTTCGGGATGCACAACAACGAGACTATGCCGCAAACACAGAAGACTGGCTTACGTGGCTTTTAAGCGGCTCTTGGAAGTCCCTGCTGATTAAAGGACTTGTTTTTGTTGGTGTTATAATACTGTTATTCTGCTTCAATTCATGCTTACATCACCCTGTCACAGAATGATGAAGATGATAATGAGATAAACACTTGGATATAACATACTCACAAAACCCACTGTTTTATGATGTCTTGGCTAAAAATGTCTACAAGTGGCCATAGACTGATGTACTGTTAGTGGTTGCTATGTACATATATAGAAGGAAAGATCAAACAACAGGTGGGAATGTCAAAAGATTTCAGGATTTTGGGATTTTTATTATGTTATGCTTAAAAGTACGTTTCTTTATCTAAATATGTTTGCTCTTTCAGTATTAAGCTTAAATGGGGAAGTTACACTTAAATGGGGAAGTGCAGACTCAACAGGAAGCCTGCACAGTTCTATTTTATCTCTTCCTGTACGTCTCTGAGAATGCTATGAATAAAAAGGCTGACAACTATTGCACGGGGCGAGTCTCCCTGAGTCTCACCCGTGTACACGTTAAACCTGTCTGAGCGTTTTTATTCCGACCTGAGTTGCAATACAGGAAAACTCCTGACATTTTCTGTTCATAAAATTGAGTTCATATCCATCTATTTCAAAGTCCACTCCTTTCTCCATATTAATCCACGTCTCAGATACTGCAATCACACTGAATGGATGTGCAAATTTGCTTAAATATTCTCTTATGTTGTGAAAGTTGGCAATATAAACGTCTACTATTAAAGTGGATTATGGACATTTTGCAGTCAGCCTTGACAGTTTTATTGAATTGTTCTTCAGTATAATAACAGCAGGGATTACTGATGTTAAAAAAGTTCAATTCTGGATCAATGCCCTGCTCTGTGAAGTGTGTATTGTATTCCGTGTTTTGTGGTGAATTTAACTCCAGATTCTCATGATTAGCAATCCTCTGTGATAGCAGTGTATAATTCCCAGATGTTAAATTAGTTGATTGTCTCATGATTTAATATGTTGTGCTTTAGCTTCCGTTGTTAACTCCGTTACCTGCTTTGATGAGTGTAGATTGTTTGTTCAGCTCCTTGCATTTGTGGTCCATTTGGCTTGTTAATATTTTTCCAGATCCTGGATATGTTTGATGACCAGCACTTTGGCTTCCTCCGGTGTGCTGTTGAGTTTAATAAATATTTTACAGTTTGCAGTCCAGGTATTTTGAATTTTACCCAGTTTCTTTAGGTGTCGTGCTTTCTTAGCCATGTCAGCGTTGTATTTTGTTAGATGGTCATTCATGTAGAAGTTCGATCCCTTTAGTTTTCTCCCCTGCTTCAGCAGTGCATTCTTGTGTTTCCTGTTTACAAATCTTATGATGACAGCTGGTTTATCACTAGTGTTTCTCCTGGGCAGAGGTGGGCATGCCTCGATGTTATTACTGTCCAGGTCGATCCCTTTTGACTGCAAGAAACCAGCCACCTGTTGCTCTGCAGAGCTAACATCCAGTTCTCCATGCTCCTCTTTGCTGTCAGCATTCACAGCCCGAGCATATGACCGAGGTTTTATGTGTAGCCCTGTGATGATCACATCGTTCATTCTGGTGTATTGCTCCAGGTCCGCGACCCTGCTCTCCAGATAGACAATCCGTTTCTCCTTCTCTGCATTCTGATTGCGAAGCGACCTTATCTCCTCGACAATGTCCAGGATATATTTCTGCTGTAGCTTGATAGCTGATGTTTCTTCAGTTAAAAAGTCCAGTGACTTTTTAATGTCCTCAATTTCCTCAGTGGTCGGTGTTTTCTTAGGCCCCATTTCTGAAGTAGTAGTTAATGGCGACTCACCAAAAAAAGCTCCTTAGTTGTTGGTGCCTGCTGGAGGATCCTGGGCCTGGTGGCTAATGGCAGATCCTGGGCCTGGTGGCTCCAACTCTAGGTATCACTTATCTATGCACATGAGAATCCACACAGGTGAAAAAACATATTCTTGTAAAAAAAAAAAGGGGAAACGTTTCAGTATAAAATCCAACTTGTCCTAGCACATCACCAATCATACAGGTGAGAAACCATTTTCTTGTACAACGTGTGGGAAAGGTTTCGGTCAAAGGAGTTTCGGCCAGAATGCATTTCAAAACACAAGCAGCAATGGTGGTCGCACGCTAAACCAAGCTTATTCCAATGGCAGCCTAGAAGCGTTCTCCAAGTGGCCCTGCCTGTGGTCCTGGCAGAAACACAGAGTAAAACAAACCAAAAATACATTTTGAAATTCCTATAGAATAGTGTAGATGGGGGATGCAACACTCCTAGTAGCCTAGCAATATTCAATCCACAATGCACCGTAATTTGTAAACATATGTGTGTTAGTCATCTATTATGTGACAACAGCATGTCTTCCTCAATCCAAAGCCACTGGTTAACCCCGGCTGGACTGACAGCATTTCAAACACGTCTGACGCCAGAATTTCAACCCCTGGAATATTTGAACTGTCTGACAGAGGTACATCGTTAATAGCAGATGTCACACTTACTTGAATTGTTTCATCATTTATCACCTCATCCACCACGGGCAGCATTTAGTCTTTCACTGTTTCAGAGTCTGTGAAAGGCCTTTTCTTCTTTGCCAAGATCCAGCAAACACAAAGGGAAGCTGCTGCAGCTCTCTGTTGGGCTGTACATGACCTCACCATGGTAGTACAACTCCACTTGTAAGATGCAATTAAACTCTATACTTTTGCAGGCCTCTCCTGAGATCATTCCACATGCTGCTCTCACAAATGTCTGCTGAGCACCATGACCTGCTATTGCACAATGATGTCAGGTGGCTGTCCAAAGGCAGGGCACTGGAGGGTTTGTGTGATCTCAAAGAGGAAATCACAACATTCCTCTGCCACGGCAGGCAAAAAAAAAAGCAGAAATGCACTTGAATCACATACTGGACAACAGCTTTATGGCCAGTGTCTGCTTTCTGAGCGACATATTCAATCACCTGAATGACCTCAATGTTGGGACTACAAGGCAAAACTGTCACCGAACAGATGCATGCATTCCAAGTCAAGCCGAACGTTTTCACGACCGACTTGAGCACAGGCCGCAAATGCATTTCCAAATGCATCTCGTCACCGGCACAAGTCATGGATGTGATGACTGATTTCATTGCAAGGTTGAAAGAGAACTTTTCTGGTCGATTGGATGACCAGAAAACTCGTCACAGAGGTGATTAGTTTTGCCAGAGACCCATTTAGCGTTTCAACAGAAGGACTCATCCATCAGAGCAAAGGAAGCAGTCCCTTCCTGACGAGGGGACGTTCATACTCGAACTTGTCGACATGACGCAGGAACTTTGCATCCGACTAGAGCAACACTCTCGTCAGTTAATTGGGAACTGCCTTTTTCAGCTAAGAAATATCTCCAAACTGCAAACTTTGTCTAAATATGAGTTAGAAATGGTTATTCATGCTTTTATTTCTTCTTGCTTAGATTATTGTAACAGTCTTTTTCTTTTTGTCTTGATGCATTCTCAATCATCCAGGAAAGTAAATCTCCAAAAGTTGAATCTGTTCATCTGGACGTAGCGTTTTGTGGGAGAAACGTTTCGTCACTCATCCAAGTGACTTCTTCAGTCTCAGCTGACTGCAGGTTTCCCCAAACCTTATAAACAGTACATTTACGTGAAAAGGGAAAGACCATCTCTGAATGGAGGAGGGGGCCTAAGGGTACATCTGTCACCATCTTACAATGCTGTGATTGCAGCCATTCCCCAACTCTCTGTGAATGGTACTCATGGCCATTGATCAGTGTTCTTTGATCAGTGGGTTTTGGTCAGTGATTGTTGATCAATGGTCATGAGAATTTGCATAATTATGATTAAGGAACTGACCTCACAGCCCATTGTTCCTTCAGTGGGCTGGTTTCAGTCATTATGCAAATGTACTGTTTATAAGGTTTGGGGAAACCTGCAGTCAGCTGAGACTGAAGAAGTCACTTGGATGAGTGACGAAACGTTTCTCCCACAAAACGCTACGTCCAGATGAACAGATTCAACTTTTGGAGAGTCTTTTTCTTTGTTTGAGCAAAAAGAATCTCAACCGTCTCCAGTCGGTCCAGAAAGCTGCTGCAAGGCTCTTAACAAAGACATGAAAAAGATAGCACCAGTTTTACACTCATTACACTGGCTTCCAGTACCCTTTAGATTTCATTTCCAAAGTACTGACTTTTAAAGCTCTGAGTTGTGACACTCGTGCTTACATTTCTGATCTTTTCGAACCCCACGCTCCCCCTGAGACCGTCTAACAAAGGCTGTTGGTAGTCCTACGAACACGTTTTAAGACCAGAGGAGATAGATCTGTTAGAGCGGTCGCCCCCAGGTTGTGGAACACTCTCCCTTCATCTTTACGTTGCCTGGATTGTATTTATTCTTTTAAACAGCAATTTAAGACTTATTTATTTAGACTGGCTTTTAACTAGATTTGCGCTGTATGTTTGATTGTGGTGTTTTATGTTATTAGGAAGCACTTTGTAGTTCTTATCCTGTGAAGTGTGCTGTATAAATAAATAAAGTAAAGCACTAACAGACCTGCAAAGTTTTGGACTGATGTCAGTACACACCGGTTCCCTAACGTTAAGAAAGTAGCAGCCGTCATCCTCAGTATATTTGGGTCAACATACACATGTGAATCAAGCTTTTCATGCATGAACTCAATAAAAAGCTGCTCTCGTTGCTCGCTGACTGACAACACGCTTCACCGTTGCCTTCGGATTGCACTGACATCTTACGAGCCAAAAGTTGCCGATCTTGTTTGGAAAAAAAAGTCACTTCTCCCATTAATGATGTCAGGGTAACGGTAGCCTACATAAGATACATCTTTATTTTCATTGCACAGTCATACCTAGTACAGTAGTACAAAAAAATTGGTACAACCCACATCGGGACTACGCACAACTAAACACAACACAGCAACTTAAAGTGGATTTTTTTAAAGTGCAAGAAAAATATGAGCAAAAAAAAGAATGACTTCATAAATAAATAAACGAATGACTGAATGGTTATTGCACATTGACATTATTGTTATTGTTATTGCCCCCCAAAAAAGTCCAGGGAGGTAGCCAATGAGGTCAGCTGTTAGCATTGATTAGGGCTATCGCCCTGTTGTAACAGCTGTCCTTGAGTCTGTTTGTCCGGGACCTCAGCGGCTTAAACACCCGGTGTCCTGGGTGTGTGCAGTCCCGTATGATGCTGCATGCCCTCAGGAGACAGCGAGTGCTGTACAGGTCCTTCAGGGAGGGAAGAGGATGTGCAATGATTTTTGGGCCATATTAATGACCTTCTGGAGTCCCTTTCTGTGTGCTGTGGTGCAGAACCACACACAGATGCAATATGTCAGCACACTTTCAGTGGAGCAGCAGTAGAAGACGGTCAGCAGCTCCTTCTTCAGGTCCATTTTTCTGAGGATTGTCAGAAAATGGAGACACTGTTGGGCCTTCTTCAAAACCGCCAAGGTGTTTGAGCTCCATTGGTGGTCTGTGCACATCCAGGAACTTGAAACTGGAGACCCTTTCCACTAATGGGTTGCAGCTCAGACGTCCTCCTTCTGAAGTCGACTACCAGCTCTTTTGTCTTGGTGATATTGAGGTCCGACCTCAACCTCAGCTGAACCTCAGAGGCTGCCCCAGAGATGAGTCCCACCACAGTGGTATGATCTGTGAACTTAATGACTGCGTTGTCTAAGAAGTCATGTCCAATTACAGGTGTAGATTTAAAACAAAGCCCTCAGTGTGCAGCAGTAAATGTTGTATTTGTGTGTTACTGCTGTGAATTGATTTTTGTTTTAATTCTGTTAAATGCACTTTAACACGTGTCTGATCACCAAAATATGTATTTTATTTTGAAAGGGAATTATGAAAATGATTTTGTTTTTTGTCTAAGATGGCGCCGGTGTGCATGGCTGTCGGATCCACTTTTGCTCTGCGTGTTTTTATTGTTTTTGTCACTTTTATTGAACCACACTGACTCTCTACTGACCTACGATCGTGAAACTGTTAAATATTCGACTTGGCACAGAGAATTTGGTAAGGACTAACGTTGATGGACAGGACTTTTTTCCACCTCCGCTACTATATGGAGTACTGCATCAAGAGGAAGCGCTTTAAACGTTGGGGAAAACGCAGCGGGCTACTCGTGAAACTGAAATCATATTTGGCTCTTTCATCTGGCAGCGACAGAACAGTTTCCCAATGCACTCTGACTGAATTCAGACCTTTGCACTGGCGTTTTGTCTCCTGTTGCTTCCTGGAACCTATTGGCACCTGGCTGGTACCTGTTGTCGGCTTGGCTGAGGAGATCCAGCGTCCCCGCCTTCTCTTACCTCGTCTTCGCTGCGGTGGAGCGAAACTGCGGAACCTTTGGCAACTGAAACAGGTTCCCTGGATGGCTGTCACCGGTCTGACGGACCCTACCAGGATTGCTCTTGTTAACGCTAGGTCGCTAGCAAATAAAACGTTCATATTGAAGGATTTCTTCACTTCTCATAATCTGGATTTCCTCTGTGTGACAGAAGCCTGGCTAAGTGACGGTGAGTTAAGCTCTTTCTCAGAACTATTACCGCCAAATTGTTCGTATTTTAACTCACCGAGGACGACGGGCCGAGGTGGAGGAGTGGCCACAGTTTATAAATCTACTTTTCACTGTCGCCAGCTGTCACCTGTCACTTTCTCCAGTATTGAACTGAATATGTTTGAGCTTGGTAGCAGTCATCCTGTTCTTTGTGCGGTGATCTACCGTCCACCAAAACATAACAGGAACTTTGTTAATGACTTCTCTGAGTTCTTGGCTGAAATAATGCCAAAGTATGACAAGGTCTTAATCCTGGTGATGTGAGTATTCATGTGTGTTGTCCTACTAAACCATTGGCAAAGGACTTTTTAAACCTACTTGATGCTTTTAATGTTTTGCAGTCTGTCACTGGTCCCACTCATAAATATGGACACACTCTGGATCTGGTTTTGTCTCATGGTTTACCTGTTTATAATCTTCAAATTTATGACGTCGTCTTTTCTGATCATATGCCTGTATTGTTTGAAACTTCTCTTCCCTGTAATATCACTACCTGTGGCCCTCCTACTGCTTCTCGCATGTTTAAACCATCAAATGCCGCCCAGTTTTTTACCGCCTTTAATAAGGCCCTTAATGTTGATTCAGTGCTCTCAACCTGTGCCGACACTGAGGTGCTGACTGCAAAATTTTTCTCTACTTGTCAAAACAGTCTGGATACTGTTGCTCCTCTGAAGGTCAGGCGGCCTAAATCGAAGTCTGAGCCGTGGCTGAAGGACATCATTCTGCAGAAAAGCAGAACGCAAATGGGAAAAAGACAAGCTACACGTGTCTCATGATATCTTAAGAGATAGCTGGCATAGATATCAGAAAATTGTTAAGAACCAGAAATCCGCCTATTTTGCAGGTGTTATTAACAACAACAGCCATAAGCCCCGTGTCTTATTTAGTATTTTAAGCTCTGTTCTTAACCCTCCCCAATCCAACTGTACAGAAGCTTCTGCTGAAACTTGTTGACAAGATTTTATCTATTAGAGCACATATTTTACCCCCTTCTTATGACCCTTCTGTTATTTTTACGCCTTTAGCAATTTTTAGCCATTTTGAACCTGTGTCTCTGTCTAAACTGGGTAAAATTGTCAACCAAATCAAGTCTGGCTCTCCCACTGATGTCCTCCCCCGTCGCTTTTTAAGAATAGAATAGCCTTTATTGTCATTGTACAGGGTACAACGAAATTGGAGTGCCACTCCCTTGGTGCAAAATGCAATAATAAATATAAATGTAAAATATAAAAAGTACAATAAAACAATCGTAAGTACTCAACAAAAGTAAGTATGATATTTACAGGATAGCAGCATTAATATAATGACAGTATTGCAGTATGAATAGCAGCATAATATGATGACAGTGACAGTATGGTATAGCTAAGCAGGTTCAATTGTTTTTGTGCTTATTTACTACGGTGATAGCTCTGGGAAAGAAGCTATCCCTGAATCTGTTTGTCCTGGTTTTATGTGACCTGTATCGTCGGCCTGACGGTAATAGTTCAAACAGCTGATTGCTGGGGTGAGAATGGTCCTTGATGATATTGCCAGCTCTGCTGAGGTACCGAGAGTTTGCAATGACCTCCAGGCTGGGCAGAGAGCAGTCAGTGATCTTCTGGGCTGTGTTGATGACCCTCTGCAGTGCTTTCCTGTCTGCAGCTGAGCACCCTGCATACCATGTTGTTATGCCGTGCGTTAGGATGCTCTCTATGGTGGCTCTGTAGAATGTCACCAGCAGCCTCCTCCAGGTTGTTCCTCCTGAGCACTCTCAGAAAGTGGAGACGCTGCTGGGCCTTTTTTACCACCGCAGTGGTATTTGCAGTCCAGGAGAGATCATCAGAGATCTGCACGCCCAGAAACCTCATGGAGTGTACCCTCTCCACACAGTTCCCGTGAATGTAAAGAGGGGCCGGGTCTGCTCTGCCCTTCCTGAAGTCCAAGATAAGTTCTTTAGTTTTCGTGGTGTTCAGTTGGAGGTTGTTAACTGAACACCACTCAGTCAGTCTGTTGACCTCATCTCTGTAGTCCGACTCATCCCCCTTGAGATGAGTCCAACCACAGTGGTGTCGTCCATAAACTTTATGATGGTGTTTGAGAGATGGGTAGGGGAGCAGTCGGATGTGTAGAGTGTAAACAGGAGGGGACTCAGAACACATCCTTGTGGAGACCCGGTGCTGAGTGTGATGGTGCTGGACAGGTGGGGGCGAGTCTGACAGACTGTGGTCTGTTTGTCAGGAAGTCCTTAATCCAGAGGCAGATGGGGTGGAGAGTCCCAGGTGAGACAGTTTCTGGACCAGGATCTCTGGGATGATATGATTAAATGCTGAGCTGAAGTCCAGGAAGAGCATTCTCACATAGCTTCCTCGGTGCTCCAGGTGACTCAGCGCAGTGTGGGCGCTATGGTGAAAGCGTCCTCGGTGGATCGATTTGTCCTGTAGGCAAATTGGTGGGGGTCCAAAGTGGGAGGCAGACTGGCCCTGATGTGCTGACAGACCAGTCTCTCAAAGCACTTCATCACTACAGGCGTAAGTGCAACAGGCCTGTAGTCATTTGGGCTGACCACAGCTGTCTTTTTGGCGATGGGGATGATGGTGGAGGTTTTGAGGCAGGGCGGGACGGTGTTTAATGACAAGGAAAGGTTGAAGATTTTAGTGAAGACTCCGGTCAGTTCGTCAGCACATGCTCTGAGAACCTTTCCATGTATTCCATCAGGACCTGCCGCCTTCCTGGGATTCACTGACCTTAGAACACACCTCACTTGATGCTCCCTAAGTGTTAGTGTGCCGGTGCTGGGGCGGGTGGAAGTGGTGTGACAGCCGAGGGTCTGGTCGTCTCAAAGCGGGCGAAGAAACGATTTAGATCCTCAGCCAGCGAGGCATCAATCCTAGATGTCGCCTGGTTATTGCTTCTGTAGTTGGTAATGTGATTGATCCCCTGCCACATTTTTTCTGGGGTCGTTGTCAGCAAAGTGATCTTCAATCCTCCTCCTATAGGCAGCCTTAGCTTTCCTGATGCCTCTACTCAGGTCTGCCCTGGCCGCCCTATACGCAGCCCTGTCCCCTGACTTGAAGGCAGTGTTGCGGCTTTTTAGGAGGGATTGCACTTCGCTATTCATCCAGGGTTTTTGATTTGGAAACACCCTGACCCTTTTGTTGACGGTGACATTGTCAACACAGTTCCTGATGTACGAGAGTACAGTGTCCGTGTACTCCTGGAGGTTGTGGCTGGAGAATAAATCCCATACAGTTGTTGAGAAGCAGTCCTGCAGTTGAGAGAGGGCTCCTTCAGGCCAGGTTTTTATTGTCTTTGTCTGGGGCTTTGTTTTTCTCAGCAGGGGGTGGGGGGTGAGGGACATGCAGAGGTGGTCAGATCCAGCCAGGTGGGGAGGGTGTCGCTCTGAAAGCATGCCTGATGTTTGAATAGACATGATCCAAGGTGTGTTCTCCTCTCTCGTAGCAAAGTCCACAAACTGGACAAATTTAGGAAGCACAGTCTTTAGGCACGCTTTGTTAAAGTCACCGGCGACAATAAAAACCCCATCGGGGTGGGCAAGCTGTTGTTTGTTTATGGTGTTGAGCAAGAGGCTGAGAGCCGTGCCAACGTTAGCATCCGGCGGTATATAAACAGCTATCACAATAACTACTGTAAACTCCTCGGGATGTAAAAAGGTCTGCACGAGACTGCCAGAACCTCCAAATCAGGAGAACAGTGTGTGAATGATCCTGCTGTTACAACACCACTCGTTATGCACGTAAACACATAGCCCCCCTCCTCTGCTTTTACCTGAGTTGCTGTTTCTGTCATGCCGGTGTAGCGTGCGGCCTGCTAACTCGACTGCAGCGTCGGGAATCAGCGGGTGAAGCCACGACTCCGTAATAAGAATAATGCTGCAGTTACGTGCAAAGCTCGTGGTGGCTATCTGTAGCTCCAATTCGTCCAATTTGTGGGTGATGGATCTGGCGTTCGACAGGAAAAGGCTCAGAAGTGCTGGCCAGTGTGGTTGTTTGCGTAGCCTAGCATCTGAGCCCGACCGGCATCCCCTCTTCTGCTTTCTCTCCCTCCGTCGCCTTCTACGCTTGCTGGGCGGGCAGACCATCCACGGTGACCCTGGCGGTCTCGCTATCTCCTCCAGGATGTTGTGTGTTCGCTGATAGTCGCCAGAAACAGACAAACTATATTTGAAACCTAGGTCAATTAGGTTCTGGCGACTGTAAGAGATGGCGGCGTTGCAAACATTCAAAAATATACACAGTAAAAGTAAAAGTAAAAACGAGCACCAAACTGGAGAGCTAAGAGCCGCTGCACCCGTGCGCGCCGCCATCTTCTGTAAAGAAGTTAAAGAAGTTTGGGGCACTATTGGACCTTATATTCAAAGGCTTATAAACAGCAGCCTGACTTTAGGCGATGTACCTGTAATTTTTAAACAGGCAGTGGTCCAGCCTCTGCTGAGACGCCCTGGCTTGGATGCCTCTTTGTTGTGTAATTTCAGACCTATTTCAAAGCTTCCTTTTGGTTCTGAAATATTAGAAAAAGTAGTGTGTTCACAGCTGCAGACTTTTTTAAAGAGTCAAAACATTTTTGAGGTATTTCAATCTGGTTTTAAAGCCCTTCACAGCACAGAGACTGCACTTTTGAGAGTTTTTAATGATATCTTACTAACTGCTGACACTGGGAAGTCTGTCTTACTTGTGCTTTTGGATCTCACAGCAGCTTTTGATACAGTAGATCACAATATTTTGATTTCTCACCTAGAACATCATGTTGGAATTAGAGGCACTGCCTCGGAGTGGTTCAAGTCAGACCTGTCCGACAGAAGTTTTTGTCTCACTTGGTAAATTTCATTCATCTTCCGCCCTCCTCCCATGTGGTGTACCTCAAGGATCCATCCTTGGGCCCCTTCTTTTTAGTATTTATTTACTTCCCCTTGGCCATATTATTAAAAAACACAAAGTCTCATTTCATTTTTATGCAGATGATTGTCAAATTTATCTACCGCTGAAACACAATGACCCCCTCAGGCCTATTTTAGAATGTCTTAAGGATATCAGAGCATGGCTGGCTCTGAATTTTTTAAACTTCAATGAAAAGAAGACTGAAGTCATTATATTTGGGCCGAATGGACCTGGTGTCCCTCCATCTGACTTGGGTCCTCTTACATCGTGTGTCAAACCAATTGTCACCAACCTTGGAGTAAAATGTGACACAGCTCTTAAAATGGACAAACAGGTAAATACAGTGGTGAGAAAAAGCTTTTTTCAGCTGAGGCAGCTCTCTGAAGTTAAACCTTTTATTTCTTTTTGTGACTTGGAGAGAGTTTTGCACACATTTGTGACCACTCGCCTTGATTATTGTAATGGACTTTATATTGGTATTGATCAGGCTTCACTATCACGCTTGCAAATGGTCCAGAATGCTGCTGCTCGCCTGTTGACAGGGACACGCAAACGTGAGCACATTACCCTGTTCTTGCCTCCTTACACTGGTTGCCTGTCCATTTTAGAATTCATTTTAAAATTTTATTGCTTGCTTTTAAAGTCTTAAATGGCCTGGCTCCTTCTTACCTGTCAGACCTTCTACACCGATACACTCCACAAAGGTCTCTCAGATCATCTGACCAGTCACTCCTTGCTGTCCCCATGTCGAGACTGAAACACCGGGGGGACCGAGCCTTCACTGTTGTGGCCCCCAAACTATGGAACAAACTGCCCCTCCATATTAGGTTGGCCCCAACACTTGAAATGTTTAAATCACTTTTAAAAACACACTTTTTTTTCAAAGGCTTTCGAGGAGTATTATCAGAGTCAGTTTGTAGTCAGCTGTTGGTCACTCTTAATCTTTTTACTTTGTTAATCTTATTCATTGTATAGCTTATTGTTTATTTTACTCATGTTTTAATATTTAATATATACACTGATTTATTTTTTATCTTGTTTTTCAATTATGTATTTATTTGTTTATTGATTTCATTGTATGCTTAATGTATGGTTTTTAACTGCTATCTCTGTTTTATTATTGGAAAGCACTTTGGTCAACTTTGTTGTTTTTAAAAGTGCTATATAAATAAAGTTGGACTGGATTTTTAATTTCAAATGTGAAGAAACAAAGTGTTGCTACTACCTCAGACTGTCTTCAGTTATAGCTCATTTATTGTTTTTATGGACTTTTTGGTGTGTTTTAAAAGGAATAAATATTTCTTGTTGTTCAAAACATTTGTGTTGCTTTGAATTATTTGAATTATTTATTGATGTAGTGTTGTTACTGTAGCCTTTTATTCACAATCTGAATGCACATTTAAAGTTGGTGATACATCAAAGGGGCGTGACTAAAAGTTACCGGGGCGGCGGTAATGCACCATTCAATTATTTGCCAATCGATAAAAAAAACTTTAGAAGAAGAAGTTACCTGGCGGAAGTGAAAAAAGAAAGGCGGAAGTATTGTTGTCTTTCCTCGCGTGTGGCCCGAGCCGAGTGGGTGAGCCGAGTGTGTGAGCTGTGGCAGTAACAATGCCTTCAGTTCAGTATCTGAGAGAGTTTATCAACGAGCGACTAACTGCTGCTGCTGAACAAATATTCTTGGAGTTTGAAAAAACGATCGTCCAGTACGAGGAAGAGATCGACCGTCAGCGCAGACTGCTGGATATCACCTGGAAACCCCAAATCAAGCTGCACAGAGTGGGTGAGTGTGAGTGAGCATGCGTGGACTGGTGGAGGACCTTCATCTTTAGCTAGCAAAGGAAACGTGAGCGGCCACGTGGTTCGTGTCGGGATCAGCTGAGCACGTGGCGCTGGCTCTGTAGTGTTGTGTTTGGGGGAATCCGGCAGTCTGTTATTTTAGTGCCGCTGTTCTGTGCGCACGTGAAAAAAAAACATTGGAAGCGCGAATGTTGAATTTTGAGAAAAAAATATTTTGAGCAAAGAAAAGTTTAATTTAATCGAAGAAAATTAATTTGTGCATGCAGGAAATTAATTTCAGTGTTTGCTGTTATCCACATACACACAATAACAGCGCCTCTCGCTCAGGGGTCCGTTCTTCGTACCTCGCTAAGTAAGTTAGCCGGATTTGATTGTTGACGATTTCGCGTGATCTTGGATCGTTCGGTTCTCCGAAGCTCATCCGGGACTTGCTGTCATAGCAACAGATCCGTAAGCGTAAACCTGCTCGGGAGCAGGCTTACTTTATGTAAACAGGATTAGATCGCGGCCTCTCAGGTATGTCCGCTTCATTTATATGAAAGCAACAGCGATATTTCTCCACTGTTTTTCCATAAATAAATATTATCAATGTAACTAAAGATAATGTATTTGATTCTTTCATTGATTTCATACAGATACATACAGGTCATTTCCTAAAAAAAGCGAAATGTACTAGTAATCATTCTATTTCATGTATTTGATTATTTCAGATGTAATTCATATTTTAGAGTAGTAATAGTAAAACACTTCGTGTAATCAAGATGAGAGACCACGGCTATAAAAGCGAAGGTGGATTTGGGAAGTCTGTCGCAGCCATGTCCTGTCCGTTTGTACGCGAGCAAGGAAGGTGCAAGATTGATAAGGAGAGTTTACAGAATTCAGCGTATATTGCGGGATAGACAGGATCCTTTAGCTCAGCGCGACAGTGTGCTCATAGAGAGATATCGATTCTCCCGTGAGGGTAGTATTTACTAACACTCTCTCTCTCTCTCTCTCTCTCTCTCTCTCTCTCTCCCTCTCCATATATATATATATATATATATATCTCCAACTTACTGTGCATGCTTCAGTCACCCCTTGCATGGGAACAGGTAAAAGTGATGAAGTGTTATGTAAAACTACACACGAAAAAACCCACAATGTCAATAAATGTCACAGTACAAAAAGCCGGGGTGTGACGAGGGGGGTGCAGGACCACCACCTGTCTTTATTTGCTCTGCCCTTTTCTTGGTTGCTGTTATAAACAAACAAACAGATTATTTCAGGGTCTCTTTCAAGAGACTAAAAGCAATATAAGTGATAAATATTACTATTCTGTAGAATATTCTTATATTTCACTTTTACTTGTTCCCATGTTCTAGTGGGTCCTGTTGTGGCTCTAATGTGAAAGAGGATATAATGTAATATAATATAATAAATTACTTACGAGTTTAATTTGTCAGCAACTTTCTGCCAGCCCTCTCTCCTTGCTTTTGCAGCCTTTGCAGTGTTCCCCTGCGTTTTAATTAAACTCTGAAACTCCTGATATCCCTCAATCAAGAGTTCTTGCTCTGCTGCCATGAAATACTGAGCGCGCTCCTTCGACATCTTTGCCGACCAATCACAGGGTTTCCGATCAATGTTTCTACTATCGATGCGTAGCCCCTTTTAAGCCACCCAGTGATCTCAGATTACTTCATCCAGCTATACTAATCATCAACAACAGGTGTGTTCGGAGAACCGGATTAGCGAGCTCAAAGTTAGCGCGATGATTTGATCTTGGATGTAGTAAGCGAGGTACGAAGAACGGACCCCAGATCTCTGCTCTGTGTGCTCAACTCTGTACACAGTTATAAGTGAGCTGATTGGCTGTTACGGTCTCCAATCAGCTCGCTAGCTTACTGCATTCCGGAAACACGGTCCAGAATGAGGCCGGTCATCTGCATTAATAAGATCCAGTGTTAGAGGCTCTCAGCTGCATGGACAAATGATCCCACCCTGGCCAACACCAGAGGGGGCAGAAATCCTGCTTCCCCAGTTAACCTGCATCTTGTGATGATTCTCCCAGTAAGAGAGAATCCTCACGATGTATCCAGGAACAGGTTTTCTGTGGTTGACTTGATCAAAGGCATTAATGAAACACATGAGGACAGATGAATATCTGGCCTATACAACCTGACTGTTTCATTGAGTGCATATATGCACATGTCGGTGCCGTGCTTTGGTTTGAAGCCGAACTGATTATCCAGGGAAGAGATGAACACACAAGATTTATCTAGCACCTTCGATAAAATACTGGCCAGTGCAATCGGCCTGTAATTATCCAGACAGCTCACTTTTGCAGCTTTGTCCTTGGTACAAGTAAAATACACAGCATTGAATCTGGTAGTATGCCCTGAATCACAGGGCGCTAGAAGAGGAGCTAGCCTTAAACTAGCATGTTTTAAATGTTCTTTACTGTCAGAGAACCTTTGAATGGTTTGATTTAACGATTCCAGCTGAGTGTGAGCCGCCGCTGTGCTTATGTGAAAGCTCACATGTGCACTTAGAGAAGGCTTGAAATGCCTCCCACTTCATGCAGGCTCAGGTCTGTGTTATCTTAGAAAAACTCAGTTTTCCAACAAAACCCGGTTAAAAAAACCTCAGTTATTTTTTTTCATACACAAATCACGTTATGAGTCAGATCAACAGTTTCCCACCTATGACATTTTTCACTGTCATCTATGAGCAACATAAAGCCCGGCTAATGACTCTGACTTGAATTTATTATCAGATTTATTTAAAATAATTACTTAAATAATTAGTTATGTTTTTCTTTTATCCCCTTTGTCGCTCCAGAACTTAGACAGAACTGTGACATTAAGCAGGAGAGGAGCTCCAGTGTGGAGCAGGAGGAACCAGAACCTCCACAGATTAAAGAGGAACAGGAGGAACTGTGCAGCAGTCAGGAGGGAGAGCAGCTGGGACTGAAGGAGGAGCCTGAAGTTCATAATGATCCTGTGCAGTACGAGGAAGAGATGGAGCGTCAGCGCAGACTGCTGGATATCACCTGGAAACCCCAAATCAAGCTGCACAGGACAGGTGAGTGTCACTCTGAGGGAGGATCCTAATCACAGCTCTGCAGGACATTAAAGCTGCAGAGATGTTTCAGGAGGACAGAAGGTGGACGTGTGCGTGACTACTCGACCACTCGTCGCTGTTGTTACTAGTCGGTACCAGACGTAGTCGTTTAATCTGATTGCTACAATTGTAATAACTGATGTCGTTAAAGTATTGTGTCCTAATGTTCTGCAGCCATCTGCCACCAGATGGCGCATCGCTGTTAAGAATCGCCTGATGTTTCTGTGAACAGAATGCGATCGCATATACAAGCGGTGCAAATGGACAGGCTCCGCCTTCGTGGTCGGGCGAGCAGTTCAGTCATCCGGGGCCGCTGCTCCTCCACAGTGAAAGGAGACGGCTAAGGCTGTCGGCTCCCGGGTGAGGTGTTCTGACTGGGCGTCTCCTACCTGTAGGAGGCCCTGCAGTCGACACGCCGGAGAGGTCCCATCTCTCTGAGGCCTGGAACGCCTCAACGTCTCCCCAGATACGCAGGAGGAGGCGGTGAAAGCGAGGTCCGAGCTGCCCTGCTGCCCCCGCCACCCGACTTCAGACGAACAGTAGAAAACGTCTGCATGATTTATTGTTATTTTAGACGAAGCGGTGGAGTTTCCAAACAGCTCCACGCTGTGTCGTGGGCCATCAATTCAGTTTTCACATCGTAGTCTGTCACAGTTTAATAAGACGTGTTTTGTGGTTTGTAGCTTTCACGTCATATTTAAGTGCAGTTAATATGCCTTCATATTAGCTTTAACGTGTTCTCCATGTCTGAGTGCTTCTTAGTTTTGGATTCATCGCTTGGTCTCCTCGTTTCACTGAATTCGTCACCAGGAAGGTTCCTAGTTTTAAGTGTTACAAAGGTACTGCGTACATCGCCATGGTAACTGATGGACTGTTGCATGGTAACTAAGACAGCATTCAGGGTCACCTGATCCAGGCCTAACTGTAAGCATTGTTAAAAGCTGATACTCAGGGCTGGATAGTCTTAAAAGTAGAGAGAGTGTCTGTGTCCTGAATCCTCTTTGTCCTTCCAGACCTCAGACAGCAGCACGTCTGTAAGGAGGAGGAGGTTCTCCCTGAGCAGCAGCTCTGGAACCAGGAGGAACCAGAACCTCCACAGATTAAAGAGGAACAGGAGGAACTGTGCAGCAGTCAGGAGGGAGAGCAGCTGGGACTGAAGGAGGAGACGGATACCTTTATGGTGACTGCTGCTGAGGAAGGAGAGCACAGTGAACCAGGAGGAGACGAGGAGCAGCTCCTCTCTGATGACTCTCCTCGAAGTGAAAGCACAGATGAAGAATGCAGCAAGTGTGAAGAGTCAGGGTTAAGTGAAACTGAGGAGCCGGTTCCAAAGAGACAAAAGAGAGACAGAAGTCATGGTGTTGTAGAGAGCTCGCCTGTCTCAGAGAGTCTGTGTAATGCTGCCACCGGTCGAAAGTCTGATGCTTCTAAGAATCAATCCCAAGGAAAAAAACACCACACAAATGTGAATTCCCTTGTTTGCAAAATATGTGGGGAAAAATTTAGTAGAACCTATTTGGCTGTCCACATGAGAATTCACACAGGTGAGAAACCATATTCTTGTCATACATGTGGGAAACGTTTTAATCAAAACAGCACTTTGCGTAGCCATGTGAGAACCCACACAGGTGAAAAACCTTATTCCTGTGATACATGCGGGAAAAGTTTCGGTCAGAGCGCTGCATTGTATATCCATAAGGCAGTTCACTCAGAAAGACTGTTTTCCTGTGATATATGTGGAAAAAGTTTCAGTCATAAAAACTATTTGCCCATTCACATGACCACTCACACCGACGAGAAGCCGTATGTTTGTGAAATATGTGGGAAAACATTTGGTAACAGCTCCAGTTTTTACCTCCACAGGAAAACACATCAAAGTAGGGAATCATTTTGTTGTGATATATGCGGGAAAACATACATTGAAAAAATGAGTTTGAAACTCCACATGAGAACTCACACAGGTGAGAAGCTGCATTCCTGTGAAATATGTGGGGCGAAATTCCCTCGATTGAGCTGTTTGAAAAGGCACAGGGAAAAGCACACGGGCGAAGGGCCGTATTCTTGTGACAAATGTGGGACGCGGTTCAAACGAAGCAATCACTTTTTCCTCCACAAGAAAACGAAAATATGCGAGAAGCCGAGTTCCTCTGAAACAGGAGAAGAGTCCCAAACAAATCATTTGTCCACATGAGAACTCGCACAGGTGACAAGTTGTAGTAGAAATACTCGTGAACCGAAGCTTGAGGAACAAACGTGTCATTTTTGAGGTTGGCGCTCATATTTATGGGTTTTTGTCTCCAAACCTTTTTATTCTGGAACTGTCATGTGATTCTGGTTTTGTAATTTTTTTAAAAATTGAAAGCGAGCTCGTGAGGATGGGCAGGGGAAGGTGCTCTTCCTTCCCAGGTTGACAAATCGTATTGTTGTTATTTTGTCATTTTCTTTTGTTCAAATGTGTGAACTTGATTGAAAAATATGTTGGCATAGTGTTCTGATGTCATGTTCCTGTTTGTGGTTTTATGGACACGCTGGAGCTGAAAATCAGTTTTAGTGTGTGAAGGTTTTCGTTTCTTCTCATGTATTTGTGTATTTTGTGATTTCATCAGCCTTCAGAGGTGATCCTAACAAACTGCCCCTGTGTAACCTGATGTCGTAGAGCGTGCAGGGTAAATAAAGTTTGTTTCTCTCAGTTGCTGCCTGCTGTGGATTTATGCAGATCCTTTGAAACAGCCTCCTCATAAAGCCTGTTTGAATGTGGTGACTGTGCAGTCAGAATGAAGCTTGCGTGAGGTTTTGATCTGAGTGTGGACGCTGAGGAGGATGTGCTCTGACAGTCACAGGGCTGTGCTTTTGAAACACGTGCATTTAAAGAGGAGTGAGGAAGCTCATGGGAAACGAAGGCTTCTACAGGTGGAAGCCACTGAAAAGTTTCTTACTAGCGTTGTTTTGTTAGGGTCAGTGTCACCACTTGTCGCGTGAGGTCTTACCTGGATCCCACAGAGGTCGCACAGCCGACTCATCCAGGTGGCGCATCGATATGCGTCAGTGTCAGAAGGTTTGCTTTGTCTCCCAGTCTCAGGAGCATGGAGGAGATTCCAGGAGAGCTGGACAGGGTCTTAGACGCCCTTTGACCATCAGGAGGACCAATGTCTGCTGCTGTGTGCCGCGATGCAAGATGAACACTGAGAGAGCTACAGTGTGACCTCGAGTGGGCTGCCGGTGTGACTGTCTATGACCACACCATCGGAAACAGATTTATAACAAGGGTCTCTGGGGACCAGGCTTCAGAAGAAGTAACAGAGTCTGGAGGGCAGACTGAGCCGGCACCTCAGAACATCAGGAAGACATTAAAATACTACAACTTACTTTTTCAGAAACGAGTAATCTAACTAATTACTATTCCTATTGTTACAACGCCGGCAGACGGCAGCTGTCTACGTAAGTAATCTGGGCGCTACAGCTTTAAGCAGCTGCGCGCTCCCGCGGGCGGTAATCACGATCACTTTCTGGCACAACACCTGGAGCTAAGGGGGCAAAACAATCACATGAGTGCTGCTGTTAGACTGAGGAAGAATAAAGTAGTCGTGATAAGCCAATCACATGACCACTTATACCATATACCAGTTTATAAATTGTGTTGATAGGCCACGTAAAACCAGAGTCATGATAAACAATATATATGCCTGTTTTTCCCTCAATGGTTTTGTCACGTTTAACGTCTAAGGACAGCGCAGCGAGCACTCTCTGCTTATGAGCAAAAAAACAAAACAAAAACAAACAGGAAGTTTTAGGAATGACGGCGAGAGAGAGAGAGAGAGAGTTTTGAGGTGTGAGAGATTTGTGACGTTTAGCGTGTTTGGAGTGTGTAGTTAATGTGTTTTCTTGTGTAGTGTTGTGGATAGTTTTGTGTTGTGTGTCAGAACAATGAGGCGACTGCTGTCTCCAGGTAGAAACAGGAGTGACCTGCTGTCAGACCTGCAGGTTTGCGTGGCTATCCACACGTGAGGTTAGTGAGCTAGAAAAGTGTAACACACTGCTGTAATTAGCCTAGGAAGCTAAGTTTGTGATGGGATGACTCCGTGTTCATGATGATTTCTGTAGAGTTCTGAACGTGCCACGGTGCCATGGTCACGTGCTGTGAGCAGGACTGAAGAGCGGGTTGGCGTAAGTAATGCACTTTACTGTCAGTGAAAACGTGAATTGTTGGATGTAAACAATGTGTTTATTTGTTTTGTTCTCTTTTTGTGTATTTGTTTCTTGACAGGTCACTACTGTTGTCTATACTGACTGAGTTTAATATGTACATATATTTACTGCTGTCTCAGATCCTGAAACACAGTTTTAGGCTGAGCCAGTGGAAAAGTTTAACTTTTTCACTCCAAACTGACAGCGCCGTCATGTTGGTAGGTGGAATTTACTCTCACATTCTTTTCAAGCTTCTGTGAAACTTTATTGGCACAGCAGCTGCCAGTCTGTATTCAGACTGGATCTGATGCTCTGCTGCCAACACACCCGTCCATGTTTGTGGTTGGGCAGATGGTGAAAGCCCCTCCCTTTTCATTAACCAGCTTGATGTACCGGCTCCTAACTGCCAGTGCTGGGATACGTGAATCCAGATTAAGGCAGAGCTAGCCTGGGTTTGTTGAGTTCCCTCGGGGCTCTCGTCTGTCTGAAAGAGTTGAATTGAAGACCAGCAGCTGCGTTTGGAAAGCTGGCTCCCAGTGGATTTCCCAAAACCTCTCAAAATTCAAATGTGGGCACCGAATTCCTGATTTTACTCTTTCAGATGTCGGGTCTGCAACTATTAGTGCAAAAAAAAAAAACAAACAGCTTACAGCAACCACTCAATCCCGACGTTGCCATCACGTCTGTGTGTTGATGCCACAGTTGCTCATTTCATGACGTGACCCTCGTTTGGATGTTTTTCCACATTAAAGCATTTATTGTGCGTTACTCACACGTCGCCTCGCCATGTGTGGCTGCGGACACCCAGCCTGGTTTTGGAGCACGTCTGTTGTGCTCGCTGGCAACTTAACCAAACTCATTCTGCTGTAAATGTAATCGCACTGCGTCTGTTTACAGCAAGTCTGCTCACGTGCAGTGAAGCTCAGCCTGTGTGTGTGTGTGTGTGTGTGTTTACCTGTCCAGCTATCTTAGTGAGAACCTGCTTGAGTTACAGGTCAGTCAAGCGAGGACATTTTGGAAAAGCTTGGACTTGTTGACTTTCTTAGACTTTGAAGAAAAACGTGGTTTCCAAAGGTTAAAGGTTAGATTTGTGTGTGTGTGCGCATGTGTGTGTGTGTATTACGAGGCATGCTGTCAGCAGCGGCGGTGTGCAGCCCTCATTATTCTGCCGACACGCCTTGTACGGTAACCCAGCCTGTGTGAGTGTGTGCGTGGCTCGGCGCCAAGCGTAAGGCGCCACTTTACGAGCACGATGATCTCACCTCGACCCTCCTCTGAACACAGTGTGCATTCAGCAGCGTTTGCAGCTGTGAATGGAGGGCTTGTCTCAGAGACGCTGGGGTGGTGGCAGCAGATGGATGCTTGTTATACTCGAACTGTGACTTTATTCTGGAGGTCATCTCCAGCCTTACCACCACCTGTGAGCCAGCCGACGGCAGCGTGGACTGTTGATGAGCTGCTCGGTTAACAAGACGCAACATGTGAGCGGAGCAGCGCGGTTGTACTGGGAAGATTTTCCCTCTGATTGTGTTTCTCAGAGGCTTTGTGCACAGCAGAGGTCTGATCACACTGTGTTTGACAGCACAGACTTACAGAAGACACTTTTTCTTACAGCTTTCTATCCTTATGCTGAGGCTCCACTGCAGCAGCTTAATAACAGAATAGAGTAAATGCAAAGGTGAGCGTAGCTCTGCAGGGCTCACAGATCAGTCAGCACAGTCCAGTCCTTGTACCCCATCATTTTCACATCCTCTGACCTCTGACCTATGAACCATTCAGGCTTACCAAGGGTTTCTAACTCTGAACCAGTGTGAAGCAAAGAACCCATTTTAAACATTGTTACCAGCAGCCTGTCACACTTCATCTGTTCCCACTTCTTTAGTTGAATCTGTGAAAAACATCAAAGGACACAGTTTGACATCAAATAGAATTAATGTACCAACAAGATGCTGCCCAGAGAGCACCTGTCAGAGTGGCGTGCAGCGTGTCCTTTAGAGAGCTGTGGAAAGCCGCTGAAAACTCAGAGGAACAGGATCTGAAAGACCCCGACACAGGAGCCGAGAGACCATGTGGACCTTCAGCGGATCATTTGCCGAAGCCTCATCAGAGATGTCTCAGTGAAAGGGTGAGGACTAGGCTGTCAGGAAGCCATTCTTAATGGAGGATAGGGTCTAAAAACCACAGAAGAGTTGAACTGAAGATCAGCGGAACAGGTCTGGCGGAGCGATGGATCCACATCATGGTCAGTGTGTACGAGGAGGTCAGGAGGAGGAGTCTGCAGCCATGCTCTGTCATGGTTTCAGCTGCAGGTCAGTCGGTGGTGTTTAATCAGAGTCTGATCCACCAGGCAGGAACATCTGGAAACATCAGCTTCATGTTTCAGCATGACAGCAATCCAAACACGCTGCCAGTGCATTAAAACCAGGATAGATACACACAGGGGAACTCTATCAGCATGGCTGGAGCAGAGTGGGATCATCCTGACAGGAAGCCCTTCAGGAAGCCCGGAGTTCCTGCAGATCCTCACAGAGCTGACAGAGAGCTGAAGCTGCTCACGGCAAAGCTCGTTAGAACTGTACAAACTCTGCTTTTGGCCTTTTCTCCTGAATTCACATGCATGTCTGCACATGTTGGAGTGGGAGCTGGTGTTTATAGGACGCTGCAGTCAGAGAAGGCTTGGTTGGAGCAACAGAGGTGGAAGTGTCAGCGCGATGCAGGAGAACATCGCACAGCACGTCGACTTCATTTTTAAGACTGATCAAATCCCAGTTCGTGCACGGCGGGCCGTGCTGCCGGGTCTGCTTTTGAAAACATTTTTAGAGCTTACATAGAAATAAAACATCTGGTTTTCATGTGTGACATGGATGTAGGCTTTCAGTCACTCTCACTGCCGCTTTGTCAGATAAATCTGTGAAACTGCTCATCGGCCAATCACACGGCAGCACCTCTGCACGTGGAGACGGCCTGCTGTGAGACCAGGATGATGGAGAAAGCTGGTTTAAATGAGCGTGAAGGCAGATCTCTCTGACGTTTACAGGAAAAAGGAGAAATATTGCAATATTATCAGTCTTTCTTATATAACTACTAAAATAAAGTTTACACCTCTTTGAAGATCAATAAAAAATGCTGAGAGCAGTAGAAGAAAGCTTTTATTACCACGTTTCACCGAGAGAATAAATATCAAATGAAAGTGAAATGAAAAACAATAATGGAGTCGCCCTGCACAGATAAACACTGCCACGAGTTTGTCATCAGATGACTTAATATGAAATAATCATCATCAGTGTTCCAAATACCGGCTGGCGAGTGGCCGTCACAGCTGCAGTTCTTTTGATGACCAGCAGGTGATGACCTGAAGCGAACGTCAGCGAGCACCAGCGCTGGAGTGTGGATGGAAAACTGAGGCCGAGCCAGCTGAGCACAGGCTCCTCACTGTCAGCGAGGGTGGAAACACTGTGGAAACGTTTACTGGGACGCTTTAATTTTAGAAATGTGCTCTTTTCCACACACAATGCTGCTTTCTTTTAACGCAGTCCTGCAGACACAGTCGTGCTGCAGGGCCTGAAGGCCACAGCAGCACATACATGCGAGTTATACATGAGCAGATTTGACCTTCGACCCGCTCAGTTAACAAGGCGCCGCCTGTGAAACCAGCAGCGCTGCAGTCGTTCTCTCTTTGATGGAGCCGTTAGACTCGTGTCTAAATCATCACATTGTGTCTGCCATTTGCTCCTTGGTGGACATGTTTACCTTAAAGCGGGCACTAGTAGTGGGTTAATACTCTCATCACTGTAGGAAGAAGATTGTTTCCATCTGCTTTCATTTCTATTCGCAGGTCTGGCTGAGTTCTGGGACCTCTGAGAGCAGTCGAAGCTCCCTACAAAAGAAGGAGGAGCTGTGGTGGAGGTGGGTTGCAAAGCAGCTTGCAGGTGCACAGGTTAAGCTACATTTGTTTTTATTGTCATTTTTGTCTTTTAGCCAACAGTGAAGAGGCAGAGCAGGTTTAGCTGTCACTGGGATGGAGACACCACAGAGGACAGAGAGGGCTCCTCTGGATTGTTGATGGTAGTCACATGACTGAACTACAAGTGTGACCCGAGACAAAAACAAAACATTTTATTGGAGAAAATGTCTAACTTTAGTGAAGCTTTCAGGGGTTTTCAGAAGTTCTCACTGAAATGACTCAAAGCTTCGTTTGGTGGAAGGTTTCCAGATGTGTGTGAGTCCAACTGTGGTCGCTCCATCAGTGGATGCAGGAAGGTTTTCACTCTTTATGAAGCTGGAGCAGGTGGAGGTCCACAAAACAGCAGCGCTCCCATTCAGGTAAAAGGATGAAGACGACGATGATGATGCACAGGTGAACCTGACAGAGGAACAAAGCGTCTGTCTGCTGATGGCAGCGGTCATGTGACTCAGATTCCCAGCAGGATTCCAGAGAACAGAGAGTCCTGGAGGATGCTGATGGCCGAGCCGGTGGCGTTATCCACAAACACCGACACGTACTCTCCCGCCTGCGCACGCACACACACACACACACACACACACACACACACACACACACACACACACACACACACACACACACACACACACAATTAATACATACAAATATATAAAAGATTCTGTTTTAAAAATAAAAGACCAAACAGTGACAGTGAGTGAAAGCATTAATGCTGATGTCAGCATTGTGGAGCTTCAGTTTATCCTGTGAATCCATTCGTGTTGCAGCACATTAAAGCCTTTGTTCAGGTAACACCTGCAGCCTGCTCACCTGAGCTACAGGATCAGTGAAACCTCTCAGTACCACATGCAGGTGGAACGCTGATATGCTCACATCTGTTTTGGATCACACAGATGTGAGCTGCATGCCTGCTACTCTGACTCCATCCTGGTGAGTGACATGCCGAGGATCCCGGGGTCACGTGCTGGGATTCTGTGCTTCCTTTTGCTGATGCGTTCTCTGTTCACACAGAATTTTTTAACTCCGGCTCTAAAAGCTGCTCGGGGAGGTTTAGGAATGACGAGCTTGGAGCCAGATCCATCTCACCTGCGTGTGGGAGCACAGACCCCGGAGCACGCCGTGTGCATGAATGACCCACGCCGCTGTTTCTAGTGAGGCGGCACTAACAGAATGAAAACAGGTTTGCTCTGTATTTACATCTGGAGCATCTCCAGCTGTGCACCAGAGGTATTAATGTGCAGCTGCAATAAGTCACACCTGGACTATAACATCAAGTCTTCTCTGGATTTTAGGACTGAGCAATGTTTCACATGCTCTGACGTGCTGAGTTGTGCAGAAAATCCTGCTCGTGTTTTACTTCTTGCTCGAGGTTTCATGTGGTTATTAAAGAATCCAGGTGATCTGACAGTGTGACATGATTTGGAGGCGGGGACTGGACATCGTCCA
Organism: Oreochromis aureus; assembly: GCF_013358895.1. Lineage (NCBI taxonomy): Eukaryota > Metazoa > Chordata > Actinopteri > Cichliformes > Cichlidae > Oreochromis > Oreochromis aureus. Next base: position 36,624,017 of record NC_052959.1, read on the forward strand.
TCTCTATCTCCTGGTGTATTAGTTCCCTGTAAACGCCTGGCTGTGCTGTTCTGTGTGGTGTGTTTCGGTGTAGGGCGACCCTGTGATGCTGTCCTACCTGCAGGTACAGCGTTCCTGTCAGCAACATGCTGAACGTTCCTCCGGCAGCTGCCACGCCCATCACCGACTCCACAGAGCTAACACGCACAAGAAACAGCAAAAAACATCCAATCAGTGCCATGGGCGGGGCTAACATCGCCAGTCATGTGTGTGCAATAGATTATTTTATAATGGTAAATGGCCTGTATTTGTATAGCGCTTTTCTAGTCCCTAAGGACCCCAAAGCGCTTTACACATTCAGTCATCCACACACTGGTGACGGCAGCTACATTGTAGCCACAGCCACCCTGGGGCGCACTGACAGAGGCGAGGCTGCCGGACACTGGCGCCACCGGGTCCTCTGACCACCACCAGTAGGCAACGGGTGAAGTGTCTTGCCCAAGGACACAACGACCGAGACTGTCCAAGCCGGGGCTCGAACCGGCAACCTTCCGATTACAAGGCGAACGCCCAACTATTGAGCCACGATCGCCCCCATATCAATTTAGTGGGACTGTTTTAGGCTAGCAATATTTGTCTGTCTCTATCTCTAAGATGTATTTTAAAGATTATGATAATGAAATAATAACAGCTGTCAGAGGGCGGGTACTCACAGATTGCTCTGGCAGAGCGACTCGATGCAGATGGCTGCTTTCACGCTGTCTCTGAGTCGCACCTGCACTCTGTCACCAGACTCTGTCACACACACACACACACACGTCAGAGTTATGCTCACACACAATGCTGAGTGTGCGCCGATGTGCACGCCCTGCTTTCTCGACTCGAGCGTGACAGACTGTCAGGACTGAGACCTGAAGGAAGTGATCGCCGTCTTGTGCACTGTTCAGTTACAAGCTGCATCCCTGCTGCCTGCAGACCGACTCCTTCCTCTTATTTGAGCTTCTTAATTCTTCAGTTTTCTGTCTCAAACACAATAAAATGTCTGAATGAAATCTGGTGTAAATATTATGATATTATGATCAGGGGCGGATCTACAGGGGTGGTGCCCCATGCCACCCCTGTAGATCCGCCCCGATCATGATGTGGCCCACCGGCCTGGAGCTGAGTCCGTCACCATCTCGGTGTTTGTGGGGGTGAGGATGCTGTGCGCTCGTCAGTGTTGGGGAGTAACAGAATACATGTACTGGCATAACATATTTAAAATACAACATATGAGTAACTGTATTCTGTTACAGTTACCATTTAAAAAGGTGATAATCAGAATACAGTTACTTTGTTGAAATATATGGATTACACGGCAGTCTGTTTCATATGTTAGGCTATGCCCTCTCTAATTCTCTAACATAAACCCAATAAAGGCTCTAATGTCAGCGTCCTGTCAATGTTGGTGGGGTCAGTTACACAAAGCACCCGGAGCCAGCACAGCAGAGCCAGCAGTGCACGGGCAGGAATGCATTTCTTACTTGGAAATTCCGAAACCACATTTAAAGAAGAGAGGGATGAAATCTGAGCGTGCAATGCAAACTCTGTTTGTCAGCAAGCGAGCTGCTCTCAGTGTCAAAGACTCCAACCTAAAGACACATCTGGAAGTACGTTCTGTTTAAAATCTAACATTAGCCGACTGCAGCTAGCTTGTTTTAGCTGTGGTAGCTACCTGGGTCATGTGCCACTTCAGTATCTGCAATGTACTGTTGCTATTACTGAAGGCTACTCACTACCGAGCTAACACTGTTAGCTGGCGTTAGCTGAGGTTAGCAGACAGAAAGAAAACATGACTGAGACAGAAACAGTTTTCTATACGAGATCGCTGCAAAAGCACAGCCTTACCTAATGTCCACCTACTGTTACTCATTTACATTAAGATTTAAACATCTAGTCGGTATTGGTATGGCGAGTAACCTTCAGTGATAGTAACAAATCACACAGCAATAGTACATTCATGTAGTTGTAAAAAGCTTGATAATATATTAAGTGATCCAAAGTATTCAGAATACATTACTCTCGTTGAGTAATGTAACAGAATACCTTGGTATTCTGTAATCTGTAGTGGAATACATTTTAAAAGTAACCTTCCCAACACTGGCGCTGGTAGGCTCGTCAGTGACCGGCTGCACACCTTAACCCGCTGCTTCCTGCTCTGATGGACCATTATTTCAAAACTTCACGTTTTATTGAGCCACACCTGAAAGCAGCGACTGAGACCACAAACTCATCAGAGACCAGCAGGAGGCTTGTTTTCTCAGAAACATCTGAGTCGCCCCCTACAGGTCATTAGAGACAATACTGGGTCCATCTTTAGTATACAGTCTGTGTAGAGTAATAACACACTAACCAATGAGGAGGCTGGCAGTGACCTGGTAGAAGCCAGAGACGGGCGCTGTGTACCGGCCAGTGCTGCTGTTGAAGCTCCGCCCCCTCTGGAGGCTCTGCTCAGAGTCTGAGGGCTACAGGGGTCAAAGGTCAAAAACAAGAGCATCAAACTGTTTCACAGAATCCTCTAGAATAAAGACTTAAATCTGTGTGTTTGTGTGTGAGAGAGAGTGTGTGTGTGTCTGTGTGTGTGTGTTTGTGTGTGGGGGGGTTACCTTGCTAAACGGCTGCAACTCCAGCAGGCTGCGGCGTGGGATGGCGATGGACTGCAGGAGGCGACTGAGGAAGGAGGTGGAGACACGAGGAGGATGATCACACTGCAAACGTATGCCTCCGGCCATGTCTGCGAGGAGGAGGAGAAAGAATGAGACGCACTGACTGGTGGGAAAAAGCTTCTGAAAACTGACTTCATAAAGAAAATAACTGTGAATGTGTTTATCTGTGTCTGTGTGTATTTCTGTGCGTGTGTGTGTGTGTGTGTGTCTGTGCGTGTGTGTGTGTGCGTGTGTGTGTGTGTGTGTGAGTGAGGCATTAGGGCTATAGGTGCTAGCTGTCTGCTAGACCTGTGGACTGTGTGCATGCTGTTAATAATATGGCTGCTGTGAGGTTCCTGTGCTAACAGACCGTCCAAAAAGGCTGAGCGGGACATTTGAGGATTCTGATTGGATGTTACCTACTACACGTGGAAGGCATGATGCACCTGCAGCAAAGGTATCGAGTCCCTGCTAACGTGTGTGTGTGTTCCTGACAGCTTCAGAAACAAACGTGTGTTCCTGCCCTGACTGATCAAACTGATGAGTTTAGGCTGAGTATAAACCCTGTGTGCAGGTAACGCTGCATGAAGACGAGTGGAACCGTCACTCACGCTCCACGTGGGACAGAAAGACACAGTCAGCTCCGTGAGCTGGAGCACACGTGAACAACTTCTACAGAAATCCATAAAAAGCTCTTTGTTCTGGTCACGTTTGGCATGCTGGACAGAAAAAATCTGCCCTGTGGAAACAGTCAGTAATCCTCCCAAACACACACACAGAAGAAAACCTGATGACACACACACACACAGAGCGTAACAAAGACACACCATCAGTCAGCAGGAATGTCAGGAATCCTGCAGCTGAGCCAAGTCACATCCACACTCCACAAAATTACCCCTATTAAGGACTCAGACAGGCTGCCTCCACACACACACACACACACACACACACACACAGCATTTATATAACCTACATGCAGAAAGCACAGAGTGAAAGTGAGAAGCTGCAGCAGAATCTGGGAGCACTGTTCAGGGTGGAATAAGCTGAGACTGAGCGCGCACTGATGTGCTGTTTGGTTGTCATGACGCTGAGTTTTGATTATTTAATAAAAATAAAAAGGATGTTGTGTTCTGAGTCTTCTTCATGTTCACATGTTCAGTAAAGAGGAGGCCTCAGTGCAGTCCAAACACATGTATGTTAACGTGCGTGGTCCCTGTGATAGCAGTCACAGTAATTCCATCCATCCACCCATCTGTCCATCCATCCACCCATCCGTCCATCTGTCCATCCATCCGTCCATCCACCCATCCGTCCATCTGTCCATCCATCCATCCATCTGTCCATCCGTCCATCTGTCCATCCATCCGTCCATCTGTCCGTCCATCCATCTGTCCATCTGTCCATCCATCCGTCCATCCATCTGTCCATCCGCCCATCTGTCCATCATCCGCCCATCTGTCCGTCCATCCATCCGTCCATCTGTCCATCCATCCGTCCATCCATCCATCCATCCGTCCATCTGTCCATCCATCCGTCCATCTGTCCATCCATCTATCTGTCCATCCATCCATCCGTCCATCTATCCATCCATCTATCTGTCGGTCCATCCATCCATCCATCTGTCCATCCATCCATCCATCCATCCATCCATCCATCCATCCATCCATCCGTCCATCCATCCATCCATCCATCCATCCATCCATCCATCTGTCCATCCATCCATCCATCCATCCATCCGTCCATCCGTCCATCCATCTATCTGTCCATCAATCCATCCATCCATCCATCTGTCCATCCATCTATCTGTCCGTCCATCCATCCATCCATCTGTCCATCCATCCATCCGTCCATCCATCCATCCATCCATCCATCCATCCGTCCATCCATCCATCTGTCCATCCATCAATTCATCCATCCATCCATCTGTCCATCCATCCATCAATCCATCCATCTGTCCGTCCATCCATCCATCCATCCATCTGTCCGTCCCTCCATCCGTCCATCCATCCATCCATCCATCTGTCCATCCGCCCCCAATAATGCAAACTTCAAACAGGTGAGCTATAAAAACGTCCTCCAGAAGCCATCCCAGGCTCTGTAACCATGTTTAGGTCTGCTATATTTTTATCATGGATCACTGCTGCCTCTGCTGGACCGCTGGGGAACTGCTTTATTTTAATTCCGTGCTGACGTGTTCAGAGGTCTCACCTTTTAGCTTCACCTTCAGCTCCTGGATCAGCTCCTGTTGTTGGGGCAGGAGGGGTGCAGGTGGACCAGGAGGCCCCTGAGGTCCTGGAGGGCCCGGAGGTCCTGGAAGACCGTGCTGCGGGACACACAAACAGCAGTCAGGTACATGTGTCAGGAGGCAAAACATTGGGAACACTTATATTTAATAAATAACAAGTCCAGCAGCAGAATTTGTGGGACCTGTGCTCAAAAAGACATCTTTGAATAATGAGCTTCAGCAGAGCAAAGCTGATGCACTCATATACCAACACACATCAGGTAATGATCAGATCTTTAGCTGCGGTGGAGCTCTCATATCTGAACCCCCGGATCTTTAAACTGGCCGCAGTTTCCTCTGCAGGAGAGCTTTCAACCCCGTCTGTGGGTTTTCTGACCTTGGAGGTTCTCCGGGGCCCTTTGCTTCTGCGGTTGTCCCCTCTGTTAGAGTTCCTTCTGAAGATGAGCCAGGAGCTATGAGGAGACACTCTGCCCGGCTCAGAGGAGGTCAGCTCCTGGAGGACACAAACCACACACACTGTGATTCATCAGCTCAGGCGTGATCTACACTACTTTGGCCTGCCTCAGCGAACCCTCGGCGTTCACGTGGAGCTTCGTGTGCTTTGTTCACGTTATCAAACGCCAAACGTCAGTTAGCTGATGAATCATCAGGCTGATCTCAGGTCAGTTAAACTCACCTGCAGCTCTCCACTGACGGCCTCCTCGTCCTCCAGGATCTCCTGACTCTCCTCGCTGTCCACCTCATCAACGCTGGCAGCCTTCACCATCATCACCATCATCATCATTGTGAGGAGCAGAGGGAGCAGCAGCAGCCCTCTGGCTCCTCCTGGAGCGCTCTTCCTTTGGGATAACCCGGCCAGCATGCTGTGTGTGTGGACGGTGCTCAGGTGGGTATAGGTCTAAGAAGTTCCCATGATGCACCTCTGTTAGCCAGCTCCTCTGGGATCAGCGTGGAGGGATCTCCTGCTGAGTTTTGCTGGTTTTCCCGTTGTCTGTGAGCTGGAGTAAGTCAGCGTCTGTCTGGGAGAAACCTCCTCCTGGTGGGTGGTTCGGGTGCTCCTCCTCCTCTCCTCTCTTCTCTGACGCTGCAGATGAGTGATGGCGTCTCTCCTGTAGGCCAGCGTTTGCGTTCTGCTCCCTCTGCTGCTGCCTCTGCTCTTTATCTGCCTCCCTGACTCCTCCTCCTCCTCCTCCCGCCCCTCCTCCTTCCCCCCTATCTCTCAGTGGATCTGAAGCTGTCAGTGTCTGTCTGCACTCGTTTCCTGAGCGTCTCCCCAGCGTCTCTCTGTCTCTCTCTTTTATCTCCTCTCCCATCATTTGTCTTTCTTTGCTGCGTTTTTCTCCTTCTCTCCCCCACTCCTCCTCCTCCTCCTCCTCCTCCACATCAGTCCTGCTCCTGGGTCCTAATGTTTCCAGCCACAGCATGCCTCTCATATACAATGGTACGCATGCATATGTGCCACAGATGAAGCTCTGCTGACGGCATTAAACCAGGTGTGCAGACACACCTGTGCCCACGCAGTGAGGGAGGGAGCGAGTTCTTTTTATGGAGGAAACCATGAAAATGTCCCGCAGTGATCTATCATCACGCTCATATTCATGAGTGGCCCTGCTGCTGATGACAAAACATTAGTAACGTTTGCCACACACTTCATTAGGATGGCTGATACTTCCTGCCACGCTGCAGACGGTTTCAGGGACATGAGACAGATGTCACGGAGTCGCCTCAGCCTCCAGATCTCAGTCCAATCAAACACGCGATCGCTACGGTGACAGGCGTCATCGATCTGCTGCCGACATCTCAGCGAGTGAAGCCACAGCAGAGCATGAACATCTCAGTCAGTCAGCAGCAGAACCACACAAACACACAAACACACAAACACACGTCGCTGCATCATTTAGATCACGGGTGTCAAACATAAGGCCTGGGGCCCAGATTGAGCCCAGCAAAGACTTCAGTCTAGCCCATTTGGAAAATGTAAAGCTGGACTTCTAATACTTGTTCTGTATTTTAATTCAAATACAGAACAACTTCCTGTTTTTCACCACTGACTATAGAAAAGTCTGTTTTTAAAGTGGCTACTCAGAAAAAGGATGTTTTGTGAAACTTTGTGGCCCATGAGTCCAGCACGCTGGGGGCACCGAGCTGCCAGAACTTTCTTGGTGACATTACACGTTTGCTTCTCATATTTTAGGTCCACACAGTCGAGCTGACAGCAGCAGCTTCTTCCAAAAGCTGCTGAGACTGCACGTTTTTACACATGTGCTGCAGGTGTGCACTCACATATGATGACACTGCTGTGGCTCTCGTAGCTGTTTTAACATTTGTTAGAAATCCTGGACCTGCTCCCGAGGTCAGGATTCAGACAGAGGACGGAAACGCCGGCGTGGGTTTGACGTCATAGGTGCTCTCTCAGGGAAACCCTCCCTGTAGGAAGAGCATTAAACTGTTTCCCGTCCTCCTCCTCCTTCTCATCATCATCATCATCATCATCTCTTCACATGTGAAACATCTGAAGCTCTTTTCATAATCTTTTCAATACAGCTGAGGTTACACGGAGGAGAAGGAGGGGCCCTGATTGTTGTTTAGAGACACTTCGTGATCGCCAGGCTGCGTGCCGCAGGCCGACCATCAGGATCAGTGTGTGATGGCCGGGCTGGGCGGTGAGCTCGAGCCCCGCCCTCCTGACCCTCAGATAAGGTGGGTGTGGTCTTCACTCTAACTGGATGATGAAAGTTTGTTTGGACGTTGGCGTCTGAGTGATGAAACATTTCCTCTGAATCTGACTGAGGCTGATAGACACACACACACCCACAGACAGACACACACACACACACACACACACACACACACACACACACACACACACAGTCTCTCACAAACACACAAACACACACACACAGACAAACACACAGACACACACACACACAGACACACGCAGACAAACACACAGACACACACACACACGCAGACACACACACCTAGATTGTGTAGAGATATTCATGGCAGCTTGTTTTTGTTGTCTTTCTCTTTGTTTTCTGTTTACTGTGCATTGATTTATTGATTTATGGATGTTTACATGTTCAGAATTAAGCAACCAATCGATGCTTCAGTCACTCAGACTTATTAAAATGTAAGAATGATTTAAAAGGTGGTTCTGAAGCACTGCAGGTCTTCTTACGTCCAGCAGGGGCAGCAGTGAGTCAGTCCCCATAGACTCCCATGTTAAAACATAAAACAAACATGTTCACAGCCAGATACACAAACTGTTCGGTCTCTGTGGATCATTTCTTCCTTGATATCACCTGTATGAGGGATAACGTATCCAAAACTCACCTGTTTAAAGTTTGCATCATTAGGGGCGTGGCCTCTGGACTGTGTTTGTGCTGTTATTAGAGTGGCTGCTGTGTGGTTCTCTGCAGTAACGGGGCTTATGTTTTAAATTAGCACGTATCTCTGTGATGCTGCCAAACAGTCTGTGCTAACCAGGCAAGCAAGGATCAGCTGTCATAACTCCACCCTCTCGTCCAAATATGGTCACTTAAGGAAGCAAAGCCCAGCACGGAGCTGAGGGTCACTGAGCCTTCAGGACCCTCAGTTTGGCTTCAGATAAATTATTTTAAAGGTGATTTTAGAAAACTCTAAAAATATGAACTACAAAATGACGTTAGCAGGAACAAAGTGATGAAATAAGACACCTGAGAGAGCGAGCAGGTGGCTGCAGGTATGACAGGTGAAGCAGCTCTAATCCTGCTAAGAGGATCAGTCTGCACACACACACACACACACACACACACACAGAGTGTAAGCTGGCTTTGCGTGCTGAGGATCAGTGTCGTGGGTCTGATGAGTGGAAGTGAGGCATAATGGGAGCAGGCGCCGACTTGACAGGGACGAACCCCCCAAAACGCGACTGACCTCTGAACCTGAGACAGACAGCGAGCACGGTAAGTGTGTGTGTGTGTGTGTGTGCGTTACTATTATCACAGAGAAATCTTTTTGGCAGACCTCAGTGAGACACCTCGACCTCTATGACAGTTTGACAGAATCTGAAGGAACTGATCACGTGTCGGTCTGTGTGTGTGTGTGTGTGTGTGTGTGTGTGTGTGTGTGTGTGTGCGTGTGCGTGTGTGTAGGTGTCATGGATGCCATAAATCCATCTCCTCTGCGACGTTTCGTCATTGCAAAACATTCGATCACCTCCATCTTTGACCAGCTGCTGGACTTTGTGAAGGATGGCTCCGCCTTTGTGGATGGTGAGAAACACACACACACACACACACACACACACACACACACACACACACACACACACACACACACACACACACTCAGAGCTGTAGGTGATGTGATGGGTGTGTGTTCGTACAAACCGGTCTGCATGCTTCCTGGAGCCGTACTCAGCATCAGGTCTGAGGAGCGTGTGCTGCTGGTCGGGTAGTTTTACCAAACCTGACCAACAAAACCAAAGTCCCACAGATGCAGAGCCTGCAGCCTCTTTGCTGACCAGCACGCACCTCCTGCTTTGTCTTTAAATAAAGTCTGGCTTCTCTGTGTGTCTGATGCTGCCGTGGCCACAGAGCGGACGCCAAAGGTCACGCCGTGCAGGACACCAGCAGCTTTTGATGCCCTGACATCAGGAACATCTGAAGCTCCTCTCAGGAAAACTGGCTGTCATTTTCATTATCAGTTTACTCGCTGTGTTTCTTTGCCGTGATGTCAGAGGCATGGCGCAGCGAGGACCTGGGTCCGGTGGCCGTGGAGGAGCAGAGTCTGGAGATGCAGAGCTGTGCCATCAAGCTGACGACCATCAGAGACGTCCTTCTTAGGAGACACATGAAGGTGGCGTTTTTCGGCAGGTGAGCAGTTTACAGAAACTGCAGAATATAGGCGGGTGAGCCTACACACAGTAGAAAACATGGATGTAGCTTCTAGGTTGGAGAAATGAAGCCAAGGTGCTTTAAACCTGCATTCTACCTGAAGGCCACCAGATGGAGACAGCTACTAGTTATTTGCAAAGTGTGACTCTGCCCACATTAGACCACTACACAAAAAGTTTCAGTAACAGCAGAGTATACCAGTGAACAAGAGCTAACAGGGGCTAACAGAAGCTAACAGGGGCTAACAGAAGCTAACTGGAGCTAACAGGGGCTAAGAGGCGCTAAGAGGGGCTAACGGGTGCTAACAGGCACTAACAGGTACTGAAAGGCGCTAACAGGGGGTAACAGGAGCTAACAGGAGCTAACAGCAGCACTTAATGACGGACAATTACATTTATCCTCAACTGATCACATCAGTATCACTGTGATTAATCAGCTACACTGACTCAAGCAGTGATAGTGGTCTACTTGATCCAGTGACTTGTTACACCCCAGCCCAGGGAAAACCGGCGTGCAACATAATTGGGGGCTCGTCCATTCCTTTTTTTCGTCTTGTTTGGGTTGGCTTGGAGCGTGGGCTCGTTCGTTCTTTGTTTGTTGCCGTCGTCGTCGCGGGTAAGTTACCAGTGTCCTTTGTTGGCTCTGTTTTTCTGGTTGACGTTTTTTTCTTGTGTGGGACGGATGTTTGTAGTGGGTGTGTTAGTATGGAGTTTAAATTAGAGGAGTTCACCATCAGTCCAACTAAGGGGAAGTTGGACAGGTGTAAAATGATGATTTGGTGCTCATTGCAAACTTTTGTGATGTGCCTGTGCCATTGAATGTGAAGAAGAAAGAGCTGAAAGAGCTCCTGTATGTTAAACTGCATGAAAGGGGGTTGTTTGGTGAGCCAGCTCCCGCAGAGGGAGTTGAGGCGGGAGCTGTGGCTTGTATTCCTGCCCCACTGAAAGATCTCCCTCCTCAAACTCCTCAAACTGGCCCTTCTGCGGAAGAGCTGCAGTTAACACTGCGCATAAAGGAGGTTGAGTTACAGAAGCAGCAGTTGGAGGTGGATGCCATGCACTTAAAGGTTAGGACTCTGGAGATAGAGAGGGGAGCCGGCCTCTCCCAGTCCTCCACCAATGGTCAGCCTCCACCTGGAACTCACATAGCAGCAATAACACAGGACACAAACTATGCCAGCCTCTGGTGTGGCAGACAAAAAACACAGTACAAAAATATCCATAACACTGAATCATAACAGACTACAGAGCTGAAGTTCGTTTTATTGACCCAAAATACTGACAAGCATTCAAACATTTTTATATCTCGTCCAGTATCAATTGAGGGTTGTTGATAACATAATGATATAAATCGTGTTGTGTGATGTTGGGGAGAATGCCAGGGTTACTCTCCACATCATCAGTAAACACACTCAGAGGGCCTAAGTTAATGTTCATCTTCAGCCCTGCCCTGCCCGCAGTTTCTCCACATAATGGGTAAGATGCTTGTACTTCTTCTGACAGAGAAAATAGACTTGTTTGCTTACTCATAGTTGCTGCAGTTTATCTCGTCTACATGATGCTCAGTTGGTTTTTTATCACGTCCAAAATGGCCAACAAGTTAATGTCACATGCCAAGCAGTCACATGTCTGCAAAACCTCTGTTGGTGCCCTAACCTGTGCACCTGGTTCTGCTCAGTTTTTTCCTGTTAAAAGGGAGTTTTTCCTTCCCACAGTTGCCAAAGTCCTTGCACGTAGGGGGTCATATGATTTTTGGTTTTGCTTCTGTATTATTGTAGAGTCTCTACAGCTATTCCCAAAGTAAAGAATCAGAAAACCCCACAGGGTCCACCCAACCTTATAATGGATTTCCTTTGAAACTTCCATCCAAAAAACAGCAATCCCCCTGCCTGTGGCACACAAACTTCAATACATTAGCAGTAAGTTTATGTCAGAGTAATGAGTGACATCACAAACTCTTACAAGTGCTAATTCACTTTTTATTTCTAAATAAATCGATTTATATGAATATTTAACTGAACATACATGTGAGTAATTTCAAACTGATTGCTGCAGGCACCTGCAGTACCTTTGCAGTCTAACAGGGGGCACCAGCCCACACTTTGGGAACCATTCCTTTTCAATATAGAGTGCATTGAGGCGACTGTTATTGTGATTTGATGCTATATTTAAAAAAAATGAACAGGATCAAATTATATTAATTTAATTGACCTTTGACCTCTGTGTTTTTGGGCTCAGTCATTCGTTCTGAGTCTTAATGAATAAAGAATAAAGGCTGTTTTGTAAATCTTGGTGATATCACGCTTTGACCCACTGTGGCATGGAACTACAGGCTCATTGGCTAATTTTCCAATCACAAGTCGTTAGCCAATGAGGGTGTGGTTCCTCAGTCAGACCCGCCCTTTCTCATCACATTGAATCATTGGCACAGTGACGGCTCCATGTGAGCGATTTAAAACCATCCTGCAGCTTTTAAGGTGGAAATTCTCCACAGAGCCCAAACAGTGAGTGTGTCCGGCTGTAAACATGTTTGTTCTGCTGGGAAGTTTTAACATGGGAGTCTGTGGGGACTGACTCACTGCTGCCCCCGCTGGACTATAGAGGAACTGTACTGTTTGTTGGCGCTCCATTTTTTAGCAGCACATGTTGATGTTTGTGACGTTTGAACGGGGACGCTGCGTTACAGTTATAGCCGTTTGTCCTCAGCTCTGATTCCAGCAGCAGTGTGTGTGTGTGTGTGTGTGTGTGTGTGTGTGCTTGTGTGTGTGTGTGTGGATAGAGCCTGATAAAAGCTGACACCAGCTAACTGACGTTTGTTCTGTGAAAGCAGAGCTGAACACACTGATAAAGTTTATCTGCGACCCCGGCTGAGGCGCGCTCCCTGTCGGACATGTGGATTTCTGCAGAAACTCATGATGTAATGACCGTCACATGATGCAATAAACTGGGTGATGTAATAACTCGTCAGCTCTCACCCTAGGATGGTGAGGCCCTCTGACCTGTAGTGCTGCTCTCATACTGTCACACTGCTTCTTTCCCGACTTTGAAGGCCGAACCTGTTTTGTTCAATTTGAGCCACGACGACGCAGCGGGCACTGAGATGAAGGTTTTGGTGTTAGTCGGCATCGTTGAAAGGTTTTCATAGTAATTATAATGATCATACATTTGCTGTGGATCAGGACGAGTAACGGGAAGAGTACAGTGATCAACGCCATGCTGAAAGACCGAGTGCTGCCCAGCGGCATCGGTCACACCACCAACTGTTTCCTGAGTGTCGAAGGGACCGACGAAGACGAGGCTTACCTCATCACCGAGGCGTCCACCGAGAGGAGGAGCGTGACTGTGAGTGAGGCAGCAGAAACCTCTGCTCGTGTCCCTGCGGTGATCACGGTGCTCGTGACATGCGCGCTGGCGTGTGGTGATGACTCGCTCCCCCCTTCCTCCTCAGACGGTGAACCAGCTGGCTCATGCTCTCCACATGGATCCCACTCTGGACTCGGGTACATTGGTCAAAGTCTTCTGGCCTAAAAGTCACTGCGCTCTGCTGAGAGACGACCTGGTGCTCATGGACAGGTAACATTCCCTCCTCCTGACCTTTGACCCCACTGATGACGATTTACTTAAAGCTCATAAATAATATTCTGTGTCAGAACCACAGGGTTCAGTTTCATCTGCATTTAGCCAAAGTGAGGTTCAGGGCTCACTGACTAGAAACCTGAGGAAAGACCAGTACTTACTAACACCGGTGACCTTTGACCTTTGACTCTTGACCCAGCCCTGGGACCGACGTCACCCTGGAGTTGGACAGCTGGATCGATAAGTTCTGTTTGGACGCAGACGTCTTTGTTCTGGTGGGAAACGCAGAGTCCACTCTGATGAACACGGTGAGGAAACGACTCATCACACGACTCAGTCTGATTGGCTGCGTGTGAGTGGCTGCGTGTGATTGGCTGTCTTTATTAAAAGTGGAATAACTAATTCAATTCTGCCTGCAGGAAAAACTTTTCTTTCACAAAGTGAGTGAAAAAATCTCCAAACCGAACATCTTCATTCTCCACAACAGATGGGACGCTTCAGTGACCGAACCGGACTACATCGAAGAGGTGTGTGTGTGTGTGAGAGAGTGTGTGTGTGTGTGAGTGTGTGTGTGTGTGTGAGAGAGTGTGTGTGTGAGAGAGAGAGAGAGTGTGTGTGAGAGAGAGAGTGTGTGTGTGTGTGAGAGAGTGTGTGTGAGAGAGTGTGTGTGTGTGTGTTTTCCGGTTCTTTCACACTCAGTATGTGGTTTTAGTGTTATGGTTATGGTTAGCTGGGTTATGGTTATGGTTAGCTGGGTTATGGTTATGGTTGGCTGGGTTATGGTTATGGTTATGGTTAGCTGGGTTATGGTTATGGTTGGCTGGGTTATGGTTATGGTTGGCTGGGTTATGGTTATGGTTGGCTGGGTTATGGTTATGGTTATGGTTAGCTGGGTTATGGTTATGGTTAGCTGGGTTATGGTTATGGTTATGGTTAGCTGGGTTATGGTTATGGTTGGCTGGGTTATGGTTATGGTTAGCTGGGTTATGGTTATGGTTGGCTGGGTTATGGTTATGGTTAGCTGGGTTATGGTTATGGTTGGCTGGGTTATGGTTATGGTTAGCTGGGTTATGGTTATGGTTGGCTGGGTTGTGGTTATGGTTTAGGCTCAGAGTTATTCATTCATTTTTGATGGTTACGGTAAGCAACTAGGGAAAGCATTATGTCAATGGGAGGTCCCCATGAGGATAGCAACACCATACATGTGTGGGTGTGACTGTGTGTCTGACAGCGCTGTGCAGCTCTGCAGGTGACCCGCTCCTGTGCTTCACCTCTGAGCTTCAGGACACAGACGTCATCCTTCTAATGAACGCTGCAGTTTTTATTGTTACCTGCTCGGGTGTAAATCAGGCTGGAAGGAGAGTTATTCTCTGAGATCGAAGTAAAGCCGCTGGCAGCGGGAGAACATCTCACTCGCCTGCACTGTAGATATGAATGCTGTGGTAGAAACGCACCGCTCCCCCTGCTGTCCAGGTGAGGAAGCAGCACCTCGACCGCTGCGTGGGGTTCCTCGCCGACGAGCTGAAGGTGGTCGGCCTGGACGATGCCGCGGGGCGGATCTTCTTCGTCTCAGCTAAAGAGGTTCTGAGCGCTAGGACGCAGCGAGCGCAGGGCATGCCTGAGACAGGTGAGGGAGAGTGGGTTGAGCCTCCGCTCATTTCAAATGCATGACACATTTTTTCAGCCAAACCGTCTATTTGTGATTGGCAGCCTCCCTCAAAGGGGGAGGAGCTAAAACATCTGGTTCCAGAGAGTGAGGTGAGGATTATTTTTTGAGTCATGCAGAGCTGCTCTGAAGCAGTCCAAGAGTGAAAATGTGGAGCTGCACATGAGCAGAAGAAACACACACACACAAAATAATAAAAGTTATTAAAGTCAAACAACCATCGTCCTTCCTCGTGCTGCAGGGGGCGCTCTGGCTGAGGGTTTCCACGAGAGGCTGAGAGAGTTCCAGAGGTTTGAGAGGACGTTTGAGGTTCGATGTCTGAACTCATGCAAAAATTCACTCATTTGCCAAAAAACGATGTGACAGGATGTGACAGTGTGACCTTTGACCCCTGCAGGAGTTCATCTCTCAGTCTGCGGTGAAGACCAAGTTTGAGCAGCACACGGTGAGAGCGTGGCAGATCACAGAGGCCATCAAAGGTGTGATGGACGCCATCAACATCGCCTCTGCCGACAGGAAGTGAGCCAAACACACTCACCTTCACTTTGCTTATCCAAAGGCGGGCTCAGTGTGACCTTTGACCTCTGACAGGATCTGCTGCCTGGAGGAGCGGGAGGACCTGAGAGACCGGCTGGACTTTGTTCGAGGGCAGATTAACCGTCTGAGCGCCAGCGTCAAAGAGAGGATCAGGACTCTGAGCGATGATGTCACAGCTAAGGTAAACGCTCCAGCAGAGGGCGTGGCTTCAGGTGTGGTTTCAGGTGTGACACACACTTTTTCACAAAAGAAGAATGTAACTTCAGGAACATGTCGTGAAAAATCCACAGATGAAAGAAACGATCTGGATGGGGTGTTCTCTTCTTCGGTTATTGGGTCATATTAGCTTCCTGTTCGCGCTGTTATCTTGGTTGCCAGGTTGGTGGGTCCAGTCAGAGGACTTCCATGTTTCAGACCGCCATTTCCTTCCTTCAAAGTGCAGACTGTTGCTAAGTGTAGCCCTAATTCGAGCACAGGGATGAGGCAGGCGGGATTCATTCATGCTTGTAATAAGTCGATCCCTCCGTGAGTTCACTTCCTGTTCTTCTTTTGTCCTTTGACCAGAACTGAATCCAACCTGATGCAAAAGCTTGATTTCTTGTTAGCTGCGTGAAGGCGTCTGAGATCAGCACATCAGTTTATCAGAGATGCCAAACCTCCTCCCTCTGACCCTGGCACATCTCCATGGTAACCTGCTGTTTCTCCCTCAGGTGTCCTCGGCGCTGACGGATCAGATCCGCTCACTTCCTGTTCTGGTGGACGACTTCAGAGCCGACTTCAGCCCCACGCAGGAAACTCTGCTGCTCTACAAAACTGTGACTACACACTCACACACGCGGGCGCGCACACACACACACACACACACACACACACACACACACACACACACACACACACACACACACACACACACACACACACACACACACACACACACTCGCACACACACTGAGGGGGCAGGAGAGGGGGGAGGAGAATGGAGAAGATGAGAACGTGCGGCCCTCCTCCCCCCCCAAGTGTCGCTCTCAGCCCTCCGTCTGCCTGACGGCGCTTTTGTGTCATTTCCTGTTCAGAAGCTGCTGCAGCACGTGGAGGAGCGGCTCATCGGCGGTTTGGATCACCGCTGCTCTGTCGGCGTCCTCAGAGACATCAGAGACGCCCAAAGTCACATGATCGGTAACGCCTCACAGTTTCATCACATGTTCTTTGTATGTATGTGTTATTATTTAGTTCCAGAGTGCTGCCCTTTGTGTCGGCTGTGGTTGTCTTTAAGTGCTTTATGAATAAAGATGGATGGACAGACGGCTCTCCTCGCTGACAGGAAGGGGGGACACTGTTTCCTCTGCTTGTTTGTCCTCAGACGCTGTCCGTCCTCTGCTGTCTCCGGCTCTGCAGGAGCAGCTCTCCACTCCCTCCGCCTCCTTCGAGATAACCTACGACCTCGGCCTAGCCGCCCTCTGCGCAGACTTTGAGGAGAACATCGACTTTCAGTTTTCTCTGGGCTGGACCGCCCTCGTCACACGCTTCATCGGTGCCTCAAACGCCAAACGAGCGCTGAGTGGCGCTGACTGCGCGCATAAGGTAAGTTCAGCGCAGCATTACATCTGTGAAACCTTCAGAAAAAACTGAGTGCCCATGGAAACTGTCTCTCTGCTGCAGGAACGCTCCACCTTTAGGGATGAAATGGTGGTTTCCATAGCAACGGGTCTGGTCTCTGTCACATCCAGGGCGTCCATGACGGTGCTGGTGATCGGCGGAGTGGTACGTTTTATTTTACAGCATTGCTGAGGTTCAGTCACCAGGTGCTGGCCCTCGGCAGGCTTCCAGAAGGTGGCCAATCATAAAAAAGGGCCCAGTGCACGAGAAAATATGAAATTGCAAATGATGCAGAGCATCTGTGATGAATAAACACGCAGGCGTGCTTTCAGCCCAGCGTTCATGATGGTCTTTCTCCAGGAGATTAATCCAGGAATTATCCCAACTTCTTATCTTTTCCATGAACGCTCTGTTAAAATCGGCGACAGGTGTGTGTCTCTCAGGTGCGTGTCTCTCAGGTGCGTGCTGTTGTCGCTGCAGGTGTGGCGTTCAGTGGGCTGGCGTCTCATCGCCCTCTCTGTCTCTCTGTATGGTCTCCTCTACCTGTATGAGAAACTCACCTGGACTGACGCCAGCAGGGAGCGCGCTCTGAAGCAGCAGTTTGTCGAGCACGCCGCTCAGCGCCTGAGAGCTGTCGTCCCTGTTGCCAGCAACGCCTGCAGCCATCAGGTGTGCAAGTAAGACCCGCCCACGCCTGACGCACATGTCCAGGGAGCGAACACCTGGAGGCTCCGCCTTTAATCTGCTCTGTTTGTGTTTGAGGGAGCTGTTGTCCACCTTCAGCCGTCTGACTCAGAGGGTGGAGCTGAGTGACGCCGAGCTGGAGGGAAACATCCGTCAGCTGAGCTTCAGGATCCAGAGACTGGAGACCATCCAGAGGCGTTCCAAGGCCTTCAGGTCAGAGCTCCGAGCCGCTGGTAGATTCGAGAGTTCACAGGAACTCCCACTCAGGTCAGAAACAAACTCAGAAACTGAGAGCAAATTTCAGTGCACGAGATGCAAAAGTTAAATTCAGGGATTGCACATCAGGTCTTTGGCGTTTTCTGGACGGTCAGCGTGCAGAGATCCCAAAAGTCTCAGTTTGGGAATCATGAATCTGGTTTTCCAACGTTTTGCAGCTTTGGGTCAAAATAAGGTTTAAAAAGCATTTTTTCTGTTCAGCGTTTACAATATTACAGCATCCATCAATGCTTCTGGCTCCGCCCACCAGGCAGCTAAACACACCCCATGCACTTTCAGGTCCTGTTAACATCTCAGCAGAAGCTCCAGGTCTTAAAATCTTGTTTTTCATTTGTTCAGGAACAGAGCCACTGAGCTGGAGACTCAGCTGGAGGTCTTTTCGGTTCAGTACCTGCAGGAAAACTAAAGAAGAAGAACTGCTGCTGCTGCGGTGGATGCTCCTGACCAATCAGGAGCTGGTGGAGAGTGCTGAGGTATCGCTCATCGCCCAGCGTTAACATCGACAGCCGCATAAATCCCAGACAGCTCCCCACCTTCGTCATTAACCAACACAAACCAACAGGAGGAGCAGCAGGAGACCCCGACCCTGAGTTGACGCTTTAGAATCAAAGGTCAAAGTTCAGCTGTAGGCTTGTACAGTCTGCCCTTCATGAGCAGCTGATGAGAACACGTTCCTGACTCTGATCTTTGGCTCCACCTTCAGACAGTTTGGGTCTCCTGAGTGAGTGGGTGCTCCGCCTTCGCTGCGACCACAAACAGCTGAGCAGAGTTAAGTGGTAAATGGACTGATTCTGAGCGCTTTTCTACTCTCGCGGAGCGCTCAAAGCGCTCTGTACAACCCATCCTCACAAGCACTTTCTCTATACATAGAGATTAGGGTTGCAAAGGGGCGGAAAATTTCCGGTAAATTTCAGAAAAGTTTCTGGTAAATTTCCATGGTAAGTTAAGCTTGGGAATTTTGGAAATATTCCATATTGGAAACTTTCCATGGAAATAATGGGAATTATGGAAATTAATGGGAATTTAGGAGAACTAACTGGGAATATATTATTTCCAAGCATAAATATAAACAGAAATCATAAGAAAACCTCCATGCAAAATGTTTTCAACAGATATTTCAACAGATTTATTTGTAAGTACAGTAGAATAGAACACGTTTCAATAACTTGTTTCATGGATGAATAAAAACAGAAATGTTGAGTTCAATATTACCATCCCCTAACCCCGCTCATTCAAAAATGCCCCCTGTCCAAAAATCTCCACAAAGTCCCATTCAAAAGGTTAAATGAAAAATGCCACTTATCCTCCAAAATGTCCCATTAAACATGCAAATCTTCCTTCAAGCAATCCTCTTTTCTCATTTTTGCTCAGTCAATAGACTCTTCCTGGACCTCATCATCATCCAACAACATGTCCACTTCCTCAGCATCCAACTCTGATTCTTCCTCTTCAGTGTCACTTTCCAGCCTTGTTGGGGATGGCTCTGTGTCAGGCTCAAAGAGCCATAGGTTTGCCGACCAGCTTTTCCACTCTCACATTTGTGAGCCCGTTGCGAACCTTTGTGTGGGTGTTCCCAAACAGTGACCAGTTGCGCTCGGAGGCGGCTGATGATGATGGTGGGATTTGGAGGAGGATGGAGGCTACAGGTGCAAGGGCCTCAGAATATCGCATTTAATCTGTTATTAGACTCAATTGGCTTCTCTCAAAATGTAAAAGAACCCACCCACCACTTTAATCACACTCTAGATCTTGTTTTAACATATGGCATAGAAACTGAACATTTAACAGTGTTTCCTGAAAACCCTCTGCTGTCTGATCATTTCCTGATCACATTTACATTTACAATAATTGATTACACAGCAGTGGAGAGTAGACTTTATCACAGTAGATGTCTTTCTGAAAGTGCTGTAACTAAGTTTAAGAATATAATCCACCCACTGTTATCATCTTCAATGCCCTGTACCAACATAGAGCAGAGCAGCTATCTGAACGCTACTCCAACAGAGGTCGATTATCTTGTTAATAATTTTACCTCCTCACTACGTGCGACTCTGGATACTGTAGCTCCTGTGAAAACTAAGGCCTCAAATCCAAGTACCTGACTCCGTGGTATAATTCTCAAACACGTAGCCTAAAGCAGATAACTCGTAAGCTGGAGAGGAAATGGCGTGTCACAAATTTAGAGGATCATCATTTAGCCTGGAGAAATAGTTTGCTGCTTTATAAGAAAGCCCTCCAGCCAGAACATCTTACTATTCATCACTGATTGAAGAAAATAAGAACAACCCCAGGTTTCTCTTCAGCACTGTAGCCAGGCTGACAAACAGTCAGAGCTCTACTGAGCCAACAATCCCTTTAACGTTAACTAGTAATGACTTCATGAACTTCTTCACAAATAAAATTTTTATCATTAGAGATAAAATTACCAATAATCATCCCACAGATGTAATATTATCTACAGCTACTTTTAGTACCATTGATGTTAAGTTAGACTCTTTTCTCTCAATTGATCTTTCTGAGTTAACTTCAATAATTACTTCCTCCAAACCATCAACGTGTCTTTTAGACCCCATTCCTACAAAACTGCTCAAAGAAGTCCTGCCATTAATTAATTCTTCAATCTTAAATATGATCAACCTATCTCTAATAATCGGCTATGTACCACAGGCCTTCAAGCTGGCTGTAGTTAAACCTTTACTCAAAAAGCATCTCTAGACCCAGCTGTCTTAGCTAATTACAGGCCAATCTCGCTGAAAAGTCTTCAGCTGATCCAAAATGCTGCAGCAAGAGTACTGACAGGGACTAGAAAGAGAGAGCAGATTTCTCCTGTTTTGGCTTCCCTTCATTGGCTTCCTGTTAAATCCAGAATTGAATTCAAAATCCTGCTCCTCACATACAAGGTCTTAAATAATCAGGCCCCATCTTATCTTAATGACCTTGTAGTACCATATCACCCTATTAGAGCACTTCGCTCTCGCTCTGCAGGCCTACTTGTTGTTCCTAGAGTATTTAAAAGTAGAATGGGAGGCAGAGCCTTCAGTTTTCAGGCCCCTCTTCTGTGGAACCAGCTTCCAGTTTGGATTCAGGAGACAGACACTATCTCTACTTTCAAGATTAGGCTTCAAACTTTCCTTTTGCTAAAGCATATAGTTAGGGCTGGACCAGGTGACCCTGAATCCTCCCTTAGTTATGCTGCAATAGAGCGTGAGCTGCCGGGGATTCCCATGATGCATTGAGTTTTTCCTTCCAGTCACCTTTCTCACTCACTATGTGTTAACAGACCTCTCTGCATCGAATCATATCTGTTATTAATCTCTGTCTCTCTTCCACAGCATGTCTTTATCCTGTCTTCCTTCTCTCACCCCAACCGGTCGCAGCAGATGGCCCCGCCCTCCCTGAGCCTGGTTCTGCCGGAGGTTTCTTCCTGTTAAAGGGAGTTTTCCTTCCCACTGTCGCCAAAGTGCTTGCTCATAGGGGGTCATATGATTGTTGGGTTTTTCTCTGTATGTATTATTGTGCGATCTACTGTACAATATAAAGCGCCTTGAGACGACTTTTGTTGTGATTTGGCGCTATATAAATAAAACTGAATTGAATTGAATTGAATAGATTCACATAGTCCCTTCCACCAGGTGGCTGCAGATATGTGCTGGCATGACTGCCATATTCCATCCCCTTTCCAAAGGCCTTGCTTTGTTCGATACTTTGCCAAACTGCCTAGAACTTTGCCTTTATTGAGACCCATGTGGTCAGACATGGCTGTAATGACCGCATAGGCACCGTTGATCTCTTCCCCAGAAAGTATGCCCTTGTCATATTTGGGGTCCAGCATGTATGCTGCTGCATGCACTGGCTTCATGCAGAACTCCCTCCGCTGTTCCAATGACTTGACCACAGCCGTTTCCTCTGCTTTCAGTAGTAGGGAAGTGGGCAGAATTGTCTGGATTTCTTCTTTGAGTTCTGCAAAAAGACACTGGACATCTGACAAGATGGCAGCATCCCCCTCTATCTTCGCTATTGCTGCTGCAATAGGTTTGAGGATTTTCTGACTGCTAGATACTCTTTCCCAGAACACATCATCCAAGATGACCTTCTTGATGTCACTGTCGATGCCTACAGACTGGGATATGGCCATCTCTTGCAGAGACTCCTTTCCTCCAGAAGGCTGTCAAACATGATAACAACACCACCCCATCGCGTTATGCTGGGAAGCTTCAGTGTAGTACTCTTGTTCTTTTCCTTTTGCTTTGACAGAAATGTAGCGGAAGTTACTTGTTTGCCTTTAACATATTTCAGAACTTGCTTAGCTCTCTTATTCAGAGTGTCCATTGTTTTTAGTGCCATTATGTCTTTTAGGAGAAGATTTAGTGTATGGGCAGCACAGCCAATAGTAGTTATATGAGGGTAGGTCTCCTCCACATCTGCCCAGGCAACCTTCATGTTGGCTGCGTTGTCAGTGACCAGTGCAAAAACCTTATCTGGTCCAAGGTCATTGATGATCACTTTGAGCTCATCTGCAATATATATTGGCCTGTTTGTCTGTTTTCCTTTGTGTCTACACTCTTGTAGAACACAGGCTGAGGAGTGGTGATTATGTAGTTAATAATTCCTTGTCCCTGATGTTGGACCATCCATCAGAGATGACTGAAATACAGTCAGCTTGGTCAATGGTCTGTTTCACCTTTGCTTGAACTCGACTGAACTCTTCATCCAGTAGATGAGTAGACAATGCATGTCTGGTTGGGGAATGTATGCTGGTCGGAGAACATTCAAAAATCTCTTCCAGTACACATTGGATGTCAGCATCAGGGGTGAGCCAGTTGCATAGATTGCACGAGCAAAGCACTCATCTGCGTTTTTCTGACTAGTGTCATCCATAAAATCAAAGAATCCTCTGATGCCAGAGGGACCAGGAGCTGATGAGTGGGTATCTGACTCTGATACAGCTGAAACAGATTCATTTTCCCCTTGAGTGGAACTCCTGGCTGCTGCATGTGTTGGGCCTTGAGGAATTTTTTTGCACTTTGCAATGTGCTGCTGCATTTTTGTGGCATTCTTCACGTACGTCTTATCACAATACTTACACATATATACAGATTTCCCTTGTACATTAGCTGGTGTAAAATGTCTCCACACATCAGATAGCGCACGTGGCATTTTTCTGTAAAATAAAACAAGAGCTTGTAAAAATGCTAATGCAATGCAAGAGATCGTAATAATACAATTGCAATATGATAATAAACAGATATAAATAGTAAGGCTAGCTAAACAACTGGAATGATCTTCAAAACAAAACAGCCAAATGAGGAAGCTAGCCTCTTCTTTATGTTATACTAGCTATGGCTTATTTAGCATCTAACAGATGCTAGCATTTTATTTAGCATCTTATCAGATTGCTATCTACCAGATTAATACATTTTATGTAATATTCACAATTTAAACATTTAATGAATATATTTTCCCATAATATCATCAAAACTTACCTCACTTGTTAAGTCCACAGGCTCAAATGTGTGCCTTCAATACTCTTTGTCCTTCAGGCTCAAATGTGTGGTCCATGTGTACATGTGATGGAGGCATGCACAGTGCCAGTAGCTGGTCTCAATAGCCATGCAGCAAGCATGTGCTCTGTACATGTGATTAAGGAATGGCATGGATATTCAAGTGTATTTGAATTGCATTTGTTTGTTTTTGTCAATATTATGCTAAAATATACTTTGCTCAACTATATTTAAGTTCCCTAAGAAGAGCCAACCTTCAATTTTGAAAATTCCCAGTTTATTCCCATAAATTCCCATGGAAAGTTTCCATCTTTGAAAATTCCGGGAATTTTGCAACCCTAATAGAGATATACATTTCTATACATTCACACACATTCATACTCTGATGGATGCATCAGAGAGCAACTTGGGGTTAGTATCTTAGCCAAGGATACTTGACCTGCAGACTGGAGGAGCCAGGGATCAAACCCCCAACCTTCCGATCAGTAGATGCCCTGCTCTACCTCCTGAGCTACAGCCAGCCCGTGAGTCTGAATGAACCTCAGCACCTTATCTCACACCAGCTTCTAATATCTCATCATGTGACTGTGATTAGATGTATTGATCAGTGATAGAATCCATAAATCTGTGGATTATTGCTCAGACATGTGATGTGTTACAGAGCTCCTCACCACCTGGCAGGAAGTCAACCTTCCAGTGAAAAATTAAGAAAATAAAAGCACTGAATGTTCTTTGGCTTCATTTTTTCTTCTCTTTAATGGTCCTGGTGTACTGTCTATGAACACTGTATCACTGCTGAACGCGATTAAATACTCAGCTCACCCGTCACTACAGTTCACTTGCTGGGCCCACATCCTCATTTTAGGTTTGACAGCATTTTAGTAGGTAAAGGTGAATGCTTTGACATGAATTGAGCTGCGGTTCGGGGAAGGTCTTGAAGGGGACTGGCGACGGCTCCCGGGCCTGGCAGATCCCCGTGTACTAAATAGGAGTGAAGGAGTTAAAGAATTAAGAACAAGGAAGGAGGGACGGTGGGGCACGTAAACGACAATGAACAGCTTGCAGAACTGGGGGAACCTATATACATGACAGCCGGAAGGAGCGTGTTTGGAGGCGTGGTCCTGCTCCTGAAATTCCGATAGCCTACATAATCTCCAACACATTCAGTCACCTCCGCCTGTCCCCATCAGGCAGCACTCCCAGGGGAGGTGGGAGTGCTGCAAAGAGCAGGTTAGGCCTCAGAGAGCAGGAAAAGGAGGGTGTACCCAGCCTTAAGCAGGTTAAAGGAAGTGTCCTGAGTAAGATTTACCAGTTTAAAGATCAGCCGAGACCGAGATCAGCTGATTCGATCTTGCTTGTGAATGTTTGACTGCTGACCTGGTTTTCTTCAGGTTTACTGACCTGAGACTGGAGTGGTTCACACAGTTTTATAGCGGGAGTTCAAACAGTGATGAGTCTCTGGTCAGGAATTCGTCCTGGATTTTTGGGTGTTGTTGGGATCAAATAAGCTCAGTCACCAAACCACTCAAAGGCTTTTGTCCTCATCTTTTTAACACGTTTACGAGTCTAATTATTATCATGGAAAACTGAGCCTCGCAGTTTTTTAAGTGAGAAATGCTTTTGCCTCTTTTTGTGACTTTCGGGTCGTCCGGTCGACAGGAAGCTTGTTGTCCCGAGAGTTTCCTCTCTGTGCTCACGCTGAAGCCAGCAAACACACTTTGATAAGGCCACTTTTGTGGTGTTTTCTCTGTTTTCTTTAATAAAAAAAGTTTAAAACTGCACCAACCCTGAAATGAGTAAAATTAGTAATAATCAGTTATTGATTAGTCCTAATGTTTATCAATGAATGTGTGATTATGGATGGACAGACCTGATGTTTCTCTGCAGTGCTTCCTGCTGCCACTGCGAGACAGAGGCAGGTGTGTGAGCACCTTCCTCCCGCTGTCAGACCTCCCCCTATAGGCTGTCAGGACCCCTGGATCAGCGCCACCTCCCACTTTAACATGTCGTTGAACACTCAGGTACAGGTGAGTGCTCAGACCCCACCTGTCTGCAGCTTTTTGTTCAGTCACATGATGAGTGTTTAAATACCCGGCTGGTTGGGTCCTGTTCTTCCTCTCTGACTCGCTGCTCCATCTTGTGGTATAAACTGGTATTTTACCCTGCGTTGCTCGTCTTAATGCAGTATGTGCCCCAAAAGTCAAAGGCTCCGGGTCTTCTGTTCATTGTTACACACATTCATTCACACACAACACATTCATTTACAACATGCAGCTTTAAGTTCACACTTTATCTTATTTGTCTGTGCTTCAGACAAGCTCGGCTCAGAGACGTTTCCACTGAGTGAAATCTGACAGGACAAATTTCCTTCAGTTGTTGTTCCTGTGGAAATCTGTGAGGGGGCAGGAAAAGCAGGACAAACCGGGGTGGGGGGGCTCTGTAACACTCCCCTTAATTAAAACAATCACACTAATGTTTCTGCACAACACACTGATTAGACTCCAGATGAGCTGTTTCTGTATCACCTGTTTAATTCTAAATATCATCAGTTTACATGTGATTACTGTCCGTACAGTCATTTACATCAGAAACGTACAGACGTGAAGAAGAGCAGGACTCAGGAGAAGCAGCAGGACGAAGATTCACACTCCTCCTCATAATCGTGTGGATGAAGTTTGTGAATCTTCCCGTTAATCTCTGAAGCAGGAACCTGTGGATGAAAACGCGCTGGCTTTTTGCTTTTCTGGAGCTCTTTGCTTTTGTTACTTGGGCGTCCTCGGCGTCCTTCGAACACATTAAAAGCCTCAGAATGAGAAGCGCTGTGGTTTCCTGTCAGCTGATCTGAAGAAACCGCAGACAGGAAATCGTCCCAAACTAACGACATCACAGGAAGCCTTCGCCGCTCCAGGACTCGGGGAACGCTGCTTTGATTTAGCTTTCGTTTAACCGGATCAGCTGCTGCACGTTTTCTCACACTCACCTGAGAACCAGCGACAGGAAGGAAGGGACAGAGCATGAACAGGACTTTTCAGAATAAAACACAGAAACGGTAACAATAAAACAAAGCTCCCACAGGCAGACACAGGAACAGCAGCAGGTATGACGGGACGATGAGCGCCACCTCCAGGCCAGGCGGGAAACCGCTGCAGTCTTTTTGTGAAAAACTTTGTAACGCACAGAATTGACGCTGCATCAGTCATAATCTCTGTCTCTCTTCCACAGCATGTCTTTATCCTGTTTTTCTTCTCTCACCCCAACCAATCACAGCAGATGGCCCCGCCCCTCCCTGAGCCTGGTTCTGCCGGAGGTTTCTTCCTGTTAAAAGGGAGTTTTTCCTTCCCACTGTCGCCAAAGTGCTTGCTCATAGGGGGTCATATGATTGTTGGGTTTTTCTCTGTATTTATTATTGTGCTATCTACTGTACAATAGAAAGCGCCTTGAGGCGACTTTTGTTGTGATTTGGCGCTATATAAATAAAATTGAATTGAATTGAATTGAATTGAATCAGTGACGCTGCATCAGTGAGACATGTTAGGGTTTAAAATGACTAAATAACGCTGTTTTATTGTTTTTTTTATAAACACAGTGCAAATGTGCTCATAAACATGTTGGCGCTCCGTGTTTGAGGGTTAAAAGCTTCGTCCAGCGCCATGACTGGATTTGAAATATTTAAGGGTAGACGTAGAGCACAGAGGGTTTTGCAGCATGATTACACTTCAGGGTTAGAGGGATATTCTCTGGGAGAGTCTGAACAGAATGTCCTGAACTAGATATTCGAATCAGCAGTAGGATTAAAATGATCAAGGCTAGGCAGAGGGATGTTTTCCTTTTCTGTCTCTTACAGAGGAAGGAGCAGATACGAGGCGAGGTCGGAGGTAAGCGGACGGGAGGATTCGTAGGGATCCAGCAGACTGCCACGTTGGTTCTGGAAGAAGCTGTGCGGCCCGCTGAGGGTCATCCTTTGTGTGAAGACAGACGGCGGTGTCACACAGAGGTCCAGCACTGTAACTAACTGTAATTTCAATTGCCAAAGCAAATTAAATCTTTTTAAACGACAGATATTTCTCCTGAATTCCTTTGGAAAATATTTGAACACGACACATGATCTCAGGTGTGAAGGTGTCCTCTTGGTTTGATTAAAATAAATGCTGCTGCAGTACCAGCTGTTCCCTGCAGGAGGCGACACACAGAGGCGAGTTTCTGCCTTTTCGCGGCAGAGGTGGAAACTTTTTTGCAGCCTGGTTCTTTGCTAACAGACCCCTGCTGCTGTTTTATGGCTTTAAAGGGTTAAAAGTAACAAGGTGAAGAAACATGGGAGGGAAAAGCCTTAAAGTGGGCGTGTTCTGCTTCTCCTCACTCCTGCAGCTCCGTGGTTTGGATTACTCGTTAGGAAAGGACCTGGTGCTAAGCTTCATGTCCACGGACACTGTGAGTTTTTAAAACCTGAGCTGAAAGACGTGCTGCAAGTGAACGGTGCCGATAGAAAAGCTACAGAGGTGAGAACGACCGCTGAAGAGATTCTGGGGTTTGGACATAACAGGGTGTCCAGCAGGGGGCGACTCCGGTGTCCAACTATATACAAGTCCATGAGAAAATGAGCGCAGGGAAGTCTTTCCTGATGATTCGCTGGTTTCATGTCTGATTCAATAAAAAACAAAGTTTATTTTCTAAATTCTGGTCCCATTAACACAAAGCAAGAGACCGAGCGCAGAGGGGCAGAGTGGGCGGAGCCAGGTGACAGAACGATGAGGAGAGAAAAATCAGCAGCAGGTGACAAAGAGGAAGAGGAGGAGCTGAATTCAATCTTTTTGTTAAAGGTGATAAGATGATCGACCTGATCGTGTTCAGACCTGCAGACGGCGCTGAGACTGCAGAGCTACAAACAGGAAGCTAAAGGCCTGCGCCGTTCCCTCGCTGTCTGGTTTCAACTTGGGCATCCAACTGAGCTCCCGTGACTCTGGGAGCAAGGCTCCGCCCTCCCAGGACTCGCCGTCAGACGTCGCTCATGTCGAAGGCCCTCATCAGCAGGTCTAGGTCGCCCATGTTGGCGGCCTGGAACAGCTCGGGGCGATCCATCATTGAGATGGCGATCCGCAAGGCGGCCCAGATGTTAGCCGACATCTGCTGCTGGCTGCAACGCTGACTCCGCCTTTGCTGGTTCAGCGCCATGAGGAAGTTACTGACTGCCTCCCTGCAGGACCAGGACCAGGACCGGGGTTATACAACTACATCGCTGCAGTAAGACTGCTCTGTGTGAGGTCAGAGGTCAGTGCCAGGGTTACCTGTGCGCTCCCAGGTTGATGCAGCTTATTCCCAGGTTGTACCTCGAGCGGATGAATCCGGGCTGCAGCTCCAGAGCTCTGGTGTACGCCTCCACCGCCTCCTCGCTGCGGTTTCCGTTGGCGAGTGTGGCTCCCAGACGGTTCCACAGCAGGTAGTCCTGCAGAGAGAAACCCAGAGTCTGACATCATCATGACATTATCACTGCGCGTATGAAAGGACCGCCACCATGTTGATGTGTGTGTGTTACCTGCGGCCTGACAGACAGTGCTGCACTGAAAGCTTCCACCGCCTTGTCGAAGTCTGAGCTCAGGTTGAAGAGGACTCCCAGCCCGGTCTGCAGGTCGGGATCCACACAGTCCAGATTCAGCAGAGCTGCCTCCTGGAAGAGGAGCAGCACATTCTGCAGCTCACACCTGCACACACACACACACATACACATACACACAGCTTGGTTCATCCAATCACAGAGGATTTGGAGCTTTAGAAGAACCTGCTGACTGAACTTCATACCTGGTATGTGTGGAGGTGTGGTGGCCCCTGCGCGGCATGGCCGGGGAGCCCCGTAGTGGACTCCTGCTGTCCTGGACCAGGTGTTTATATCGCGGGTTGTGACAGATCCAGCGGCGCAGCACGTCACCGGCCTCTCGCTGCATGCCGCTGTTGGTGAAGCTGACGGCGAGCGCCATGAGGGCCGGCAGGTTGTTGGGGCGGAGCTCCAGGCACCTGCAGCAGGTAAAGCAGGTTAGCTACAGCTAACAGTTAGCATGTCAGGGTTAAATATAAAGCAGAGCTCTCCAGCATGAAGGCGACTGACCTCTGCAGCGACACGATGGCAGCCTGCTCGTTCTCATTCTCAGCCTGAGTCATCCCCAGAAGCTGCCACGCCTGAAAACACGTGAAGAAAAAGAGAAACGTGAGAACTCACTGATTCTGATTTAGGGGCGATCATGGCTCAAGAGTTAGGAGTTCGCCTTGTAATCGGAAGGTTGCTGGTTTTATTATTATTATTGTATAATGCCTTGGTGCCACTGGATTTTAACATGTCTGACACCCATACTGTAAGACAAATGGTGGGGGTCTATTTAGGAAGTTGGGGGAAGCAGACAACTCAACAGGAAGGAATCTTTTGTCTCTTCGAGGACTCTGGGAGGTAGCAAGGGAGTGTGAACCTTAAGGTGTGAAACAGCTGTACTGCCTTTTGTTCCTGGAGAAGGTATTTAACTGAGAGCCATACTAGGCTCAGTGAGACTCTGCTGACCTGCCCCGCGGTCATGCAGGCTCTCCACAAGCTTGGTTTTCTGTTCTGTGTGTGTTTTGATTAAAGAATGTTAGCTACCGCTCACCGCTCATCTGCAGGCTTTATTTAATGGAAAACTTCCACAACAATAACTTTCATCTCAACTCCAACCGGTTCTGCTGGAGGTTTCTTCCTGTTAAAAGGGAGTTTTTCCTCCCCACTGTTGCCAAAGCGCTGGCTCATAGGGGGTGGTCTGATTCTTGGGGTTTCTCTGGATTAATTAATAAAGAGCCTTGAGCAGACTGTTGTTAGGATTTGGCTCTACCTAAACAAAAGTGAATTTAATTGGATGTGTGAAATTATCTGGATAAATCTGAGATCCTCTGTGACATCAGAAGATGGCACACTGAGGCCATAAAGGGATGGACGCGGTCAGCAACAACACTGTGGAGTTTCAACGATCCTCGGTTTGACCTTCATCGTGTCTACGCGACTGCTCTCTCAGGTCCGAATAAAACAAGCCATGATCAGCTGTTGACTCTGAGAGCACAGGATGAGACTCCCATCATCACATCTGCATGCAGACGTAACCAGCTAGTGCTAACAGAAGGTTTATTTCCTGATTCCAGGACACATAAGAACAAGCTTTCTTACCGGCTGGCTGATAATTCCAGGTTTTCCTGGACAAACAGACATGCCTGAAACATCATTCATGGATGGATTGCTGTTGCAGACCAGACGCACTGAAATGATTAACAGCTGGGCGCGTCGGGTCACCTCTGAGTCCTGCGGGTCCTGCAGGATGGCGGCCTCCAGCAGCAGCACGGCAGTGTTCAGGTCTCCCTCCCGAGCTTTCTCCTGAGCCTCGGCGAAGGCGTTGGGCCAGTCTCTGTACGGGTTGTTGGTGTTGAAATAGTAACCCTGCAGCGCGCGCACACACACAGACACACACACACACACACACACACACACACACACACACACACACACACACACACACACACACACACACACACACACACACACACACGCACACACACACACACACACACACACACAGTGTCACAGTGAACTCTGCGGTGACGTTTTAACAGTGATTTATGAATAATTACTAATAAACATTTCTGTAATACTTCAAGGGCTCCACCCTTTCCTGCCTCCGCCTCTCTGTGTGTTAACGTGTGCGCTGACATTTCACCTTCCTGCCCATCTTTTTATTGAAAACATTTTCCCAGCATGCACTGGGGCAGTCATTAATAATGTCAGATTACTGCTGCGCTGGATGTTTGACAGCTTTAATCTGCAGCTTTAATCTGCAGCTGGCTTCAGATCAGCTGTGGGCGCCTCGCTAATCCCGCTCTAATCCCTCCTCTTCTCAGGTGTTACATCATGGCGGCATGGAGGTGACGCTGACACGCTATCAAACATCTGCTCACACACGTGAACATGGCGCAGACGTCTGCTGCCTTTTCGCTCGTCTCCCCTCAGGTCACCGGCGGTGTCACAGACTCGATGTGCGGCGTTAGCATCGCGCCGCAGCGCTAACTGCTCAAAGTAAAACTGGAGGAATCTGAAATGTGCAGTCGTCACGCGCATGTCTGCATTATTCACTGAGCTGCTGTGGAGACGCTGACAGCTCAAGCTCATTCGTCTCGAACATTCCCATTGGTTTGTGTGAATCCAACTTTCACTCAGTGCTTTCTGGAATTCTGGGATTTTTCCCTGTTTTTCGATCGTCTGTGTGTGTATACCACGTTTACATATCTTTGTGGGGACCGTAATTTGGCATGTTACAATACCTGTGGGGACCAACAGCCCTTATGGGGACGAAATGTCTGTCCCCACGAGTTTGAAGACATTTTTGTGGGTCAAAATGTGGTTTTAGTGTCAGGGTTACAGTTAGGTTATGGTTAGGCTCTGGGTTAGGGTAAGCAGCTAGGGAAAGCATCATGTCAATGAGATGTCCTCACTAAGATATGAAAACACGACTCTGTGTGTGTGTGTGTGCTGTTTCTATCTGGAGGCTTGTTCTGAGCTCACCTTCTCTGCAGGTGAGACGGTGGGCGGGATCGGCCGCTGGTCCTCGGAGTCCTCCAGCCAGTTCCTCCGAGCGAGCTCCTCCCACTCCGCCTGCATCTTGTCCCAGAACTCTGTGTCCGACTGTCAGACAGGAAGCAGACAGACAGACGCTGAAAGGTAAACGACTCAGACCGCCACGGCGTACCCACGCCCGGCTCACACAGAGCACAGACTTTCTCCTCGCCCACCTCAGTTCTCTTTTAGGCTTTTGAAGCAGCTGACTCCTTTCAATATGGAGGAGCAGCAGGAGCTCTACTCCGACAGCCGGGCCACCTGCAGAGGACGCTCCTCTCTGCCGCTCGTATCTGTGACCTCACAGTTTGTGATGGCAGGAATGCAGATGGAGCAGTAAACCCACAGGTACTCGGTCAGTTTGCCTCACCTTGTATGTGAGGAGCAGGATTTTGGATTCTGGATTTAACAGGAAGCCAATGAAGGGAAGCCAAAACAGGAGAAATCTGCTCTCTCTTTCTAGTCCCTGTCAGGACTCTTGCTGCAGCATTTTGGATCAGCTGAAGGCTTTTCAGGGAGTTTTTAGTACTTCCTGATGATAATGAATTACAGTAGTCCAGCCTGGAAGTAATAAATGCATGAACTAGTTTTTCACTCAGACATGAGGACTCGCAGCCGAGCGGGTACCTGGTGTGTGCTGTAATCCTGTGTGTTGTTTCCTGCACTCTGCAGCATGGCAGGGAACAGTAATGTGTGCAGGGCAGCGGTGTGATTTATGCATAGGTCAAAGGTCAGAGTTTAAATGTGCGCTGTTTAATCCTGGAACTTCAGCTCACCTCGAGACTGAAAGAACGAACAGAGCTGCCTGATTTCAAAAACCACGAGTGTGATAGCGTAACGAGACAAAAACACAGAAACAAACGGAACTAAAAGCTGATTCTCCGCAGGCCTGGCGTTCCAGCAGCGCCGTATAAATACTGGATGAGGACGGCATCTATCATTAAACACTCGTCTGCCATGAATATGAAAGCGGCACGTCTGTTTATTGGACGGGAGCATCTCGAGCCGCTGTGAACATCAGTGCTGTCAGAGCCAATCAGCTTCAGAGTGGAGGCAGCGCAGCAGGCAGAGCATCCTGCAGGAGGACACCGGCAAAGGCTGCTCTCAGGACGGGCGAAGAAGAGTCACGCCTTCACCTTCACGTGCAGGTTTTCACCACGTTACCTGCACTCAGCTGCAC
Organism: Oreochromis aureus; assembly: GCF_013358895.1. Classification (NCBI taxonomy): domain Eukaryota; kingdom Metazoa; phylum Chordata; class Actinopteri; order Cichliformes; family Cichlidae; genus Oreochromis; species Oreochromis aureus. Next base: position 36,657,431 of record NC_052959.1, read on the forward strand.
GCTGACAGTCTGTCAGACTCTGCGTCAGCAACATCAATAATAATAAAACAATAAATCATCATCATCCTCATGCTTGACCTCGAATGAAACACAACTCTGAAACGCTGATGAAGCTGCAGGTGAGTCGCAGAGAGCTCACAGCAAAACTGATCTGAGAACACCTGCGGACGCTCAGGTGACAGGAAGTGCACGCCATCTATTTCTGAGCATCAGCTGACTCTGTGCTGCAAGACAAGACGAGGAGAGTTTCCTCCTGTCAGTATGTCACAGAGGAGCACGCAGGAGGAGACGCTGAGCCAGGAGACAGAAGGGCGAGGAGACGCTGAGCGAGGAAACGTCGAGCGGGGAGACGCTGAGTGAGAGACAGGAGAGCGAGGATGCGAGGCTCGGCTAGAGGAGCGTTCATTGATGACGTCAGTGTGACAAGGACGCCCGTGTGTCAGCGTGTTCTTACCTCCACAGCAGCTTTCGCCCGGACAAACTCGTCCTCTAGAGACTCGTTCCTGACCAGCAGAGAGCGAGTCCGTCTGCGCTGCCGGGACGCCCCGCAGTCCTGAAAGCACACACGTACACACACAAATGCACACACACACACACACACACACACACACACACACACACACACACACACACACACACACACACACACACACACACACAGAGGTCAGCCAGCAGCAGGTCAGTGTGAAGGAAAACAAACTAAGTGACTGGAACAAGGTCACAGCTGCATCTGAAACTCCTCAGCTAACCTCCAGCGGTCTGCACTCCTTTCTCCCAGGCTCCCTGAACTACACACTGTCACTACAGATGGCAGACACATCTGGGCCTGATCTCAGTCACTTCTGGCACTCACCCCTCAGTCAAAGCGCTCGCTAACGTCGTGTAGGCTGCCGTGGTTCAAAGGTCACGATGAGGTGAGCGTGAGGCTGAGCTGCAGCAGCCAAACTCACCGTGAGTACTGCAGTATTTGCAGTAGTATTTGCAGCGTGAGCAGTGGCTGACCTGTGTTGAAGAAATGAAGTCAAGGTCGTCGAAGCTGTGAATGTTGAAGCTGTTCTTGGTCAGCGGGTCGGTTTTAAACTCTGCAGACCTGAAGGAGAACAGCACAGCGTTAAAGGGAACCTGCTGTTCCTAATTTTTTGTCAGTGTCTTCAGCTGAGCCAAAAGCTCCACCTCCACCTTTCTACTCTTGGACCTGTATGATGTCAGAGAGTACAGATACCCTTTTATGGTGATCCCAAGTATAGAAACTCAGATGTTCTGTTTGTGCAGGAAGCTGGTTCAAAGTGGGCGGAGCTAAAACTGTGAGTTTCAGACAGAGGACGAGCCCAGTGTGAGGTCATTCTGAGCCGGAGGTCATGCAGAGCTAAAGAGACGAGCTGAGCCCGCTACGTTACCACAGCAGTTCACTGGACGAGTGATGGGAGGTGCATCTCTTCTCGTATCTCCTCCTGCGCCCGCTGTCCTCCACGTCCAGTTTCACCTCCTCCCATTTCTCTAGAGGAGACGACAGGCTGACTGCAAACACAACATACCTGATTATTATTACTGGTGTGTGTGTTTATTAGTGATATCATATCAAATTTCTTTGTATAGCACATTTAAAGACCAAAGTGCTTTCCAGTAAAACAATGATACAGATAAAATCACAATATAAAATATAAATTACAGATATAAAATAATTACATAAAATAAATGCAGAGCCAGATGAAAATCACACTAATTAGCCTTGAAAGTTAAACAAGTACGTTTTCAGACGTGATTTATAAGATTGAATAGAATCTGATGCGCGAATGTCAAGAGGAAGATTAATCCATAATTTGGACGATGGCAAAGGCACGGTCTCCTCCGGTCTTCAGCCGAGACCTAGGTTGCACTAAGAGCAGTTGGCCCGATGATCTTAGTGCTCTCTTAGGGCTACACAGACAGAGGAGATCCGCTAAGAAGGTGAGACGAGTACGCTTCAGCCAGCAAAAACACAAAATGGGAAGTGCAGCTGGGTGTTGAGGTAAACAGGAAGTGGGACACTCATCACAGTAAAAGCTGCGATTAAAGATGCTGTTCCTCACGACTCGGTGAGTTTAAAGCTTTTAATGAAATGAAGCAGTGAAAACCAAAGTGATGAAGGTCTGAATGTATTTATAGAGGGCTTTATAGCAGACGTGGGGCAGCACAGAGGCACACTTTTAGTTAATTTATTCGTTAATGACAAATTAAAACCGAAAAACTCTCAGAAACAGGTTCAGGCTCCAGAGATGAACCCGGGAGCTGTGGGTACCTGTGGACCCCTGAAGACAAAGAAAGGCTCGTGCTGTAAGCTAGCTTTGAGGTCTGACAGGTCCAGCGTGACGAGACGGTGTTCAGTCCTCAGGAGGCTGTGAGCAGCAGCTCACACATGCTGGAACGATCCGCATCATGTTCGGGCTTAATCACGCCGATGAATTTATGATGAGGCGTGTAAAAGTCAAACGTGACACTTTCTCATCTTTCACAGCTCCGCCTCCTCCTCCTGCTCTCAGGCTGACCTGCAGGTTTGAGCGTCTCTGAGCCAGATGTTGCTGCAGCTGTGTATGACAGCGTGCACTTTCAGTAATAAATCTGACTACATGTTGTAATCGGCTTTTCTCCCGTGGCGTCTCTAGAAGACACACAAACGTAGCAGAGTCATCCATAAAAATGGGACGTGACCTCTCTCTCCTCTACACAGGGATCAAACTGATTGAAACTGTCTTTGGTCATGTGACTGTGTTAAAGCACTTTAGCAAAGACGAGTCGGTCAAACTTCCTCCACGAAGGCTGAAGGAGGCGCGGTCGGTCTGCTGCCTCACCTGCTGACCAAGGTGAGCGGATCACCTGAGAACTAAACACAGACCCTGCTCGCTGCCCTCGTCTCGCCTTTTAAATCCACGAACACAGAGACTCAGCCGCTCATCTCCTCACTGTCATGTGATAAAACCTGATGATGATGATGATGACGGGTTCAGGGTGCTCTCTGAGACTCACCTGAGTCTAGGGAGATCCTCTCAGGTGTTCTGGGACTAGCGGGCAGGTGTTCCACCTGCACCTGGATCAGCTCCGTCTCCTCGGGTTTGACTCGGCGGCGTGGACTCTTCGAGCTGCCCTTCCTCCTCAGAGGGCTCCTCCTCCGCTCCTTGTTGCTCCCCCCGCTTCTCTCCCCCAGCTCGCTGAGGTCCACCAGATCCAGAGCTGTGGACAGAACTACAGACAGTGGGACAGGTGGACTCATTACCCCAACAGGTAACAGTTCAGTGTGTCTGTGAGAGCGGTCGGCTACTAGTCTGACTTCAGTCAGCCAGAACATCCCGACCTTCACTCTGGGATCGGTGTGAATAACAGATAATAACAATATTTAACTTAGTGAGTTAAAGTCAGAAGATAAGTGCTCTGTCTTGACTCTGAGTACTCTGAGTACTTAAAGTACTCTCTGAGTACTCTGAGTACTCAAAGTACTCTGAGTACTCACAGCATCAAAGAGTTTCGAGGTTATTTAATTTATTGCCTGGGCTCAGCTTCGGAGGCCGACGAGCTCGGTTAGCGCCACCGCTGCTCCTCCCACACCTGACAGGGCGCCTCCTACACGCACGACTAGCTGGGACTGAGACGCTCCGGCCGACCTGCAGCGTTCGTTCATCACGGCGTCCTCACAGGCAAGCTGGAGGAGGTGGCTGTGAGGAGGCGTCCGTGTCCACCCACCCTCATCAGTGAGTATAACCAGGCAGCCAATCGCCTTCAGCGGGGTTGGAGGTGTCAGAGGAGGGTTACAGCAGCGCTCAGACGTGTTCTTGTCACCGCGCTCATAGACTAATAAAGTTTGAATTGATCCATGATCAATAACAGAACGCGTGACTCTGTGACCTCTGAGCGTCTCCCTGCAGCCCGGAGCCCAGCCTCAGATCGGATAGAATTTCAGCCACGCCTCCTCCTCCCCCTCCTCCTCCTGACACGTCGACAGTTTTTATGTAAATGCAGAAAGAAGCAGCACAGCAGCCTGAGTTTAATGAGCGTGAGGAGGAGGACGGAGCAGACAGGAGGACAGAGGAGGTCAGAGGTGCTAATTAATGGCCGGTGTACCTGCTGAGTCGCAGGTGACAGATGGTTCACAGAGGAGGAAGGAGGACGGCCAAGGGCGGAAAGTTAGAGGAGGACATGAAAAGAGAGGAGAACAAAGAGATTTGGGAGAGCAGAAAGAACGAGGGGAGGTTAGAGGGGGAGGAGGAGGAGGTTTCTTCTCACAGCTCAGTCACGTTTAGGAAATGAAGTAAAACAGAAATGGAAATGGATCAATAATGTTTCCCCTCGTTTCTCCTGCACGAGGACTGAAAAAAAACACCTCACACTGAGCAGGAGGAGGAGGAGCCCCGCTGAGCTGTGGAAGACGAGGGGAGGGGAAGGATGGGAGGAGGTGATAATTAGCGGGAGTCTACCTGCTGTGTTGGAGGTGAGCGGTCGGGCGGAGGGGGTGTCGCTCCGGCTCTCCGACAGGAAGTCATCGATGGAGGGGCTCAGTAGGGGCCGGCTCTCCTGCTGCTCCCCGACCAGCTGGAGGGCAGAAACAGCGGGTTAGACCAGACCGCCGAGGAGACGCAATCACACAATAACCCCCCCACCCCAAGGCACTTCATACTGTTAGTCAAAGACTCCACAATAATGCAGACAAACCCAACAATCAGATGACCTCCTATGAGCAGGCACTTTGGCGACAGTGGGAAGGAAAAACTCCCTTTTAACAGGAAGAACCAGAACCAGGGAGGGGCGGGGCCATCTGCTGGTTAGGGTGAGAGGAGGAAGACAGGACAAAGACACGCTGTGGAAGAGAGACGGAGACTAATAACAACTAAAGACGCTGAGACGAGTTCGCTGCTACGTAGGAATGTCTCTGGGTGGCTTCGTATCCAGAGGTCAGAGGTCACGTTTGACACCATCAGCTCTGGTTACACTCTGTCAGGACCTGTGACAGTGAAATAAAGCTAAAACATGAAGCAGGTTTTTGGAAATCTACGCCGGCTGCTTTTAAAATGACGGCTCAGGTGACAGGATGGAGCGGAGGAGGCGGAGCAGCTTTTAGGGCCCTCCAGTGATGACAGGAAGCCGGAGCTGCGCGGCAGAGCGAGCCTGTCACATTATGAAAGGATAATGAGATAACTGGTCCAAAGGTAATGAATGTAATCTGCACACACTGGTGTCTGAGCCGAGCCTCCTCACAGCGGCGCGACTCAGACACACAAATGAATCACAGCTGCCGCTGATTTCACTGGTAAACGTCTCATTCATCCGAGCCGCTGCTGAGGAGGCAGGAGGAGAGGCTGAAAACAGCCCGCAGACACCTCCAAAACACCAACCATGTGATGGAGCGTGCACGTGCCTATGCCTGTGTCACAGGCGACCAGGATTCATTAAACCTTCAGCACCGCTCAAGCAGCAAATGAGGCGCCGCGTTCAGCACTGCAAGCGGAATCCGTGGGCCCGGTGCGCTCCTGGCTCTGACCCGGCTCTGTTACACCTGCAGAGGAGCCAGCTGGTCTGGAAACACCGGTGGACAGATGTGCCAAACAGGGCGCTCCGCTGGCTGCCAGCTCTGAGGCATTCTGGGAAGTGTTAATTCCCGGTTCGATGCCAGATCACAGAAGAGTGTATGTGCCTTCCTAATCCTAATCCACAGTGCCGTGTGCGCCACATGTTTAATCCCATGAAGAGGCGAGCAGCACCGCACAGATTCACTGTGAACAGATCACTTCAGAATAAAAAACATACAACAAAGGAAAAAAGGATATGAAACAGCACGGATCAGGAAACAGATCCGAGTTCATAAATCCAGAACGAGATGGGAGGATAATCCAGAGATAAAACAGCTTCAGAGTTTTATCAGCTGAACCAGGAAAAGTGGAGGAAAACGTTTGGATATGACACAGAACGCTGCTTTAAACCGTAACGTCGGAAGAATGGCCAAGCGTTCCTTTGTCGTCAGGGATGAATCGGTCTCACAGTTGTGTCACTTCCTGCACACATCAACGCCATCCGCCATATTTCTGTGTTTCTGACAGCACAGCGAGATGTGGCATAAAGTCTCTCAAACAGGGAAGATTGGTGACTGCTCAGTTGTGTGAGCAGTCACCAATCTTCCCAGCTTCCAGCACAGCATGTTAATCCTGCTGCTTTAGGTTTCCATAGCTGTGTCCAAATTCATGGGCTGCATCCTCCTGAGGCCGCATTTGTAGACCGATTACATCACAGCGACGCCACGAAGGCTGTCCAAATTCATAGATTCCTCCGAATGCAGCTGACAAATGCGTCCTGCTTTTCCCCGAATTTGAAGGATGGGTCGGGTGTGTCCTTCGTGGCCCACCATATCCCAGAATTCATAGCGCGGCCCAGCCAAACTCCAGTTTCCAACAATGGCGGCTGCTACTAAGTTTTAAAATTACTCTTATTAATCTTTCTGGGTCACAAAATAAACTTTTAACATATTTCCAGGCGAGAATGTAGCTGTGTAAACTTCAAATATCTGCTCGGTTTATCAAGGTATCGCATATTTGCAAAAGTGCTTCAACGTTTTCGGAGACGTCTGTTACCCACCAGCTCGATAGCTAGCCGAGAGCTCGAGGGTCACTGAAGCCGCCGAGAACGGCACAACTCCCGGCACATCATTTTCAGATCACCGCGGACTTTCGCTACTCAGGTTAAACGTAATATATAAGTCACTTAGACAACCTAAAAATGATATTGTTGGGCTTTTTTCAGTGTTTTATTTGTTCGTGAGTAAATCGGTTTGGCTGAGATTAAAATTATTAGATTAGATTAGATAAAATAAAACTTTATTAATCCCCCGGGTGGTTTTCACACAGCTGAATAAACGTCAAACAGAAAACTGATTAAACAGAAGTGTGAGACGGTCGAGAATTTACGCCAGTGTCCTGTTATATTTTAGATAGCAAGGAGCAGGCGGCCGAGTTTATTAAACTCCACCGAGACAGCGGTGACGCTAGTCTGAAGGCTAGACCGTCCAATTTCCCCAACCGCTCACTTCCGGCCTGCCCGACCTTCTGAGGACCCGGCCCACGTAGACTGCGAAGGCCGGGTCCTCAGGAGGATGCAGCCCATGAATCTGGACACAACTCATGGGTGAGAGCACAAAGTCTGGATTTCAGTGAATCCTCACTGTTGTGTCCGGCACAGAAAACACTCCCAAACTCCAGCAGGGATCCAATTCTGTGCCCAGGACGAAGGACAAAGTCTCCTTTTCCGACCTGGTGAGGTCTTTCAGTTCATCCTCAGAGTTAATCTGACACAACAAATATTCAGATCAGATGATATTCAGATCATTTTTCAGAGGGCTTAGGGTTACAGTGATCATCCGGTAAAAGTGTCGACAAGGAGGAAAGAGGAGAGCGGTCAGAGCTAAATGACTTTGGTGCTGCGTTTAAAAGCCGGGGACAGTGTGGGGGACGGCAGCGCCGCGGCTGCGTGAAGGTGCGGCAGCTGGCAGTGATAAATGCCAAGAAGTCAGAGTTTCTCTCTGAGCGGAGCAGAGTAACGGCAGCTGGAGCAGAGCGGAGGGTCAAAGGTCGGTGACATGATCACACTGAAAACTGCGTGCTCTGCAGACGGGAATCAGAGCGTCAGACGTTTGTTCACTCAGACTAAACCTGAGAAATCTGACAGCGGCGGCGGGACAGTGACGCACAAAGAAATGTTTCAGCAGGGCAGTAAACGCTCTGACCTTTGACCTGTTTGCTGTGAGCAGGAACTAAACGTGGAGCTGCGAGGGGTAACAAACAACTATGGTCGTCATGCCAATCTTGGTCATCACGGCGAGGAAGGGGTTCCCTTCAGAGGATGTCTTTTTACCAGGAAGCTCCTTCAGCAACGAGCTTTTCCCCTACGACAGGCAGACAGGCAGGGATGAGCTCAGTGATGGGCGGAGCCAGAGGCGGCGACTGGAGTCGTGATGTTGTATCAGTCTGTGCAGAAAGACTCGGCTTCACGCTCGCAGCTTTTGCGTCCGGCTCAGCGGCGACGAGGACGTTTCTGATCTGAAGCTGAAAAACGAGGAGACTGAAGCACCAAAAGCTGCTCTGATGGCCACTTTTATTTACAGTCTATGTGGGGACGGTGCACATTCAGGTTAATCTCAGAGGTTTAACCAGAACTCTCATCTGTGCACGCTGTCCACCTGTACCTGATCTTTCTGCTGCTCACAGCAGGTCTGTAAATCATTCAGATTAACCCTTGTATGGTGTTCGGGTTTGTGAGACCCATGCCATTTAGAGGCCGTTGCCCCTTTAGGCAGTATATACCATCAAAACCTGCAAAATATGGTATAAGGATATGTACACTTGATTAGAACTGATTTTATTTTTTTTATAACATTTTATTGACAAAAAACGAGAAGCACATTAATTCATAAATGTGATCGAACAAAGGTAAAAGGAAAAAATTAACCATGTTTGCTGTTCACATGGCTCGTAATTGGGATAAAGTAAACATCTGTTGAGTAATTTAACATAAAATTGTTTGATAGTGTTAATTGGAAAGTCAAAACTCTAACGGGTCCACCAGACCCATGAACACTGGCTGAGTAACAAAAATACGAACACCATACAAGGGTTAAAGTTTATCTGAAGAATTTCTAGAACATTCTGTTTTATTCTGCAGAGGGAAGTCATACGTAAACGAGATGGCTCCGTGATGGCTTTAGCCGCTGAAGTCAGCTAAGCACAGCTCTCTCTGACCATCACTCTACTGCACATGTGCAGTGAGCTGCATCCCAGCATCCCATCAGCTCCCTGAAACCTGGACTAACCTCAGCAGAGGCTAAAATACATCTGTGAATAAAGACATCAACATTCAGGCACGAGGACTACGATTAGGTCCGATCCACTAAAACTCTGACCCGGCCCTGCGGGACCTGCAGCTCAGGTACGACAGGTGAGCTGGTTCACCTGCCGCCGTTCAGAGGGAGGAATGGTGAGTTGTGACGAGCGCCAGCGGGCAGAGGAAGACGAGCCGAGAGTGAAACGTGCCTCTGTGAACTCGGCGGGAAGATGCTGTAATCAATAAAACATCATCTGCAGTTTTATTATTAGAGCTGTGATGGAGAGCAGCAGCGCCCCCCCCTCCCCCATCATCATCATTAATGAATGACTCGCTTAACACAGACATCAAGTTACAGCGGGTGACCTGCCGAGGGGCACGCCGCGTTCTGAGGTGGCTCCGACATGTGTGACATCACCCTGAGGTCATGTTTACATCATTCCTTGAACTGTGCTTCACTCGCTTGAGCTGCGCTATGAGAGTGTGATGCTCTGACCCCACACTCAGGTTTAGGGGGACCTCACACCGCGCTCTAAAGGTGATTGGACAGTTTTGGTGATGTCATCCTGCATCAGTGGGACAGTTCCTGCTCTCCAAGAGCTGACAGAGTAGCGGAGTAACTAAAGTAATGGGTAACTTTTTACTGAGCAGTAAATCCATAATGATTCAAAAGAGTAGTTCAGAGAGCATCAGTGATGCAGATTATTCAACCAGGAAGGATGTCAGCCGGACTTTATGATTCTACTGTTTCTACTGAGAACGTATCTGTTTCCATCTCTGCACCTTCTGTTTAATGTTCTCTCTCCCTCACTCTGTGTGTGTGTGTGTGTGTGTGTGTGTGTGTGTGTGTGTGTTGTGGAGATGCTGTCAGACTATAAATAACCTGCTGTTGTGCTGAGCAAACAGTCCTCCATCAGCAGAGCTGAGCTCAGTGCTGCTGCAGCACATCCACACCTCAGTGTGCAGCCAGACTACTGCAGTACTCTGCTGGTACTGCAGTACCAGTGCTAGTAGAGTAGCAGGGCTCAGTTTTTCCTGGGTGGCTGTTTGGGGGTGAACAGGCTTCTCTCCGTCACTTTAAATGGAAGACGCAGAATCACAGTTTGTATCTGAAACACCTGAAAGTGTTACCTGTAAGAAGGCAGGTGTTCAGCGGACTCTGATTGGACGGTAATGCTTTGTGAACCTACCAGCTGATTGGTGTGAGAGTGATGTCCGCGACATGTACCTGCACCAAAGCTCACTGGGAGTCTGAGAGCTGCCCTCCATCACACTTTGAGTCCGGTGTTTTTTTTATGAAACATGAGCCATGAAGCGGCTGTAACAGCTGATCACATAAACAGAAATCTGCTGTCAGACGGGTGGATGCTGGGGGGGATGGAGGAGTGATGCCTTTAGTGTTGCTCAGTAAATAAAGCGCAGGCTCAGGCGTGGTGGGGAAACTGTGCCAAGGACGTGAGCTGACCCCAGAGAGATTTAGATCCTCCCGCAGCGCTGCTGCTAATTAATCTTGGATGAGTTTCCCCCGTGGCTCTCCCAGCTCCAGGCCTACTGTAACTACAGCAGAGGACACCGCGACAAACACGCTCGAGCTCAGGGGAACAAAGAGTCTGGCTGTAAATGATGGCACCGCTCTCAAACACACCACTGCTCCACCGTCTTCCCGTTGACTGAGGGGCGGAGCCCTCACCGATCATCAGGGATCACCGTGCTCCTCCACAGCGCTGAAACCAGCCCTGCTTTGTTCAGGCTGGCCTCTGAGGCCCTGAATGCATCCCGTCGCGTCCACGCCCACTGATCAGATCCCGAGGACCTCAGCGACCTCCTGTTCTTTGGAGAATCTCAGTTATGTTTTACGCTGGTTTCACAAACAGGAACAGCACTTCTGTTCTTTTTAGAAACCCAAACACAGTAACAGCAGGACTCACTCTGCTTATTTTAGACTCACGTTTCTGTCCGAGTTCAGATCAGAATCCTTCCACACCAACAGACGGGTTGAAAGAACACAGGCTCCTCTCCACAAACACCTTTCTCTGCCCTTCTTCTGACGGGAGACAAATGATGAGGCTGGACCGCTGTCCTTCCCCCATGGCACCACATGCAGGCCTCCTGGACCTCGTTGCTATCAGGGGAACCTGCAGGTCAGTTTGTTCTCATTCTGCAGCGTAGCGTATCTTTCATATTTGCCACAAACTGCCAGGACAGGCAGTCTGCCAGCAACATCCACAGAACACCAGCCAGACACCTTTGACATAAACACACATCGTAGTTCAGACAGGTGGGTGGAAAACCCCTCGTCCTCAGACGGACTCACAGGTGCTGCTGATAAGGCTGATGGCCACTGAAACTTTACTGTTTGGTCTTTTCCTAAACACTGTAACCCCAACCCTGAAGGCCGGGCGGTCACCGAGGCATCAGATCTTTCCAGATTCGTGTCTAAGGCTACGTTCACGCTGCAGGTCTTAATGCTCAATTCCGATTTTTGGATCAAATCTGATTTTTTTGTCTGCTTGTTCACACTACAAATAAAATGTGACAGCAAACGCGCTCTAGTGTGAACGCTCAAAGCGGCCCGCTTGCGCAAAAGAAGACGTCACACAGAACGCGCTCTGTTTAGACCCAGACAAAACAGTGTTGTTTGACTGATGGCCCTTAATATAAAGACTTGTTTCGGACTTTACGTTTCCCAATTTTGCTTTAAGTTATAAAGTTATTTTGTTATTTACATATGGCCTAATAATGATCCTTATTGCTGTTTTACAGAGGAGCGGTGCTTCAAAGGATAATCTGCAGATTATACAGTACAAATAAAATGTTCACGTTGTCTTCCCAACAGTTTCACTAACATCTACACTGGATGGCCAGGAAGCGTTCACGATGTCTTCTCCGGCGCTGATAATTGGCGTCTGTCTTGTGTCAGTGACGTAAAAGACGGATTTAATGAGACATGACCGTTCAAACAGCAGTCGCTTTCTAATATATCGGATATGTATCGGATTCAGGACCACATATGAAAGTGACCCAGATCGGATTTGAAAATATCGGATTTGTGCCGTTCACACTGTCATACCGTGATCGGATACGGGTCACATAGGGTCAAAAAAATCGGATTTGATGCGCTTTCGCCTGCAGTGTGAACGTAGCCTAACTGTGTCCCAGCTGTTTGCTTCTGTCTCGCTCAGCGTGCACAGGTGAAGTCGATTCAGAGGAATCACGAACACCTGAGACGTGACCTTGTAAACTCCGCCTCACATCTGCAGCACGCCACTCTGCTCAGTGGACCGAAAACCCCGGTCCCCCAGGAGGCTGTGTGTGTGAGTGTGTGTGTGTGGGTGTGTGTGTGTGTGTGAGTGTGTGTGAGTGTGTGTGTTTCACTGTCTGTGTTTTCATATCTTAGTGAGGACATCTCATTGCCATAATGCTTTCCCTAGCTGCTTACCCTAACCATTAAAACGAATGTCTAACCCAGAGCCTAAAACCACATTTCAGGCTTTTTGTCCCCACTAGCACTGTTGGTCCCCACAAAGATGTCTAAACAGGTACACAGAAACACACACACACAGAGGTCTTCAGTGGATAATTAGCACAGGTGTGTGTGTGTGTGTCACTGGGATCAGGCTGATCTTCAGAGTTGATCACTTCCTGCAGCAGCACTGCTGAAGCTTCCCTTTCACTGAAGTTAATGAACACACGTATAAGACCACACGACCCTGAACGCACCACAGGTGGAGAAACATAGCGGCAACAGCAGACTGTCACTGAGCTCGCTTACTCCATGAAACAGAACAAAAGCAGAAGTGTGAGGCCTAAAACTCTACTTCAGTGTTAACGAAGGATCCTTCAGCTCGGAGAGCTCTCACTGAGCTGACGGACGAAGCTCAGCTTCTTAGACTTGTGGTCTCTCTGTTGTTGCCTGATACACCGTGCTTCCATGTTTGTTTGCACACGTTTCAATGACTCGTTGCACTTATTGCCCATTTTCCCTGCAACATATAAAGCAATGCTCCAGACCTTTGCACAGTACGGTCCATTAAGTCCTTCCGAGCTTTCTATGCTGACCTGCAGCCTCTTCACTGTGTAAGTGGAGCCCTGGGAAGCTCTCTGTGATGCTCTTTGATCCTCTCCTTCCTCACATTCATTCTGGTAATGAGGGCGGACGTGCCCTTTCTCCAGCCGAGCGCCCTCCTGAGATGTTCACACTCCTCCACAGAGGAGGGGCGGATACTCACACACAGTGTTCAATGAGAGAGAGAGAGAGGAACACTGGGGGGGGTTCTGGTTACACCGACCCTGGAGCTCTCAGCTTCAGAGCAGAACCAAGACCACCAGCTGCAGGACGGCCGGAGACGGCCCGGGGATAGCAGCAGCTGCCCTCTCAAAATGAAAGCCAGGGAAATTTCTGCTAGTCAGTCAGATGAAAAGTAATGAAATAAAAATGCTAAAATGCATCAGCATGTGTAATGCAAACACAAGCATGACGTGGGTGTTTGGATCTGAAATATCTTCAAACTGACGCTCCCACAGAAACATTAAACCTGTGAAACGTAAGGAAATGATTTTCTGTGCAGCTCAGCATTTTATTGAATTGTATCTTCTGCCTGTTTCTCTGCTGATCGCCCCCTCCGGGATCAGTCTATTCGCTGGTGTTTGAAGGACCTTTCTTCCCTACAATAAACACATTATTTAAATATTAACTTAATGGTGCTTCTGTGATGAAAAACTGTCCTGGTTCTGTCTTTAAAGACGAAGTTTCACAGGAGGAACTGGAAGTGAGAGAAACCTCTGGGGTGACCAGAGCTCTACATGTGGAGCTGAAGCCGTTTGGAAATGATGACGGAGCAGCGAGAGTGACGGTTTGTCACAGTGCAGTGATTAAATCATAAATCTGCCTGCTCTGCGGCAGCTTCACGACCCTCCACTGATGACAACCTGCACATCATTTCAGTCCCTGCAGGAGCATCACAGGCAGATTCCCACCGTCCTGCAGGCCGCAGGCTGAGCACAGAAGCACAGACGTCCTCCAGCAGGTGAGTCCCGACTCTTCCCCGGGGTCAGGACAGGGGGTGCTCTGGGCAGATGCTGAACCCCCCCCTGAACTGGATCCTTTCAGAGCTCCTCTGATCCCGCAGAAGCATGTCATTCATTTCATTCTGAATGCTCTGCCATGATGTTCACTTCCACCACTTTATGATTCACAGACATTTAAGCAACAAAAACCTTTCAGAATCTCAGAATAAAGCCAGAAAAGCACCAACCAGGTGCACCGAGGTGCAACCCCAACTCTGCAGAAGCGTCGGAGAGACCGGTCCAGCACTTATTATGATCACAATATCCAATTTTCAACACCTCACTTCCTTTTTTACTCTTTTTACATGTGATGCTTTGTTCACAGCAAACGCTGCCTGATTGCCAAGTAAAAATATTTACTTCTCCCACAAACTTTTTCTCCTTGTACTGAAACGTTTCATTCATTCAGCATTTTACATCACGGTCGCTGATCAGGACTGAAAACCCAAACCACAGTCCTCAGAAGGGCCATCTGCCAGCACAGGTGGACATCCATCCATCTATCCGTCCAACCGTCCATCCATCCATCCATCCATCCATCCATCCATCATCTTCTTCTTATCCGGTTCAGGGTGGCTGGATCCTCTCCCAGCTCAACCCTGAGAAGCTTGTAGGACTGACACAACCATTCACACCTGCACTTGATCACAGGTAACCTAACATCCCAACACTTAATCTGCCTTTGTGTTGTTAGGAGGAACCCAGAGAGAACCCACACAGGAACATGGAGAACCCGGTCAGTGCCGTGAAAGCATCACAGCCTGAAATGTCTCTGACAGTCGCTGCTGGAGGTTTTATGACGACACAAAGAGGAAGGGCAGGACTTCACTTCTGTTTGCTGCTGAGTGGATCAAAAACACTCCAGCCTGGTGTGCTCCTGATGCTGCTCCAGTGACAACAAACACAAACACAGGTCTGATGCCTCCTCTGCTGCTCACAACAGTGACTTCACTAAAATGACATTTAGACACGCTACATGACAAAAAGCTTCACCAGGTTAGAGGAATGACGGAGGCGGTCGTCAGCAGCTGAACTTTGCCCGATTAGTCACAGCGGTGGTTTACAGGACTCTTTTTAATCTTAATAGAACACTATGGCCTGTATTTGTATAGCGCTTTACACATCCAGTCATCCACCCATTCACGCACACATTCACACACTGGTGATGGCAAGCTACGTTGTAGCCACAGCCACCCTGGGGCGCACTGACAGAGGCGAGGCTGCTGGACACTGGCGCCACCGGGCCCTCTGACCACCACCAGTAGGCAACGGGTGTCTTGCCCAAGGACACAACGACTGAGACTGTCCAAGCCGGGGCTCGAACCGGCAACCTTCCGATTACAAGGCGAACTCCCAACTCTCGCCACGATCGCCCCACTAAAGAAACTTTCACACCCTGACAGGTTAAACTCTGGGACTCATGTCAGTTTCATATTTCAGCTGTGAAGATGTAATCTGATATGTAACATTCATATTAAACCTGAACGCTTTGAGACATGTTTAACAAATGAAGGAAGACGGATGGTTTCTGTGGAGCAGTGAATAACCGCGGATTCTGTTCTCAGATCTTATGGAGCAAAGAGAAAACATCAGCGGTCCAGATCATTCAGGAACACATCACAGGTTATAATGATGTCAGGTGCAGCATCATGCTGTTCCATGAAAATGGAAGAAAGTGATCAATAAAAGTGAAAGCAGAGTGCTGATGTTCACTTTCTAAACACAGGAAGCAGGCTGACCTGCAAATGTAAAACGCGGAAATATCTGAAGTGATTCCTGTCACAGCAGAAGCTGCAGTCAGTTTCATGCAGTGACTTTTACATCCTTTATTTATGCAGATAAAAACTCAGCAGACATAAGAATGATGATGATGATGATGATGATGGTGTGGGGATAACAACAACACAGAGTCATTTCTTTAAGCCCTCCAGAAACATAAAAACTCAGGTACGAGCTCACCTGGACCTGGTACATGTCTCAGTCCTGCAGCTTTCAGCGGCACGCAGCTGGAAGCGCAGCCGCCAGCAGTGCACCCACACCCGGCTTCAGTGCGACAGACCGCGCAGTGTCTCTCCAGAGCCTCCCCGCCTGAAAGCTCCGCGTCCAGCTCCGACACGTCCGAACGCCTCGGGCTCCGGGATGCATCTCACTCCGGTCCGGCCAGAGGAGGGAAGAAGGTGGAGCGAACAGAGCCGAGCCGCTCCGAGCAGCTCCGAGGTCAAGGCACACCGGCGACACACGGCCTCTTCCTGTCAGCGCTTTCACAATAAAAGTCAGAGCTTTAAACTTCATTATTTAAACGGGCTTTCTGTTGAATTATCAGCGATTTATTGGAAACCACGTATCTGGGCACTTTTATTTCCGTTATTTTTTGTTTGTCTGAGAAAAGCACTTAACAAATAAAGTTTTTTAGGCATTGAATTCAAAGTGTTAGACCTTTGGTTGAAAAAACAGATAATTCGGAGGGTAAACTGTCAGTCCTGTGCTCTTTGTCCAAACTAAAACACACCTAATCTCTTTGATCCTCGTAGCTTCATAGTCCAGCAGACCACACGAACTACTCGGGGCTGAAAGTCACTGTGATAGGCTCTGCTGGAAACTGAACTCAGATCAGTGTTACATCCACTCCAAGAGACTGAACATCTGCGAGTGTGGGAGTGCTGGATCTATGGCAGTGTGAAGCAGAGGAGTAGGGACCTGGATGTTTGATCTGGTTCTCATAATTCCCTGCACGAAGTTTCACACACAAAGTGCATTCTGGGTAAACCTTCAGGGCTCCTATCAGCATGTAGAACAGGTGTCTGCTCAGCACAGGTGAGAGCAGATGAAAGGTCTCCTTTGTACCCACGTGTGATGCCAGGCTCAACGTCCAGCCCTCGGTGTCAGAATATTTCCTTTGATATAATCACCACGCAGCTCACAGCTGCTGTTTGTGATAGTTTGTCTGAAAAAATCAAAAGCCTTCAGTCCTGAAAAGGTTTGTGTGGATGCTGAAGAGCCTGGATCACAGAGGGTCTCGGGATCAAAGATGGATCATTAGATTCAGTTATGATGAAGATGATGTTTCCTGGATGTTTTTCAGCTTCTGCCTTCAGGATGACAGCGCCCCGGCTTGACCCACGCACCTGAAGTTCAAGCGTTACATGTTTTACAGTGTTGCTTTGCAACACGGATGCTTGTTTTACTCAGCGGACTGGAGATCTGCTCATAGATGGCTGCCTCGTCTCACCTTTCCCTGAAGTTCCCAGCCTGGGTGTCCACATTTGCATTCTGTGCTCACGTCAAGCGGTTTTCACCTAATGAACATGTTCAGCCATCACTCGCTGACTCTGTAGCAGACACCCCTCAGCAGCTCTCAGACCTCCTGCACTCGCTGTGGTCCTCAGGCATCTGGACATAATGGAGAGACTCTATGTGTTAACTGGCTTGGGAACAGCTCAGTGTCTGCCTTCTCTAAGAGTGCGATTACCACAGTACAACTACAGCCTCTCACCTGTGAGAGTTCTCATGTGGGCCATCAAATTCCTTCTTGTGCTGAAACCTTTCATGTTCAACAAACCTCTGGTTACAGACTTTTCTGTGGTATACCAAAACACTTTTCGACTGAAACTTTTCCCATGTGTTTCACAAGGATATGGCGTCTCACAGGTGAGAGTTCTCAAGTGGTGTTTTTTTCAACCTGAAGCTTTTCCCACATGTTTTGCAGGATTGAAACAAGTTTCTTTCTTTGGGCCTGATTCTTGACAGATTTTTGGCAAACATCAGACTCTCTACCTGTGGCAGCATTGCAGGGACTCTATGACACAGTCCAGCTCTCCACATCATCGTGACTTCTGTCTCTCTTCTGTCTCTTCTTTGGCACCGAGGTCACAGTTTCACTTGACCCTGACTCTTCACACTTGCTGGATTCTTCATCTGTGATTTCACTTTGAGGAGAGTCATCAGAGAGGAGCTGCTGCCCGTCTCCTCCTGGTTCACTGTGCTCTCCTTCCTCAGCAGTAGTCACCATAAAGGTATCAGTCTCCTCCTTCAGTCCCAGCTGCTCTCCCTCCTGACTGCTGCACAGTTCCTCCTGTTCCTCTTTAATCTGTGGAGGTTCTGGTTCCTCCTGGTCCACACTGGAGCTCCTCTCCTGGTTCCAGAGCTGCTGCTCAGGGAGAACCTCCTCCTCCTCACAGATATCCTGCTGTGGAACATCTGGAGAGACAAATCAGATACATGAAAATGGTAAATATATTCATCATGCCATCCATTTTCATAAACACTTCTCTATCACCCAGACAGCATCTCAGCTCCAGGCCCACTGAGTTCACAATAACCTCTACAAAGCATTTGATTGTGTTTTCACCCAGTCCAACGGTTAAAAATCTTATCTGCAAACATCCAAGCAGGAAGTCAAAGTATTTTATAAAAGGAGTCAGGAGGCGAGTGGTTTTTTTATTAAGTGGTGCTGTACTGGTGCTGTTATACCTGTAAACAATGGAAATGTGTTGATGTGCATCTTATGCTGTTGTTGCTTTTCAAGTTTATGAGAGCGAAACAAATAAAAACCACATCAGTGTTCCATAAGTTCTAGTCAAAATGTTGTAGTTAGACACAAAGGCTTCAACTTCTCTGGAGGCTTTTGGCTCTAAGTAAACATCTTCTATGAAGTCAGACACAAGTTAGAATGACTTTACCTGCTGCTTTATACAAGACCCATCCACCAGTTAGGGCCTTCATTTTAGGATGCTCCTCATGCAGAGCTACAGTAATCTGGGTTAGGATTAAAAGAAATCAAAAATGTCCTCACGATTAATTTGCCGTATCAAATTGTAACATTTTGAAGTTAAGAATGAGTTTTTCTTAACGAGGTAAAGGCATCTAAAAGTGAGAAAGTACCTCTTCGTGATCAGCGCTTTCAGCTATGCTGAGTATTCGCCCTCTAAGAAGCCGTATTTCAGTCTTTGCGGTTTTTGTCGTGGAATCAGGCAGAAGACAAAAATGTAACTCAAGGTTGCTAACTGCATGTATGACAGTACCAGGAGCTGGGAAACGCCTCTTTCCTTTAGATTGCCTTCTTTGAAACATTGCTGGAAATGAACTGGAAATAAGATTGTATGTTTGAGGCACTAAATACTTGGCCACCTTCTCCACAATTAAAGCAAAACTACTTGTCTGATTGCAAGTTACTTTCAGTGTTGGGAAGGTTACTTTGAAAATGTATTCCACTACAGATTACATGCCCCAAATGTAGTTTGTAACATATTATTAAGTTTCTCAATGAGAGTAACGTATTCTGAATACTTTGAATTACTTAATATGTTATCAACCTTTTTACAACTACATGAATGTACTATTGCTGTGTGATTTATTACTGTTACTGAAGGTTACTCGCCATACCAATACCAACTAGATGTTTAAACCTTAATATAAATGAGTAACAGTAGGGTGGACATTAGGTAAGGCTGTGCTTTTGCAGCGATCTCGTATAGAAAACTGTTTCTGTATCAGCAATATGTTTTCTTCTTATCTGTTAATAATCATGTGGAGCTGATTATTGATGATTATTATAGATAGATGATACATTTGCAGCTAGCATGTTGTTAATGCTATCCATCAAGTCTAAAAACAGCATGGCAATACGTGGAGATCCTGAAGGCTCCAAAAAGGATCAGATTATATTTTAAATATTTGTTCAATTCTCCTCCAAACCCCAGCAGCTGTCTATTGTAAGTTTTGAGTGTTTACTAAAATAAAAATAAAAGTGTTCTAACATCTCACTTGTTTTTATTCAGGCATACATGTTTGCTATGTTTATTAAGAGAGATGAAGCTTGTGTTTCTGTCATGTAGTGATTGTGCTTACCTGTATGAAGCTTATAGACAAACAGAAACAGATGATATGTAAAAGTGAATTTTACAAAGTGCTTCAGATACTTTTTGATCTTTTTTCTTAAAGAAATCTACGACATCATGGTATTTTTTATGTCATGTGTCATTTCCATTGCAAATATTAATCACAGTTAAATTAAGAGGGGAGCTGTGATGTCATCAAGTACACTGCCGTGGAACGATCGCGCTGCGTTCTCGGGACGTCCGGACTCCCGTGTGAACTTATGAAGTCCGGACTAGTGAGAACGCGAGTACTGAGAAATAGTCTAACAGTCTGTAGTCTGTAAACTAACGTCAGCTAACGCCAGCTAACAATGTTAGCTCGGTGGCGAGTAGCCTTCATTAATAGTAATAAAAATCACACAGCAATAATACGTCAAAGATACTGAAGTTTGATTTGATTTGCACCAATGAAACACAGTTAATGAACAGTATGTGTAATTCCTCATTTATTTTAGACCTACATCAAACAATAAAATATTATAAAGCCGTGCGTTATTATTCTATATTGTTATTATTCTTCCTATTATTCTATATTCTTTCCATTTTCTCTCCTTTATTATTTATAACACACTGTTTATGTATTTATGGCTCTGTTTTGTACATTTAAATAGGTTTTAGAAAGAAAGAAGGACGTTTATTCCAAGCGGAACAAAGAATTTAACATCCTCCTCCTGCCGGAACTTCAGAGCGGGACATCCGGCGGAAGTAAAGATTTTTAAAAGGCGGCAGTTTGGTTGTTCCAGCGTTGACTTTTGGAGGCTCGCTTTGTGCTGTGTGTGAGCCGAGTGTGTGAGAGCCGAGTGTGTGTGAGCCGAGTGTGTGAGAGCCGAGTGTGTGAGAGCCGAGTGTGTGAGAGCCGTGTGTGTGTGCCGAGTGTGTGAGAGCCGTGTGTGTGAGCCGAGTGTGTGTGAGCCGTGTGTGTGTGAGCCGTGTGTGTGAGCCGAGCCGTGTGTGTGAGAGCCGAGTGTGTGTGAGCCGAGTGTGTGAGCTGTGGCAGTAACAATGCCTTCAGTTCAGTATCTGAGAGAGTTTATCAACGAGCGACTAACTGCTGCTGCTGAACAAATATTCTTGGAGTTTGAAAAAACGATCGTCCAGTACGAGGAAGAGATCGACCGTCAGCGCAGACTGCTGGATATCACCTGGAAACCCCAAATCAAGCTGCACAGGACAGGTGAGTGTCCCTCTGAGGGAGGATCCTAATCACAGCTCTGCGGGACATTTCTGATTGTGAGGACTTTTTGGAGATGTGAGCTAACAAAGAGCAAACAGAGGACAGGACTGCACTGTGCTCCATTCAAACAGCAGGCGCTGAAATCAGCCTGGATTTGAGCCTTTTCTCTGACCTGGATCCATCACTCAATCCTGTGAATCGTTTGAAAAACTTTTTGTTTGGCGGTGAAACGTGTGTGTTTGATGGTGCGTTCAGGTGCACCTCCTAAACTCAGTAATCTAGCCTGAAAAGGTTTTTCCTTGATTTCCTTCTTCTTCTTCTTCTGCAGAGCTGTAAAGAGTTCAGTGTTAATGTCATAACAATAAGTCTTTTTATTTCTCCATCAGTGATGTCAGAGTGGGCGCCCGGGCCTTTGTGATGATTGTCATAAAGCTAAAGTCGCACATGTGCACGGTTCCTGTGGTCACGTTTACACTCGTGTGAGAAAAACAAAGTCCAGCATGTTGTTGTTCAGAGTCATGGACGTGACTGAAAGAAGTGACACAGAGTTTAATGTGCAGCCTCGGCACAATCAAACCTAATATTGAAATTATGAACTGCTGCTGTGCTGAGGTGGCTTTACCTTCCAGATGTTTGTCTTTATCTGAATAAATGCAGATCTGACATCAGTGACTTACAGCTGATTGGATGGCTGAACTCTCACATACATGAGCGGCGCAGTCATGCTGTAAAGTCCTGTTAATGTTTCTGTGGTTGTGACTTCTTTCTTCTGTCCCTCCAGACGTCCCACAGCAGCAGGTCTGTGAGGAGGAGGAGGAGGTTCTCCCTGAGCAGCAGCTCTGGAACCAGGAGAGGAGCTCCAGTGTGGACCAGGAGGAACCAGAACCTCCACAGATTAAAGAGGAACAGGAGGAACTGTGCAGCAGTCAGGAGGGAGAGCAGCTGGGACTGAAGGAGGAGACTGAAGTTCATAATGATCCTGTGCAGTACGAGGAAGAGATGGAGCGTCAGCGCAGACTGCTGGATATCACCTGGAAACCCCAAATAAAGCTGCACAGGACAGGTGAGTGTCACTCTGAGGGATGAATGAACTCACACATGACTGGGACTCATGGAGGCTCCTGATCACAGCTCTGTGGTACGTTTACTTTGAGGCTGCAGGGATGTTTCTGGAGGACAGAAGGTTAATGTGTCTCTGTTTAAACAAACATTCAGCTTTAAACTCACCCGAGGACGCTGCTACGAGGCAGGATTGGGGTTTTCCTCTCACACTTCTTACTGGGTACATCACCATGGTAACTGATGGCTTATTGCAGCATAACTTTATCACAGTAGATGTCTTTCTGAAAGTGCTGTAACTAAGTTTAAGAATATAATCCACCCACTGTTATCATCTTCAATGCCCTGTACCAACATAGAGCAGAGCAGCTATCTGAACGCTACTCCAACAGAGGTCGATTATCTTATTAATAATTTTACCTCCTCACTACGCATGCGACTCTGGATACTGTAGCTGCTGTGAAAACTAAGGCCTCAAATCAAAGTACCTGACTCCGTGGTATAATTCTCAAACACGTAGCCTAAAGCAGATAACTCGTAAGCTGGAGAGGAAATGGCGTGTCACAAATTTAGAGGATCATCATTTAGCCTGGAGAAATAGTTTGCTGCTTTATAAGAAAGCCCTCCATAAAAGCCAGAACATCTTACTATTCGTCACTGATTGAAGAAAATAAGAACAACCCCAGGTTTCTCTTCAGCACTGTAGCCAGGCTGACAAACAGTCAGAGCTCTACTGAGCCAACAATCCCTTTAACATTAACTAGTAATGACTTCATGAACTTCTTCACAAATAAAATTCTTATCATTAGAGAAAAAATTACCAATAATCATCCCACAGATGTAATATTATCTACAGCTACTTTTAGTACCATTGATGTTAAGTTAGACTCTTTTCTCCAATTGATCTTTCTGAGTTAACTTCAATAATTAATTCCTCCAAACCATCAACGTGTCTTTTAGACCCCATTCCTACAAAACTGCTCAAAGAAGTCCTGCCATTAATTAATGCTTCAATCTTAAATATGATCAACCTATCTCTAATAATCGGCTATGTACCACAGGCCTTCAAGCTGGCTGTAGTTAAACCTTTACTTAAAAAGCATCTCTAGACCCAGCTGTCTTAGCTAATTATAGGCCAATCTCCAACCTTCCTTTCATATCAAACATCCTTGAAAGAGTAGTTGTCAAATATCTGGACTCTCATTGACAACGCTACGTCCAGATGAACAGAATCAGTTTTTTGGGATTTGCTTACCTGGATGATTGAACATGCATCAAGATATTTTAACATTGGTAAGCACTGCTTAAAGCTACTGTGCAAGTATGAGCGAACAACACATAGACTCCAATTTGTTCATGTAAATGGAGAGTCCTCTTCGCACACTGAGGTTAATTATGGAGTTCCACCATGATGCACTGAGTGTTTCTTCTTCTGTCACCTTTTTCACTCAGTGTTTATACACATCTTAGCATTTAATTATTAGTTGTTATTAATCTCTGTCTCTCTTCCACAGCATGTCTTTATCCTGTCTTCCTTCTCTCACCCCAACCGGTCGCAGCAGATGGCCCCGCCCCTCCCTGAGCCTGGTTCTGCCGGAGGTTTCTTCCTGTTAAAAGGGAGTTTTTCCTTCCCACTGTCGCCAAAGTGCTTGCTCATAGGGGGTCATATGATTGTTGTTTTTTTTGGGGGGGGTGGTTTTTGTTTTTTTGTTTTTTTTTCTTTTTAAAAATTATTATCTTCACCCTACAGTCTGAAGCGCCTTGAGACAACTGTTGTGATTTGATGCTATATAAATAAAACCGAATGGAATTGTTGATCTGGGCAGTCAAGGAGGGAATATTGTCCAAAATGATACCAAAATCTTTGGGAGGTGTGGACAAGACAGCCATCTATCCAGTCTACACATAGAAAACAGCAAAGTGTGTATTTTGGACAGAGTGTTCTTTGAACCAGTAAGCATCACTTAACTTTTAGTGCTGTTTATTTTGAGCTCATTATTTGTAATCGAGGTGGTGATGACTCAGGCAAAGAGAGGTGATGTAAAGTGTTTGTCTGTCTTCTTTCACTCCTCTTTCAAACCATCTGTCTTCTCTGTCCAAAATGTGAACATTGGCATCCTCAAAGAGTGACCTTTGACCTTTAGATGCAGATGGACTGCTGAGTCTTGTCCTGTGGAGGTGGCTCTATGTTGTGCCATGCGCTTGTGAAGTGGCTGTTTGGTCTCTCCAATGTAGAGGTCTGGGCATTCCTCGCTGCACTGTACAGCATACACCACGTTGTTAAGTCTGTGTTTTGGAGTTTCGTCTTTGGGATGAACCAGTTTGTGTCTGAGTGTGTTGCTGGGTCTGAAGTACACTGGGATGTTGTGCTTGGAGAAAACTGGTTCAGAGGTGAAATGTCTTCAAGCAACTTGGAGAAATCCAGACGCTTTTATCTCCAAGCTACTTAGATGATGTAAAGTGTTGTCTCATCAGCATAAAAATGAAGCTGTATTCCAAAATGGTGGGGAATATTTGTGAGAGTAAAGGGAGAGATTGTAAATAAGAGGAGTCCCAACACTGACAGTTCTGCTGTGAACGAGCTGTTTTGTGTCAGATAGGAAGGATGTAAAATATTGTAGAGCTGTGTCCATGATTCCAATACTGGCCAGTCACTCTAACACAGTGGTTCTTAACCTTGTTGGAGGTACCGAACCCCACCAGTTTCATATGCGCTTTCACTGAACGCCTCTTTAGTGAAAAATAAAATATGATTTTTTTTCAAATTCAAGACATAGATTTTTTTTTTTTTTTTTTACTGGTGCACAAAATGAGCCGTGCATGTCACGGCGGAGGCTCTGCCGAACCCCTAGGGTTCGATCGAACCCAGGTTAAGAACCTCTGCTCTAACAGGAGAGGATGGGAGATGAGGTTAGGAGCATCACTGCTGATAAGAATAGTGATAAGGTTGGCCCCAGCTCACTGGTGATTTCAGCAGTAGCTGTTTCAGTACTGTTCCTAGAATGAGAAGTGGATCAAATGCTTTGTAGAGGTTATTGTGAACTCAGTGGGCCTGGAGCTGAGATGCTGTCTGGGTGATAGAGAAGTGTTTATGAAAATGGATAGCATGATGAATATATTTACAATTTTACAATTTTTCTCTCCAGACATCCCACAGCAGGATATCTGTGAGGAGGAGGAGGTTCTCCCTGAGCAGCAGCTCTGGAACCAGGAGAGGAGCTCCAGTGTGGACCAGGAGGAACCAGAACCTCCACAGATTAAAGAGGAACAGGAGGAACTGTGCAGCAGTCAGGAGGGAGAGCAGCTGGGACTGAAGGAGGAGACGGATACCTTTATGGTGACTGCTGCTGAGGAAGGAGAGCACAGTGAACCAGGAGGAGACGGGGAGCAGCTCCTCTCTGATGACTCTCCTCAAAGTGAAATCACAGATGAAGAATCCAGCAAGTGTGAAGAGTCAGGGTCAAGTGAAACTGTGACCTCGGTGCCAAAGAAGAGACAGAAGAGAGACAGAAGTCACGATGATGTGGAGAGCTGGACTGTGTCAGAGAGTCCCTGCAATGCTGCCACAGGTAGAGAGTCTGATGTTTGCCAAAAATCTGTCAAGAATCAGGCCCAAAGAAAGAAACCCCACACTGATGTGAAACCGTATCGTTGTGATACATGTGGGAAAAGCTTCAGTGATAGAAGTACGTGGAAACGCCACCTTAGAACCCACACAGGTGAGAAGCCATATCCCTGTAATACATGTGGGAAAAGTTTCAGTCGAAGCAGTACTTTGCGTACTCACATGAGAACCCACACAGGTGAGAGGCCCTATTCTTGTGAAACTTGTGGGAAAAGTTTCCATAAGAAAATGAATTTATCTATCCACATGAGAACCCACACAGGTGAGAGGCCATATCCATGTGAAACTTGTGGGAAAAGCTTTAGTCACAGCAGTTATTTGTATAATCACAGGAGAACTCACACAGGTGAAAAGCTGTTTGCTTGTAATACATGTGGGAAAAGCTTCAGTGATAGAAGTACCTGGAAACGTCACCTTAGAACCCACACAGGTGAGAGGCCATATCCCTGTGATACATGTGGGAAAAGTTTCAGTCGAAGCAGTACTTTGTATATTCACCAGAAAACTCACACAGGTGAGAGACCATATACCTGTGATACATGTGGGAAAAGTTTCAGTCGAAGCAGTACTTTGTATATTCACCAGAAAACTCACACAGGTGAGAGACCATATCCCTGTGATACATGTGGGAAAGGTTTCAGTCGAAGCAGTACTTTGTATATTCACCAGAAAACGCACACCGGTGAGAGACCATATACCTGTGATACATGTGGGAAAAGTTTCAGTCAAGAAAGTATTTTGATGTATCACAAGAAAACTCACACCGGTGAGAAGCCGGAAGCTCGTGAAACGTTTCAGTATGAGTAGGAATTTGATAGACTGCATGAGAACTCTCGGGGTTGTTGTTTTCCAGAAATATCTGTCTTTTATGCTGTATTCCTGTTTGTGGTCAGTGTTTTATGTGAGACTTTGTGCAGTTTCAGTTTCAACTTCAATCTGATTTACAGGTACAAAATAAAAGTTCAATATTTTGAACTTTTCTCACCCAGCTTTATTTGCAGAAACCCCGTGCTGCATGTAGCTCCAAGAAGTATTTGGCTCTGGCCATTTCACTTTTAATCTCGTCATGCGTTGGTATCTGGCAGTGCTCTTGTTTATGCTTAGGTTAAATCTCAAGGGTCCATGTATACACTGTTCTTTGTTTTTGTTCCTTTTATCCATGCACACCATTGAGTGTGGTTCTTCCACTTTTGTGATGACCTGCAACTGTGACATCCTGTCCAGCTCTTTTTTTTTTTTTTTTTTTAAGATGATCCTTAAGTGGAGCTGGGACTCTCCGTGGTGCATGGATTAGCGGCTGTGCATCATCTTTCAGCTGGACACTGTATGTGTATGGTAGGCATCCCAATCCTCTGAGAACTGTCCCTGCGTGTGCACTTGCTGCTTCTGCACAGTTGATGTGGTATACTCTTTCTACCAGGTTTAATCTGTTGGATGTCACCCCACCTAGCAGTGACTCCAGGCCCTCTGGTACAACCGTAAACAGTACATCATAATCTTTGGATTTTACTGTGACTTTCAGTCTGCATTGACCACTGATTTCAATGTTCTTCCCATTGTAGTCTTTTAAAGGTACTCTTCTTACTTGTTTTGGGCTTTTGTTTCATAGCATTGATCTCTGTCATGCTGATTAGGTTTGCTTGTGCACCCGTATCAATCCTTAGTGTCACTAAAGTTTCATGTATTGGGAGTATATGCTTCATAATCTGAGCGCCTCTCACTTTCTTCTGCTTTATTGTGCTCAGTTTTTACATCTCCAGGAGACACTGTGCCCACAAAGAAAGTCTCACATTCTTTCCATTACATTTTAAGCATCTTTTGCCATAAGCAGGACACTGTCAGGGTTCATGTCTGCCACCACATGGCTTACAGGAGTACATTGGATCATCTTTGCTGGCCTCTATTCTATTCTATTATTTCTGTCACCAACTTCCTTGAACTCGAACGTGTTGAAGACTTCAGTGGCGTGAGGACCAGCCACTGTGAGCAGCAACACAATTTTCCTGGTGTCGGGTTTGGAGTCTAGTCCCATGGCAGCCATATACAGCTTAGACTGATGAGCTGAGACTGGTGTCCACATCCCCACCAGTTTCAGCCCTTCCAGTGGATTCAAACTTTCCATCTCGAGCAGAACTTTGGACGGCTATCGCTTTTACCTTTTACTCCTGACACTTGATCTGATGTGCTCTCCTCCTCTACTGGATCTCCCCAGGGTTGCTGTCTTTCACCCCTTCTGTTCATTCTGTAAACAAATGAGCGTCGCAGTAATTTCACTAACAGACACATCCTGAAGTTTGCTGATGACACAGTGATCGTTAGTCTTCTTGTGGGGACGAGTCAGGCCATGGGCAGGTTGTAGAAGATTTTGTGGCTTGGTGTGATGAGTCCTTCCTTTTCATTGAATGTGTCAAAAACAAAAGACACCAAATCAATTCAAAATATATTTCTATAGCACATTTTAAAAGACCGGAGTACATCAAAGTGCTTCACAGTAGTACTGCTATGTGAGTAAAATTCAGGGCAGAGCATGACAAGTAAAACAAGGTACAAACAGTGCATTTACATAGTGCAATGCACCAGATGAAAGCCAAACTAAATCGCTTCAAAGACCCAATTAAACAAGTGGGTTTTTAGGCGCGATTTAAACAATTGAATGGACTCAGACGTGCGGACATCACCTGGGAGATTGTTCCAGAGTCTAGGTGCGGCAATAGCAAAGGCACGGTCACCTCTGGTCTTTAATCGAGACCTTGGTTGCATTAAAAGCAGTTGGCTAGACGATCTTAGTGGTCTCTTGGGGTTCTACAAGTTGAGGAGATCGGTTAGGTAGCTAGGCGCCAGGTTATTTAGAATTTTAAAAGTAAACAAAAGGATTTTAAAGTCAATACGACATTTAACGTGATAATTGATTTTAGGAAGTCTTTTTATAGGTCATCACCTGCTATGATTAAAGCTGCTGATATTGAGATTGTGAAGAGTTACAAGTATTTAGGGGTTGTTCTTGCCCACAAACTGTGTTTTGAGCCTCATGCTGAGGCCACTACCAAACACGTTCAGCAAAGACTGTTCTCTTTAAGGGAAATGAGATCTTTTAATGTCTCATCTGAAATGTTCTCCTTGTTTTACAGAAGTTTTATTGAATCATTTATCTACTTGGTTTGGTAACATGACTCTGAAGAACAAGAATCGGTTGGGACTTTTGGTAAAACCTTGCAGCAAACTCTCAGGGCGTTGGCAAGATGGACTTTTGACCATTTATAACAAGCATGTGCTGAGGAAGCCTCATTCTATTGTTAACTGTTTGAACCATCCACTTCACAGTGAGTTTGACTTGTTGCCCTCTGGCCGTCGTTTTAGAGTTCCTGTGAGGAAGACTAAAAGACTCCAGGTTTCTTTTATCCCGACTGCAACCCGTCTCCTTAATGGCAAATAACTGTCTTGTGGCTTTTTATCATTGTTTTGTTTATTCTCATTGTTGCTGCTACACTAATTTCCCCTTGTGGGACAATAAAGTATTGAATTGAATTGACACCATGAGTTGTTCTTGTAGTGCTTGTTAAAAATGACACAGCATCCACATCTGACATGTGAACGACCTATCCAAGCTTTATTGTTCAACACCACAGACCAGTCTTATTTATGTGCTACCCTGCTGCCACCCATGAGATTCTCCAAAATGTACTGCTCCCTGCTGGTCACCCTTGTCATTGGGGTGGCTGTAAGTCAGATGGTAGAGCAGGTCACCTACTAACTGGGAGGTTGGTGGTGTTAAGGTTCAAAAATATAGGGAAGGACACACAGGAGGAATGCAAGTAACCACACTGGTCCAAAGGGTAAAGACGATGATTTTAATGAAATGACACGCGTGGGAGAATGAGCGGACTCCGTAAGCAGACAGCCCCACAATCTCATCCTCCTAACATCAAAATACAGTTTTATATGCATCAGAGTATATTTAGTGACGCCCCCTCATTGCGTCATCACATACATCAGCTTCAAAACCACAAATGTTCCATGACCTTAACATCGCTCTAAAAACATTGTCTTGGTCGGTGCTTCCCTCTTCGCTGTCGCCGCGTCTGGTGCGCTTCCTCTAAAATACGCCGGCACACTTCTGCATTTCTGCCCTACCAAAATAGATCTACCATTGTGTATGTGTCCGCCGTGTATGCTAAGTACGTGTCATGACCTGTCTGCACCCCAGCTAACCTCACACCTCTCATCTTAGCCAGACATAAGGCCTGTGCTCATACACAGCTGAACTCTGTGTAATTTCTAGGCTAAATGTCACACTCGAATGATGATCTTAGATCTGCCAATATGTTTGCTCCTCCTAATATAGTCTAAAAGCCACCCTAAGCAAAACAATTTTGAACTTTCCCTATCAGTGATCCCTCTAAGCGTGTGTGTTACATGCATAATAACACCCTGCTCTTTGGCTTGCACTCACTCTGCTTTCGGTTTCACTTCTGCAAAACATGCTCTGCAGACGCATTTCCTGTCAGCCTGCAGTCAGCTTCTCCCCCACTGAAGACTATGTGTAAGAATATAAAAACATTCAAAAACCTTTAAATTATAGATTCAACTGATTATAACTGAACCTGTAATAAAGACTAATATAATACCCATATATTGGAACATCTGAATGCATCTGAATGTAACATCACATGAAATGGTAATGATGATTATAAAATAGCAGCAAATAATAGCAGTAAAATATTTCTCCCCTTCACACTCCCACTCTCGACCTCTGGCACACCAGAGGTCGCCATACATTATGTTGGGTCACTCCTTGGCCCATTCAACTGCTTCCCTGTCCACCCCTGACGTCATGGACATTAGGATCACTGTTCTTAGCTCTGACCCTTTCTTGGCATCCTGTGACTTAACAAATCAGACAACCTCATGTCATCTAGGTGGTCTTAATAATAAAATGCCCACTCCCACTTGAGAACACTTCATGCTTAAGTGGTCTCTGCTCCTCTTCTGGGTCCCACTCTAGTGGAAATCTGGCCACCTGCAAAGGAAACAAAACACTTTCTCCCTAGTACGGCTTCCCTGCCTTATGTCCCTCAGTTGTCTTCTTTATTCAAACCTAATGTTACTCAACCTAATGTTACTCAAAACATGAACCTAATTACGTATTTGGTTTTTCGACATTTATTTTCATATCTCATTCAACCGTACTCAGCATTTGTAAAACTCCTAAAAGCACTGCCTTTAAGAGAATCAAAGGAAGCACGTCTCTGCATGTGCTTCCTCTTGCTCCTTATCTGATCATCAACATCCTGTACACAAAACTGTCACTGCTGCAAGGGCCTCTCATCTAAAGTCACCTATCACAAGAAAAATCCTAAACACTTATTCTACTAAAGGATCAAAGAAAAAACAACCATTTCAATCAACTAAGTTTAAGCATATAATCAATTACTCCTAAATAACTTTCATCATAGCTAAAAGCTCCCTAGGAACAACTTCTGTGTGTTGACACTAACTTCATTTTAACACTCACAGTTCCTGTGTTATAACCTGTTTTAATATATCATTTTATTTCATTTTACTACTCTTAATGTAATGGTACATTCTAATTATATTTTATCAGTCATTACCCAAAATACATAAGCTTTTCCCCCCTTGGACCTGGTTTAAAGCAAAAACGTGATCCCTTCAACAAGTATTTGTTATCCTGTAGCTGCACTTTATATAATAAGACTCATTTTGGAGCTGCATGTGTTATCTCAATATTTTACCTGTCACACAGTTTAGTTACAAGCAAAACTCCTATTCGGTTCCTCTTGTCTGTCACTTGTTACAGGGTCAACTCAAATTCAGTTAAAAGCTAAATGAACTTCAGGCCCTAGGCCTCAAATCAATACTGTCCTGTGTGTTGATAAACTCTATACGTCTGTAAGCGTGTGCAATCCTTCAATAACTCAGGTCATTCTCACAGTAGATTGGCTAATCATGACGTTAACTAAAAGTCTGTGACCCTCAAGAGACGACTCTCTGAGCCACAACTCCGTTAAAGGCACAAAATGCAATGTGTATAAAAAATCCTTTCTACATATATAATCTCCAATATTATTCATTTGAGTCAGTGAGACTTTTAACATCCTCATAAAAGCTCTCCTCTACCCTAAAAATAAATCTATTTACTATCTGTTTCTAAAGCCTACATTATAACAACATTCTAACATTATGTCACTGTGACAACTTATCCTAAAAATCAACAAGAAATCCCACATTTTCTACTCATAAAATCTTCACTATTTTCCCCAAAGCATATCCTTTATTCCCACAGTTTCCCCTTTAAGTTTTGTATACAACTTCTTATTAACACCAGCAATTTATCTTCTAAACAGAATTCAATTCATTTTAATCCTTTCTTTTAACAAATCCTCAGTTTTACTATATCTAGATTATCAAACAACCCCAGTCATTATAAAATCCTAGTAAAACCCCTTTCAAATTAAACAAATTAAATCTTAAATCTTAAACCCCTCTCTTTTTTGACACATCTCATGTGGCAAAAAACTCAACATGCTTCACCCAAGCTTAGGAAATTAAAAGGAAAAAAGGTTAGTCATATCATTTCTCAGAACAGCTCAGCAATTCTCCTCTCCGGTATTTTGCTCCAGCCCTGAAAACCTGTGTTTAAGGGACAAAATCAATTTTATCATCATGTCAAATCTTCTCCAACTCGTTGCTCCATCGAACTCTGGATCCTTGGAACTTCCTGGAAACAAAACCTGTCCTTTACATTTCATATTCTCCCTCTATGATCCAGTCTGTGTTATAACACAAAATAAACTTAAACAGAACAGTTATTAATCATGTGTTACCTCAGTTAATGGTAACTTGAATCTCATCAATGTTTCCCTTTTAGCATTTTATAATGTATTAATATGGTCTAACCCAAATCAATAAAACAGAAATTCACTCAAAGGAACATCAGCATCCCCAGATTTAAGTCTCCCACTTGTCCTGCTTATGGCAAAAGCAAAACAAAGCATCCCCTTTCTTTTCCTCACATGATAAATCTGTCCACATTTATTCATTCCCACCTTAGTCCAGTCACTCACATTCACTCCCATGCATTCACACATGATATTTTTTGCTGATCTGCAGCCTTCTGCGCACGTCATCAAATGCTCCACATCAGCAAAATGAGCTCAATCATTTGTTTTATTTCGTTTTCCTTTTTAGGAGAGTAGTTCTCTATTTTATGACTGGATTGACACGCTGCAATCATTTTTAGACAGAGACTTGCCGCCACTCAGTCTCTGATTGTAATCAATTATAATTCTGTAAAGCCCACCTGATTTTCGTACTTGGTAATTTTGTCAGCGCCGTCGGTTCACTCTCTTCCAGGCCTGCTTAGAACAAAAATGAAAAAAGAGAGCTGATTATTAGCTCATCAAAGTACAAAACAAAATCACCTGACAGGTTTTTTCTCTAAGTGCACTGTTACAAAAACTATGGGCCCTTTTAGACATGTCCATGTTTATCAAAACTCCCTCTCTTGAAATAGAAACAACAGCCTCAAAAATCTAAAACAATCTTAAATTTCACCCGTTCAACACACCGAAAACCTCGTCAAAAGATCAAAGACCGTTTGCACAATGTCTCCCTTCCTCACTTTACCATGTGTTCATTCAGTATAAGATCTAAACCAATTTCAACAACGTATCAACCTTTCTTTATAAATTTCCTGTCCAAATCTGCCCCTCTGAACAGACCTGACCACCGTAATCAAATATCCTGATACTTTACCATTATATATTTCTCCCAATACTCTTCAACAGCCACCGCTCTCTCTTGAACTGAACTGAAAGCCTCCGACACACACGCACACAGGAAGTGTCTCTGCTCCTCACTCCAGCTAATTTGCATAAACCCACAGCTCAACAGCCAACTTAACAAGAGGAATACATGTTTAAACCTTATCACATTATTGAATTATTTTCATTTTCTTTCTATACTAATCACTTACTTTGATAAATCAGTGCAAGAGCACTCCTAAGTAATCACTTCTCTCTTGTTTTTTTTTTTTTTTTTTTCATAACTCACTCCTTGTCATACAGCTTCGTTTGAGTTATTCCAACAACTCTATTTTATCCAAGTGTGTTTTAAGTGTATTTTCTTCAACATTCACACCATTTTAACCCTCATGAAATTAGCAGGCTGATTTAATTACATATGTTTGTGTTCTTAGCCAGGTTTTAATCATTATCTGTTCATTACTCTTCATGAGCTTGTCTCTGTAAGGTTAGTGCATTTTCTGTTTGTATGTGTGATTCTTATAAATGTTTCTTTATGATCTTTGTGATCTTGTAAATATTTCTTTTGCAGTGTTTCAAACTCCTTTTGACAGGGTGTGTTTTCTCTCTCTGGTTCATCACTGGTCCTTGTTAATGACATTTCCCCTCGCCTGTGCCCAGTGGCCTTACCTGTTAAATCCCGTCTCCTCCAGTGACTCCAAGGTCACTCCGGGACTTAGGTTCAAGCAATCGTGACTGCGCCTTGCCTTAGGTTGTCCCAGGGTTTCGAGGTGGGATCTTACCCGTCATGGGCTGTCCAGCCTTCCATGCCCGCCTACTACAGGAGCCAACTGGGCAAGGGTGTTATCAGACCTAGGGGACACACTGGTTCTGGAAATTAAAGGAGTGTAAACTGCTTTCTTTATTAAACTTTCAACAATAATTTCACATGTAACAGTTTGTGTACGTGCGTTTTCAATTCATTAATGTAATTGTTAGTTCATGTATTTATTTCTCTCAGTCTGTCTCTTTTCTAAAACCTGTAATTAATATAATTTTATTACTTTATTACTTTTTCTTAAAACATGCATTCGCTTCATCTTCTTAGAATTTAACTCTGTCTATTTCTCTGGGTGCTCCCCTGACATCATCAGTCACACACACACCTTCCTCTCACACACACTTAACTGAAAATAAACCACACCAACATTTATGGCTCACGAAATATACATCTATCAAAATTCAGTCATTTACTATACATCCACACTAATATATTCACACTGTATTTACACTCTCATAATACGCAAAACCAACCTCTTATATACAGGCATTTAGCAAAAAGCTCAGTCCTCTCGAAAACTGAAACCACCCTCTCTGCGCGTCCCTGCTGCTCATTTGCATTTACACACCATCAGTGCACATCCGGCTGTGCATCACTGACACAGAGACTGATCTTACTCATAGATCTCATATTTTATATTACAGACGTCTTTAATTACAACTGCACAGATTTTTTAGGCCTTTTAAATCCTATAAATTTCGACAAATTTACCCATAACGGTCCGACCGATAAAGTCCCTGACTTTTTTGCGACCAATTTTAGCCAGTATTCCGTCCCTGACGGTGGCCCGATTGCTAATACCCTAACCAAATTTATCGTAGCCAAAAAAGCGCAAATAGGAGACTCTAACTCCTAGCAATTTCGGAGGTTCCCAAGTTCTCCCCCGCTGTCGACGGTACTATCCCTACTCTTCAGGGTAGGCCAAGGGTCAGCGTCCTGCCCAGGTGCAAGCGTTACCAAGGAGAAAAATGCGCTTCTTAAGGGTCCCAGACTCCTCGTCCTCAAGTAATTTTAGAATAATTTGAAACAACAATCTACACCCAAAACAGGATTAAGATTAAGGACAACCCTCAACAGTTTTGGAGATTCCCGAGTCCTCCTCGAATGTTGGCCGAAACTATCCCTAGTCGCCGCTAGGTGAAGGATAGATTTCTCTATCCAGCAGGGAGCGTCACCTCCGAGAAAGTTCTTAAGGGTTGCATAACCAATGGGACTTGAACCCACACAATGACCAAATTCCCTATCATTCTAAGAGTTCACTCAGCAGTCCAACTGCTTTCTCTTTTCATTCTTTTATTCTCATTACTCAGTACTGTCACTTATACTTCCTTATCATTATCATTACTTCAACCTTCAACTTTTCACCAAAATCAAAGCAGACATCTACCAGTAGTTTCAGTGAGTAGACTTTCAATTTACACCGCCCAATTTGACACACTTTGGTTCATAAGATCAACAGGTGGTGCCTACCTTTTGTTATATGCCGGCTTGTCACTCACTTAGACCACTGACCAATGCCTGGCGCCTGGCGCCGGACCTTTCTCCATCCTGTCTCACTTCCCCCTCGGACGAAGCCCCCAAATGTTAAGGTTCAAAAATATAGGGAAGGACACACAGGAGGAATGCAAGTAACCACACTGGTCCAAAGGGTAAAGACGATGATTTTAATGAAATGACACGCGTGGGAGAATGAGCGGACTCCGTAAGCAGACAGCCCCACAATCTCATCCTCCTAACATCAAAATACAGTTTTATATGCATCAGAGTATATTTAGTGACGCCCCCTCATTGCGTCATCACATACATCAGCTTCAAAACCACAAATGTTCCATGACCTTAACATCGCTCTAAAAACATTGTCTTGGTTGGTTGCTTCCCCTCTTCGCTGTCGCTCGTCTGGTGCGCTTCCTCTAAGTACGTCGGCACACTTCTGCATTTCTGCCCTACCAAAATAGATCTACCATTGTGTATGTGTCCGCCGTGTATGCTAAGTACGTGTCATGACCTGTCTGCACCCCAGCTAACCTCACACCTCTCATCTTAGCCAGACATAAGGCCTGTGCTCATACACAGCTGAACTCTGTGTAATTTCTAGGCTAAATGTCACACTCAAATGATGATCTTAGATCTGCCAATATGTTTGCTCCTCCTAATATAGTCTAAAAGCCACCCTAAGCAAAACAATTTTGAACTTTCCCCTATCAGTGATCCCTCTAAGCGTGTGTGTTACATGCATAATAACACCCTGCTCTTTGGCTTGCACTCACTCTGCTTTCGGTTTCACTTCTGCAAAACATGCTCTGCAGACGCATTTCCTGTCAGCCTGCAGTCAGCTTCTCCCCCACTGAAGACTATGTGTAAGAATATAAAAACATTCAAAAACCTTTAAATTATAGATTCAACTGATTATAACTGAACCTGTAATAAAGACTAATATAATACCCATATATTGGAACATCTGAATGCATCTGAATGTAACATCACATGAAATGGTAATGATGATTATAAAATAGCAGCAAATAATAGCAGTAAAATATTTCTCCCCTTCACAGTGGTTTGACCAACTATCCTTGTGTCAGCCTGAGCTGCTGAATGAAGGCTCCACAGCATCATGCTCTGCCTCCATACAAACTTTCAGTAGAAGATATTGTGAGTGCACTCTGACACTGTGCTGGGCCCATCTGTACACATGACTGTCAGCTTGTTACCACGCTTCTCAGGTAGTTGTTCTGCCCTCTAGTGGATGAGAATGTAATTGTTCTGCCTGTTACTCATGCTGGTCGCTTAGAGTACCATTCAGGTGAAATCAGATCATCTTTCACGGCACACCTGATCATTTCTCATGGCACGCCTATTTGAGAAATGCTGAACAAGAGAGTTGAAAAAGAAGTTTATAGAAGTGCAGCTGGCTAAAATTCTCAGGGATGGAAACTTGTTGATAGTGGTTAAGACAGAAGAACAGAAAAACCAAGTGTAAGAAGACTGTGGGAGAGAAAAGGATATTAGGAGAAAGAAAAGTGACACGGGGGTGATTACAGTTATTCCAATAGAGGAGGATCTAGAAAAGCTCAAGCGGTTTATTAAAAGTCTACTAAATGGTAAAAAGACTATTAAAACAATGAATGGGGAGAGGGCTGGTAGCGTGTCAGTACTTTTGGAATTCAGGAGGCTGTCCTGCCAGATAGAGTTAAAATAGGATGCATGAACTTTCCTGTTAGAGCATATGTTCCCCTGCCACTCAAGTGCTATAAATGCCAAAGATATGGGCACATCGCTGCAGTTTACAAGGGGAAACAGAGGTGCCCCAGGTGTGGAGGTGAACACAGATGTGAGGAATGTAGGGATAATGTACAGGATAAATGCAGTAACTGGGGGGGTGGGGGGCAGCACAGAGTTATGGGCGTTGTGAAGTCAGAAACAAGGCCATGGAGGTCAAACAAGTTAAAGTAGTAGAAAAATAACATCTCCTTTCTCCACAATTCCCTCTGATGACCTCTGGAAAAACATCCAGAGGTCACCAACACTGGTTGTCGTGTCACTCCTCGACCCACATGGCTCCTTCCATGTTTGTCAATGGCATCATGGACATTGGAGTCACAGCTCCGGGGTCCACTGCCCTCGTAATCACCTTCTCTATCAAACCTCTGGCACAAGGAATGAGACAACAGCCACAAGTGACCAGAATACCCACTAAAACAGATAAAGAAAGCATGACCGAAATTACTAACCCTTTCCACCGTCCGAACACCGAGGTCATCCAGCCCTCCAGCGGATTCTCAATTCCAGAGTCTTCATGCATAGTTTTAGACAGACTCCTCAGACCCTCCAGAGCTCGGGTGACCGAGCCGTCTGGAGCAGTGTTATTCGGGATGAAAGTACAACACTGATCACCGAACATAGCACAAACCCCGCCTCTTTCGGCCAATAACATGTCCAGCGCCATTCTATTTTGCACTCCCATTAAAGAAGTCGGACCCATTTGCTCAGATAGCCCTTCCACTGCGTCTCTGGTAAGGTTAGAGAGTCTCAGCACATTGTAATGGACGTAATTAATTCTGTCTACATTCTTATTTGGGGTCACTGGAAAGAAAGCAGAAATTATGGGAAGATTTTCAAACCCAGCGGCTATTTGATCAGCAAGTTTATACTCATTCGGGACTCCCCTGGGCACCTTTATGGAATCAATCCAGGTAGGTGAATTCCTAGGATCATAAGCATGTGTCCCTTCAGCCCCTCGTTTTACCAAAATGTGTCTTTTGCGCCTCAATGTCAATGTGCGTGTGTTGTGCTGTGGAATAGCCTTTACCTGGTTACCAATTAACGTGAGTGGTGCTCCTAGTCTCACCATTGCACACGTCCCCACGCTTCCCAGAGGAACACGAACCAAGAGAGTTTTTTGCCCACAATAATAATACAACCCACTTCTAGCCCATGTCCCAATTAGAGTGGTCGCATCACTTACATTATTTGTGATTCTCCCCGTCTGGATAACAGAACACCAGCTTGGGTCAATTTCTCCCAGCTTATATTTTACTCTATCTGTGGAAAACTTAAAACACGTATAGTTATCTTTTCTGGGCATAAATGATCCCGCTTTGGTGTATTTGTCAATCGGTGGGAATAAACTGGACAACACAGTACAGTTGCCAGTACTCACCGCTCCTCTGGTCATTCGCAACATACAGTCATAGCCCCAGTGGTCTTCTGGATGTAAAGGTGCAGGTTCTGTAAACAAACGCGGCCTAGCAGACGCACAAGCTATACAATTGGACACTTCCTGTTCTCTCGCATTTTGAGCCATCCAATCCAGCCAGATATTGCTGTCACTGAACCCTGTGGCACGTTCGATCAACTCCTGAGGTTTTAATCTGGAATAGTCCACTGACAGGACTCGTCTATCCTTTGGTTCCTGCTCCTCTGATACAGCGTCCAACGACCCGCTTCCCCCTTTTCCTGTAACATTGATAACAGCATTTGGTGAATTGTTAGTCCTGTGTGTTCCTGCATCTTCTCGAACTAGTTTTATGGGATTTGCCTTACCAAGAAAGTTAACCTTAATTAACCCCTTTGGATCAGTTCCTACAGTTTCTACACCTAAAACTAAATATACAGGGTTTTTACGACGCCAATTTCCCAGAGACAAAGTCAATGGATTTTGAGATGAACTATAATCCCTCTGAAGTTTTAGCTCATTCTCTAGTCCTACTTCTGGCGGCTCCCAATTTTCTCCCGTGTAACCCCTCACCTGGTTCCAGTTCCGGCACCAGCTTTCATAAGGCCGACTTCCCCTTTCGCAA
Source organism: Oreochromis aureus (assembly GCF_013358895.1). Taxonomy (NCBI): domain Eukaryota; kingdom Metazoa; phylum Chordata; class Actinopteri; order Cichliformes; family Cichlidae; genus Oreochromis; species Oreochromis aureus. Next base: position 36,696,962 of record NC_052959.1, read on the forward strand.
TGTGTGTTTACCGCATAATCCCAACAGACCCACACGTTATAGCCTCTCCAGCTACTGCTTGCTCCCTTACAATTTATAACATCACATAAATCAAATGTAAATGCCGTTGTAGAACCATTAACATAGTCTAGTTCTAAGCCACCATATGTGCTGAGACACTCGTCCTTTTTACCTGAGACCTCACGCTTTGTTCTCACCCACGGTTTACTTTCACTACTTGGTGTCTCGGTTGGTGTTGGGCTGGAATGACCTCCTCGTTCAGACAGTTTGCTTGGGGCGGTCTGCAAAAAATAAAGCAAAAAACATATGGCCATGATTAGTATCATGACCGACATCAAACATACCACAGAAAGCAACATCTTAATGTCTTTTCTCCCCTCACGAGTTTCTGGTTGTTGTGATGGCATCGTGTCAGGCAAATCTTCTAAGGTTTCTAATTCTTGTAATGGCATTATGTAATGCAACTTTTGTGCTTTAGCATAAGACTTCAACTCTCTCTTCTTGTTACAGTCTTTTCTCAGCTTATCAGTTCGTTACCACTCCTTTTTTGTGGCGTGGCGATCTTCTCCTCGGCTGCTCTTCTCTCTTCGGCCTCCCAGGTGGACTACTGGTTGGCCCGTTGCATGGCTGAGAGGATTTATTCTGCCTCTTATTTCCAACCGTGTTAGATGGAGCTTGGCCTTCCCCCAGCAAGCCCTCCTCTGCTGCTGCGCACTGCGTCCAGTGGAACCAAGTGTCACCTTTCCCTTTCAACTGGACCGCTGTAGCCGTCCGGGCAGTCACCTCAAACGGACCTGTCCAGCGGGGCTCCTTCCACTTTCGCTTAATGACCTTCAGCCAGACCGCCTTCGCGTCCGGAACCTCTCCTTTCCCCGTGGGTTTCTCACACGCCACCTGTTTTGTGAAACTGGACACAAGTGCTTTCAACTCATTAAAATATTCAGTGTGAGACCTGTTAGTTTTCCTGGGCTGCTCCGCCGGGCCTACTGTCCAGGGTGCCGGAAACTGCCTCCCGGTCAGCAGCTCGTAGGGACTATATCCTGTGGACTGATTAACAGACCAACGTATGGTCATCAAAGCAATCGGCAGGGCTGCAACCCAACTCAGCCCTGTGTGTGCGCAAATTTTGGCTATCTTATTTTTCAGATTTAAGTTCATTCTTTCTACTTTCCCTTGAGATTGAGGATGATACACTGTTCCAAATTTGTGCTGAACACCCAACATTTTCTCCACTTCTGCCAAATCTTGGTTTTTAAAATGAGTTCCATTATCTGATCTAATTCTTTTGGGAAACCCATGTCGAGGAATGTAATGATTGATTAAACACTTAATTACACTCTTCGCGTCCTCCTTCCTTGTTGGCCACGCTTCGGGCCAGCCTGTCAAAGCATCTACACACACCAACAAATACCTGACTCCACCAGGACCTACATCAATCATGTCAGTGTAATCAATAACAATCTCCTCTCCTGGGCTCTCAGGCACCTGAAACTTACCTGATTCTGGCTTGACCGTTGGCTTGGGATTGTGTGCTCCACAAATTAAACACGTCCTGGCCTTTTCCCTTATCATTTCTCTCAGGTCAGGATGCCACCAATGACACAGATTCTTCTCCATCTGTGCCACACCCACGTGGGCAAGCCCATGGGCCTCACTTACCTTCTGTTTCGCCATTTTGGCTGTGAGCACGGGACGCCCGTCTGGCCCCCGCCACAAGCCACCGTCCTGACAGGCTCCTTTTCTTTGCCACACCCCCTTTTTCTCTGGTGTGGCCTCCTCCTGAGCCTGTCTCACCTCCTCAATCCTGTTGGTGATCACTTCCTCTTCAGCTATCACTTGGATCATTTGTCTTGGTCCTTTGTAGCCGGCTGCTTCCTTTGCGGCTTCATCTGCTTTCTGATTTCCTTTTGCCACCATGCTGGTTCCTTGTGAGTGACCCTTGCATTTTACGATGCTTACCTCATCCGGGTCTCCCAGAGCCTTTTCCAGTTCCTCCATTTCCTTTTGGTGGCAAATAGGTGCATTGGTTGCTGTTCTGAATCCGGCTCTTTTCCACTGGGCCAATTCCACATGCGCTGCTCCAAACGCATATGCTGAGTCAGTGTAGATGTTCACTCTCCTGTTCTTGGCCAATCTCAGAGCTTGAATTAAGGCTATCACTTCAGCTCTCTGGGCTGACTGCTGTCCCTCAATTCTTCTTGCTTCTTTGACCTGATACTCATTTCCTATCCTGCAGACTACAGCGCGTACCCTGCCTTCAGTCCTTCTTCATCTCTGTGGCAACATCCATCTGTGAACCAATCTTCGGCTCCAGGTATGGGTTCCGCCTTCAGGTCTTCTCTGATTTTCTCTTCCACCTGAGCTTTTTTGACACAGTCGTGTGGTTCTCCTGATCCTATTAAATCTGCCATGTTAATGCCTTCATGAGTGAATGTCAAATTTGGGCGTCTAAGACTTTGCTCAATCTCTGTTGTGCCAGTGATGTCATGGTAAACGCCTGTGAATTGACATACGCCACTACACTGTGTGTGTAGTCAGTATTTTTAAGGGTGCTCTCTCACTACATGTGCTGTTTTCTGAATGATTTTTGCGACCCCTGCTGCATGTTGTGTGCATGTGGGATGCCTTGCTTCTGTTGGATTTAATTTTATGCTGACATACATGAGCACTTGCCTTCCCCCCCTTTTCTGAAACAACACGCCATTTACAATGCCATTTGTTTCAGAAACATCCAAATAAAATGGTTCATTGTAATCAGGTGTTGCCAAATCAGTAGCTCTTGACAAATCCTGTTTCAGTGAAATGAACGCGGTTTCAGTGTCAGGCGTCCAAGGCAACACTGCCTTAAGATTTCGAACGCCAGCTGTCTTAATAAGATCCCTTAAAGGGGCAGTTTTCCTGCATAGTTTGGGATAAACTGTCTGCTGTAACCTGTCAAGCCAAGAAAGAAAGCAATTCCTTTACAGTTCTCGGTTTTGGATGTGTCAGAATTTGGTCTCTGTGTGTGTTCATTAACCCCACTGATTTGTGTGCAATCACCCGGCCCAGGAATGTTACCTCTGGTCGAACTAATTGCAGTTTTTCTTTTACTTACTTTGAAGCCACATTCTGCCAGTCTGTTCAACACCACCAGAGAAGCTGCCGTACAAGCCGCTGCTGACTGGGCTGCAATTAAAAGATCATCTACATACTGTATTAATGTACAGCCTTCAGGCAATTGACATGGAGACAAGGCCTCTTTCAGCACCTGATTGAAAATGCCTGGAGACAATGCAAAGCCCTGTGGCAGCCGAGTGTATCTAAACTTTCGGCCTCTGTATGTAAATGAGAAAATGTCTCTGAGTGACTCATGCAGTGGGAGACAGAAGAATGCATTTGCTAAATCAATACAAGTGAACCATTTTTGATCCCATTTCAGTGCAGTTAAAGCTGTGTATGGGTTTGGCACAGGCACAGTGTCAGTACGCAGTATGGCATTAATTGCTCTCAAATCATGTGTCATACGGTACTTTCCTGTCCCCTGCTTTTCTACTGACAAAATAGGTGTGTTCCAATGTGCGTATGATGGCTCTAACACTCCTACCTGCAGCAGCCCTTCAATGGTCTCTGCGATCCCTGCCTCCGCTTCTGGTTTGTGTCTGTACTGCGGTCTGTTAATCGGTACATCTGACTTGAGCTGGAACAGAACAGGCGAACAAGTAGCCAGACCAACGTCCGTGGGCCCTTTGGACCACAGACTGTCAGGCAGTTTAGACAATTCAGCAACAGCATCAGGATGATCAGTTCTCTCCCTACCGTGTGTTCTGGAAATTTCTTTGTGTTCAAGCACTACTGTGTCGTCACAGACACAGTTGATTCGATATATTTTACATTTTTGTGCATAGGAAACATTAGGAATTTGTGTGGACTGCCACCAAGCGTTATCCAGTGCTCGCTTAACCATCGGTCCCAGATCCCTCGCCTCGTGCCCGTCATGGACCGCTAAGGTAATGTGCGGAGCTGAATCCTCTCCCACATTATACCAAGGCAGTTGTTCATCAGTTAATTTCACAGCCGCAGCGACATCTTCTGGTCCAATATAAATGTTTTTACAATGCACCTTCCAGGTCTGACCCTCAAGCTCAGACTGGAAATGTTCCCGATAGATGTCATCATCTTCTCTATCATAGAACAGGGTAACATGGAATGGATCTCGTGGCGAGGAATAGACGGCCAGGCTCATTATCCAGGGTTTCCACAGCACGAATTGTCTCAGAATGTCTTCGTCCACCAACCTGCCCCAGTAAATGTCGGCTTTCGGTTGTTCAGAGTCTTGGACTAGATATTGAGTCTTTGAAAGTGATCCCAGGCACGGGAATTCTTTTCCTCCCGGCAGAGCAACTGTCAGTCCATCTGCAGAACACATGATTGTAGCTCCCAGTTTCACAAGCAGATCCCTGCCCATGAGGTTTACAGGCACCTGTGGTGACACCACGTATTGGTGTTTCAAAGTCTGTTTTCCCAGCTTGGTCAATGCTGGATCAATGAGAGGCAGAGTCATTGGAACACCGGAAAAGCCCACCACATCAACCGTGTGACAGGAGAGTGATGTTCTGTCTGGTGTGGCTTTCAATGTTGAGTATGTTGCTCCAGTGTCCACCAGAAAGGACAATTCTGTCCCCTCCACGGACATCGACAGCATGGGTTCTGCCATTCCCACACTGTCTGCTCTCTCCGGGTTTTGTCAGAACTGCTCGCCCCCCCCCAGCCCCAGTCGACTACTGGGTACTGAGCAGCTGGTGCCGCATTTGGGTTTGGTGCCTGATGTACTCCCCTGAAACCACCTCTTCCTCTCGGGGATCCACGTGCCTGAGGTTGGTAGCCTCGCCCTTGATAGCTGGGGGTCGGGTTGGGGCAATTTCGAGCCCAGTGTCCTTGTGCTCCACATCTGAAGCAGCCAGTGGTCCAAACTGCGTTGCTGGGATTCCCTGCACTCTGAGCCCTTTGTCCTCCCCTCCAGGATCCACCACGCCCCCTCTGCGATCCCCCGGTTCCCCAATTCCCTGCAGGTTGGCGCTGCCTTGGTGCCTTAGCGGGCCAGCGGTCATCAGGGTAGAGGTTCGGGTCCAAATCCGGCCAATCAGGCACAGGATCAGGCTGTGGGGTTGCCACCATCATTCTCTTAGGGCTCTCTTTATCCTCCTTCTTTCTTTCACTGGCTTTATTTTTTGCTTCGGCCAGCTGCAACTTGACCAGCCACGCCTGTGCCTCCTCCAGCTCTTTCTTTTGTTTGTTCACACTATCCTGTTCGCACTGCAAGCGATGGGTGACATGCCTCTCCCACTGCACAGAATCTGCCACGGCAAAATCAGGATTCTTCTCTAAGTCAGCTGCGACTTGTTTGGGCAGTCCAGCTAGAATGGCGGCACGAAACCAAGCTCTATGCTCCCCCTCCTGGCCGGGATGTATGCCCGTTTGCGACAGCCACTGCTCCTTTGCTTTTGCTAAAAACTCTCTAGGGGTATCTTTTGGATCCCAAATAATCTTTGGTATAGCTCCAGTGTTGGGTGCTGGATATTTTTCACGAACTGCCTTTGCTATTTCTTTTTGCACTCTGTAATAGGGAACATCATTAGGGTACTCAGTGGTCTTAGCTATCTCCTCTACATCAGACAGACCCCCCCCCCACCATACAACGTCCAGCCAGGGCTCTAAAGTCTCCAATGGCCAATTCGTCGCCTTCGGTCAGTGCCGCTAACTTCCTTAACCAACTTGCTCCTCCCTCAGTTATTGGTGGGAGCTGGGAAGCCAGGGCTTCCAAATCTCTGACCTTATATGCACGATAAATTGGCTGTTGTTTAGGTCCAACTATTAGGGGCATAACAGATTTTAGCTTAGACTTCACTGTCCTATGCTTTCCCTGTCCTCCCTGACCTTCTGAGTGGTCAAACATGGACCTCCTTACTCCTCGTGCTCCTACAGTCTCCTCCTTTGTTGGATTTTTTCCCACCGTTCTGTTCCTCAGGCTGATGACTGGACCTGGGTCAGATTCAGCTTTTCCTCTCATGTCCTCTTCCTCATCACTCTCTTCTTCTGATGATGTCACACAGGCAGCTTTCTCTACCTTTGACATTTCTCTTGCTGTCTTCTGTCTAACTTCATCCAGTGTATGCAAAACCTCCAACAGGCCACGTTCGTCCTCATTCATACACCCATGCACTCGTCCTTCCCATCGTTCCTTCTTCAGTTTGGCCAGGATCCCTGTCCGAACCGGTGCTTCCCGGGCTGGTGTTGGCAATTCCTTGAATTTGGACAATGTGAGTTCGTCTCCTGGTGATGTCATATCCTCCATTGGAGAGGCCAATTCAGTCTGGTTCTCTGGCCTTGACGGTCCTTCCATCGGGTCTTCTTCCTGGGCCACGTCACCACCGGTCAGCGAATGGTGAGGCGAGGACAAGCCTACATCTGCAGCTGAGGCCATTGTCCCTCCCCCATCCATGGGCTGAGTGTCCACCGCGCTAAACCCTTCTCGGGGAATTGTCAGGGGTGCACTCACATATTGCACGTCTGCAACTCCCCCCAGGACCACGCCTGTTTGACCCTCCGGGCCACGCACGTGTCCTCCTTCAAAAGTCATCATAGGCATGACATATGGTGGTGGTGGGGCACTGGGTGTCAATGTGGCCCAGGGATATAATCTTGGGGTGTGAGATTTGTTAGCTTCTTCTGCCTTTGGAGTCAACTTCTTCATCTGGTCCTCTAGTGTCTTATGTTCTTGTTTCAATTGTTTCAAAGACTCCATGATACTTACCATGTCTTCTGTTTTTCCTGTTACATCCTCCTTTTCTTCCTTCATCCAGGAACATGCTGCATTCCACAAGAACAGCCACTTGCAACATTGTGTGTGTTTTGCCTTTAAGTCCTTAATTTCTCCTTTGGCTTTCCGGTTGACTGAACGCCCCTCTGACTCTTTTTCCAGTTGTTTTATTTTCTGCTCACATCTCTCTCCTTCCGCTTTGAGCACTATATTTAGGGCTATTTTATCCTCCAATCCTTTCTGTTGGGAAGCAATAAATTTACTTACCTCCGCTTCCATAGCCTGACACTCTTTTTCCACTGATTTGGATGCTCCAAGAGCAGCCAAACGAATGGCTCTCTTGAGCTGTTCAAGCTGCTGCTTAAGAGGCTTATAGCCCCTTTCTCCACTTGATGTCACACTTGGGCTGTCAGCCATTTCCTAAAACACAGACTTACCTCCCCAAATGACGTCACTCGGCTCCTCCTCCCGGGTTACCTCGCTACGTCTGCCTTTCAGTTTCAGAATCAGTCTCACCACTTTATCAGCCACTATCTCCTCCTCCACCTGCTCAACAACACACAGTTACCCAACCTGTCAGAAACTATCCCCGAGTTAACAACATTCGCATTAAATCACACTCCTTTACTTTCCACGGTAATTTCATAAAGACACCAGCAGTGTATGTTGTCCTGTGTGCACGATGTGATGTAACTCCATTCACAGAGCATCAAATCAGCACAGACTTGCATCAAGGCGCCATCATCCTACATTAATAATAAATAAATACACACCGTGCTCTTGAGAAGAGAGCGACACACCAATTAAACTCAGGCTCATCTAATTCACAATTACACCCATTCAATCACACCCTTTGAAACAACACTCTGCAAAATCTCCTCCATTTCAAACACACCGCCACATCCACACAATCTCACCCACACACTTTCATCACCCATATTATTCATTTAAAATCACATCACTCCAGAACGTCACAAGCAGTCACACGGCCACCATCATGCCAGTATATTAAAATCAGACCCACTATCAACAGCCTCAATCATTGAAAAAAGGAAGTCAGCCGCAGAAGAAGGCGCCCATCCCGGGTCGTCTACATTCCCAGCCAACTCAATCAACCCCTGAAATAAAAAGTAACAACGGCTCAAATAAGCATCTAAGTCCTCCGCCTCTACTTCTTCCCATATTGTCAACTCATATGGGTCATCCTCCGTCTCTACATGACACACACAGTTAACCTCCACCAAAGACCCTACCACTCGTGTAATTTCAATCTTACAGGACGCCTCTAACAGCATGGTTGGATTTCTATATAATTTTATCCAACCTAAAATTTTAAATTAAAATAAAATAATCTTTAAAGTTTCTCCCTAAGTACAAATCTAGTTCAACCTCTCACAAAGTTGGTGCTACACAGACCCTAACAAGTCCACTTTATTGTGTGCTCATGGATGCTCTTCTATCAGAGCTGTTTTAACAAACCACATTTTATTTAAACTTATTACTTTATCACTTTAACAATCTGTCACACTTATTAGTGGCTCATTTTTTGCTTAAAGCGTATGTCTGAACTTGATCACAGAGACCGAGCATTATTCAGCACTTCAAGCTGACAAACTCCTGTTTCTCTGTATCAAGACAGCTCATAAATCTTTACCAATTCTCTCCTGATAATGTCCTATAACTTCCTCTACTTAATTTACCGTACACTATAAGTACAGTTTAAACTAGACTTTAAAATTTCAACTAAATTAGGACATCCTTTTATCTTTATACACTCATTAATTCACAGTAATCAATTAAAATTGTACACGCTCATATAACCTCAGTTAGGCTACAGTTTGCTTCCCTTAAACACACCACATACTATACTAAAATCAAAAGATAACGGGGTTAAGTAATATATTTATAAACTTTATGCTTTAAAAGGAAACTTAAACTCTCATAGCATCAAACATACATTGCTTAAAACCATACTTTGCTTAAATCAAAAACACTTTCAAACTCACACCACAGTTCCTCATCATTCAATCACAGCAGTGAAACAAAACTTCATTCACTTTCTTATAATAAATAAAACCAGCATTTGATTATAAAGAACATTTGCAAAGCATAATTATACATTCAATAACACGCTGAACAAGAATAAAACTCCTTTGTGCACTCCACAACAGTCACCTCATTTGCATACACCCGCATCATCTAAAAATAACCTCCAGCGCTGCAGCATGCGCTCAGGCTCACCAGCTGATCACAGACAAAATTCTTTTTCTTTTACATTATATTACAATGACGTCCGACAATCACAACCACAAATATCAGGCCTGACATTATCAACACCTAAATAATTTTGACAACTTTAAATTAACCGCCCAGCGGACAAACTCCCCGAGTTTTTGCAACCAATGTCACCGTTTATCGATCCCGGACCGCGGCCTGATTTCTAAAGTTCTAACACAATTTAAAAGCGTCACCCAACCCAAACTTCACCTGAAAGTTTTAAGTTGATATTACACGCCTGAAACCCGGTTTCTCTAACCAAAAAAGCGCAATGTACTATCCCGGACAGTAAAAAGTGATTCAATCACTGGCTATACTGGAATGCCCCAATTTCCAAAGTCGCCAACTCACTATCCCTCATTAAGGACAACGGCGCGCGTCCGAACCGTTGGCAAGCGTTACCTTTTGGGCAATGCGCTTCTAAGCAGTCCAACTGCCGTTTTCAAATACTTTAAATACTTTGGAAACACCACATAAAATCACACAAGCAATTATATTGATGTTCAAGCCCGGCTTTATATTCAATTGAGACTTGAGTGTCACAAACTTTCACCAATTACCTATCATACTAAATTCACTCTGCAGTCCAACTGCTTTAAATACACTTATTCTCTTTAACCAGTACTATCATTTTCAACGTTTCATTATCATTACTTCAGTTTCAGATTTTTCACCAAAGTCAAAACAGACATTTACCAGTAATTTCAGTGAGCAGACTTTCAATTTACACAGCCCAATTTGACACACTTTGGTTCATAAGATCAACAGGTGGTGCCTACCTTTTGATGTATGCCGGCTTGTCACTCACTGTCACCACTGACCGCTGCCTGAGCGCCTGACACCTCGGACCCCTCTCCGTCCTGTACTCCCCCCCCGGACGAGCCTCCAAAATGTTGGGTTCAAAATATTGTGAAGAAAACACAGGAGGAATGCAAGTAACCACAATGGTCCAAAAGATGAATTCAAGCGATGACTTTAATGAAAATCACACGTGTGGGAGACACACCCTGCAGAACATCAAAGGTGGATCCCTCAAACAATAAACAACACAAAGGTTTTATATGGGCAGGTTAATACAACGCCCCTTCATGTCTTAAGCAGATACAATATTTGCATACGTCAAATCAAACCCACAAAACCCCTGTTAACTTTTGACCCCTTTTAAAAGAACATCGGCTTCCATCCTTCTCTCGGTGCAGTCCCCGCACCCACAGTCCCCACAAGACAGTTAGACATCCTGTACTCTTATCAAACCATCACCTACACCCACAAAAAACTGCAACCCTAGCAAGCATGCTTACCTTTCACCTAAATAAACTCACTTGTATATCTGTGTGCGTGTGGGTGTGTGTGTATGTCTGTGCATGTGTTACCCTCGCCTTGCACCTTATGTGACCTCTCTGCTTATGCAACTAGGCTGAGGCCATCCTATGTGTGATGATCTTGGCTTATATGTAAAATGTATAAAAAGGTATTAAACAAATGTCTCAATCTGATACCACTACTTAAAACTTAATAAAAAGGTATACATGAATAAAATAATAAAAAGAACAGAATACAAATGTATTGTAAGCATGTGCAATCCTTCAATAACTCAGGTCATCCTCACAGTAGATTGGCTGATCCTAACGCTAACCAAAAGTTTATAACCCTCAAGAGACGACTTCTTGAGTCACAACTCCTTTAAAGGCACAAATGCAATGTGTGTAAAATAATCATAGGTGCTCCTGCAATGACAAATTATCATATGATTATACTGGCACCTGTACATAAAGTAAATAAAGTAAATAAAAGTGAGCTTAAAATGAATGCAAACTTTAAGGTAATATCAATAAATGCATCAGTGCAAATGCTTGTTATATGATTATGATGCGATAACAATAACCAAATAATAAAACTGAAAATAGTAAAATGAACTGATAAAAAATGGCAGGAAAAATAACATCTCCTTTCTCCACAGGTTCTAAGGCATTGTATGTATATGTGTGAACTTCTGTATGTAAGTAAGAATGTGTGTGTGTGTGTGTGTGTTAGTTACCTCCTGCTGACCAAAGGGTCGTAAACGCAGGAAGCTTACATCAAAAGAAGCAGATCTTCCAGATAGGATGTATCTGCAATAAAACATTACAGCCCCCCAACCAGAACCTCGAGAATCTGGGGAGGGGGACAGTGGAATCCTTTTCATCAGAGTTGGCAAGCATAGAAATGACAAACATTTAACAATTCACTCTAACATTCCCTCCTGTGTTGTGATTTTTATGCTCCAAATTATTCCTGTGTAGTATATTCTTAGCCATGCACCTCTTGCTTGACAATTTCAGCGCAGGCGTCATTTATACACAGACTTCTGTCATGTCATTCATTTCAGTCAACTCATATTGTTGTAAAAGTACATAATTAACAAATGTATTAGAAATCATCTTAGTTCGCATTGATCTTATACACGGTAAAATGCATCCTATACATAAGCAAATCAATGTCAACAGCCCAAAAACAGGAATTAATATTTTCAAAAGAAGATGCCACCAAGGACCAGACATTCACCAAGCTCTCCAGCCTTGTGGTGCATCTACTCCTGTTGTGCGATTCATTATGTATTCCTGCAAGTAAACAACTGAATGTAACAGTCAAACAAGAATAATCAACATACTCAAAAATCATATGTCACTACAATACAACTGTATACAGACATAGGCATTCACACGCATCAGTTGACTTTATCGTTTGTCCATGTGGCTCTCAGCTAACTTCAAAGCTGTAGCCTGGTCAACACCCTTCTTTATGACTCCTATCAACCCCCCCAGATCTTCTCACTGTAGGCATCCTGTGGGGGTTAGAGTCAACTGGTGAATTATCTGCATTTACAACTCTTCTCCTGTCCTGTTGTCACCACAGGAAAAGCTTTGTAAAGGAAATTGGATCAAGCTGTTTTGATCTTCTTGGCTCAAAACCTCAACCAGCTTAGAGAAGTGTTCATGATGCAAATGTAGACAAAAGGCTTCTCTGTTTGCATCCTTCTTGCAGAGGACACAAAGAATAGGTGATGTTGCACAAATTCCATGATAAATCTCTGACAGGGGATTTCTTTAAATCACCCTGCCGTTCTTCAGCTGAGACGTCTGAGTTGGAAAACACAACACTGCAGAAGTTTTTCACTCGCGAGGGGCAGTCATGGAACGCACGAATCTGCGCCCCACGACTGCCTGCGACCTTTATTTATACAAGATTGTTTTGTATGTATGTGTATGTGTGTGTGTGTGTGTGTGTGTGTACAAAGATAACATCACTCAAAGCAGCGGGTTTTTCCCTTTTCTACATCTGTATGTTCTCGTAAAAGAGCTGAGCTTGGTCTTCTCTACATCTAAATGTTCAGAACGACAGGATGCGGTTAGTATCTGCATAAGTTCAGCACACAAGTTACTAGGTAAAAAGTCATGTAGAAATATGCTTAATCACAAATAATGAAAGGATACATTTCATGCAGCTGATCACATATATACAATATTCTCTTAACAATCTCCAACTTGGACTAATCCATTGCCCTTCATACACATAGGCAACTGGCCTATTTCCAGTTCATTTAGCTGTTCAATGTCCTGCAGCAAGTCAGACACTTTGAGTCAGACTAGCAGGTCTGTCGTACCAGAGCAGTTCACCGTTCCAGCTACTGGTGAATCAACCGTCCATTCAGGTTCAGAGGAGTTGAAAGTTGGCAGTGTTCCAAGTACGTTTACTCCTGGATGTGTTGCTACGGCAACCAAACAAACTGTCTCGCTCTCAGTGATGCTATATGGCCACAGTCCAGAAGAATGTGTAGCCAGTGGCATCACAAGCATAACCATTGGTCTCGTTCTTTATGTGAGCGGTTGTGTTCACAAACTGCCACCAGTAGTTGTTGAAAACCCCATGCGGGTACTGGGTGTGATTTGCTCTGTCCCAGTGCGCTCCTGTCATCCCACTCTGGGTCCACAGGCACAAGAAGGCGCACAGCATTCCCAGCCATTCTGATGAGTACCTGTGGCTCAGTTGGTTTCTTCACCGGATTGAGACGAGGGGCCCTGGAGGCTTTCCCCCCCCTTTGTACCCGGTCTTCCTGCCACTTACCCCGAGCTGGCCTGGATGTGTGTCACCTTCTTGCAGTGCGCTTGATGTATCCAAGTGTTCCTTTCAGCAATCTTCACTGCTGTGGTCGTCGTCAGCAGCATCTGATATGGACCTTCCCACCGTGGACTGGACCAGCACTTCCTCTCCATGGCCTTGTCAACATCCAATCTCCAGACTTCAGACTCTGCTCCTGTGGAGAAACAGAATCACCTGGCAGATCATTTGTTCTCAAGACTTCTTTATTTTTACACATTTTAAGCATCCAATCTGCTAATATGCTCTCTCTTCTGCTCTCCTATCATCACTACAGAAGACTAGAACTCTAAATACTCTAACATATATATATATAATCTCAACGAGTCAGACCATTCTCTGTTGGAGTAATCCTCATGTACATTCATATACATCTTAACTAATTCTACACAGTCTAACCATGTCCTGCGTGTCGCCTCCATTGTCTTCCTAAGTCTTAACTTTACTGTTCCGTTAGTTCTCTCTACCAACCCTGCACTTTGTGAGTGATATAAACAATGATGTTTTAGTGTTATCCCTAGATGTTGTGCCATTAATCTAATCACTTCATTTACAAAATGTGGACCATTATCACTATAAATGGTCTCGGGAATCCCGTGTTCCAACTGATATTCTTACATATTGCTTTGGCAACCGAAATGGCATCTGCTTCCCTAGTTGGGACGATTTCTACCCACTTTGAAAAAGGACACACTATCACTAAACAGTACTTATAGTTATTACAGTTGGACAGTTCTATAAAGTCTATGTAAATAACTTGAAATGGGTGACTGGATCTGGGGAATTTCCCTCTCTTAGGTCTCAAATTACCCTGAGAATTGTGCTTGCAACATATCATACATGACCTGCAAAAGCTTTTGAAAAGGTATTTAATCTTAAAGTATAAACTACTCATTATCTCCCTCCTGTTGCGACATGGCAAAGCCCATGGCGCAAAAATAGCAGCAGTCCTATATAAAGTCTAAGGCAGTATTGGTTTATCACACAGATAACAAACACCATCCTGCAAGCTCGCTCCTACTGTAAGTCACAACTGTTTCCCTGCAGTAGATGAGTAGGCCTGCATGTCTACCAGTGCATCCCGCATAATAGCCAACGTCTGCTGGTGTTGCATTGCTAAAATGTTAACACCATGTTCTCCTAAAGTTGCCTCTTTCACGATCTTACCTGCAAAAGCATTCCCTAATGCAACTGGATCTTTCCCTCTCATGTGTGCTACACATTTACAAACGTCAATTCTACTGGGTAATAACTCTGCCTCCAGCAGATTTTGCAAGAGTTTGGCGTGTTCTACAGGTTTCCCTGTAGAGGCTGTCACACCTCGTCTCACCCACTGCATCACAAAGAAATTTAATGTAGCAAATGCATATTGGCTATCAGTGTATATTGACACTCTTCAGCATTACACACTTCCGTTAAACCTACTATCCCTGCTACTCAAGCAAATATGAAATGTTAGTTGTCCTGCACAGATAACTTTCTCACTATCTACTACAGTAAAACCTGTTTCAGTCTGTCCCTCTACTGTTGTAAAACTCAAACCATCAACAAACCAAACCTTTCCCTCACCAAGTGGCACATCTATTAAGTCATCCCTCGGCTTACACTCCTTCTCTACGTGGTCTCTACACTCATGAGAAGTGCCCTCTTCTTTCGTTGGCAAAAAGGTTTGACGGATTCAGAATTGTGCACCACTCATGGTTATGTATGGTTATGAGAGTAACAGTAACATTAAAGATAAGTGTCTTGTAGGTGACAGAAATGTAATTTTAGTCTGCAGTAGCAGACATCTACCTCGTGTGGAACTAACAGTGTCAAAAGGTGAAAAACTATATCCTGAAACATTGTACAGCTTAAGCTGCTGCACATACTGATCTCACGCATGGAGGTAAAGCACAAGCAACTAGAGCTAATCTGTTAGGATAGTAAGTTACTGGCTTCACTTGTGGAAAAAGTGCTGTTAGGTTTTTCACAGTCACCTGGCATTTGTGCTGTTCACAGAACCACAAGTCCATCACTGGACCTCCTCTGCGCTGTCACTTTTTGGAGCGTGGCACGCTCCCTCAAGTTCTCATGAGTCAACGTTGCTGAAGATTTTAAAGGCAGAGCACGTCATACACCTTAGTTGTCTTCCTCAACGTCAACGTCGAAACTCTTATCTTATTTAAGATTTTGCTGTGCAAAAGTCTCCTCATGACGATCTCCTGGAAGCCCAGTAGCACAGCTCTCTGTGCTGAAGGTGATCTCCGATACTCCTGAAGCCTCTCTCCTGGCCTCAGCTTCCATCTTGTGGATGATCCCCTCAGTCACTCCTTCTCGTCATGGCACCTCACGACATCTGCAAATTAAAAAAAATGACACTCCTCTCCCCACATGGCTTTCACCATGTGTCAACTCCCCAATGAGACATGTACAAGAATGTTGCACAGTCTCCCTAAAACAATCTCCAGGGTTTGTCCCTTGGAGCAGCCATACTCCAACCTGTAACCCTGTGTAAAAACATCAGTCAGCCATTAAATGTTTAGCTTGTCTAACTCTCAGCTCCACCTCCACTCCAAGTCTTTAAATCAAACTTCACATTTTCAACCAACTATAGATCATAAGAGTAATAAAGTATTCAGCATAAAAGACAAATATCATGTGCAGGTTTTCTCCAATCATTAAATCACTATTATTATAGAATAGAATAGAATAGAATAGAATAGCTTTTTATTGTCACTGTTACAAGAACAGTGAAAGGCAGTTTGGCATCTCTCCATGTGTGTGAAGTACACAATAAGCGTAAAATATTTACACAATGACAAATTTACATTTACACAAGAAAGATATGTACAAGTTATACATACACCTGCAAACATACACGCACATACATACATATATGTATATATACATATTTGCATCCGTAGATGCATACACACACATATTTCCACATACACGCTTACATCTATATACATACACATACATGCCATCTAACTAGCAGGTGCATTGAGAGGTGCAGTGTGATCAGTGATATTGCACATTGAGTGGGGGTGCTGTTGGAACTATACTAAATAAGGTTATAATAAATACAGTTTAAAGAGGTAAGGGTGTTGGTTGCATTGAAGTATAAACAGAAATATGATTTATAAATAAGGTGTAATGTCCATGAGTGTTGGCAGTGCAGTTATCCTCCAATCAGGGTGGAGGTAGGGGCATGTTTGACAGCCTGTGGGTAAAAACTTCTGTTGAGTCTGTTTGTCTTTGACCTGATGGACCTGTAGCGTTTACCAGAGGGAAGGGGGAAAAGTGTGAGTGTCCAGGGTGCGAGGGGTCTTTAATGATGATGCTGGCTTTCTGCTGAAGTCTGCCAGTATAGATGTCTCTGAGGGAGTTAGTGAAGTGCCGATTGCCCGCTCTGCTGCCCTCACCACCCGCTGCAGTTTCCTCTTGTCCTCCGCAGTGCAGCAGTTGAACCAGAGTGTGCAGCAGTAAGTCAGAAGGCTCTCAATGGTGGAGCGGTAGAAGTTTACTAGCAGTCTTTGGGGTAATTGAGCCTGGCGTAGTTTCCTGAGGAAGTACAGCCTTTGTTGCGCTTTCCCTACCTGGTGGGAGATGTTTGTGGACCAGGTAAGGTCAGCCGAGATGTGGACTCCGAGGAACTTGAAGCTTTCTACCCTTTCTACCTCCTCCCCATCAATGTAGAGGGTAGAGTGCTCAGATCGCTTTGTTCTTCTGAAGTCGATTACCATCTCCTTGGTCTTGGCTGTGTTCAGATGCAGGTTGTTGTCGTCACACCATTGCTTCAGATGCTGAACCTCCTCTCTGTACGCTGAATCATTGTTGTTGTCGATCAGTCCTATGACAGTGGTGTCATCAGCAAATTTTATAATGGTGTTACTGGTGTGGATAGGTGAACAGTCATGGGTGAAAAGTGAGTATAGGAGGGGACTGAGGACACACCCCTGTGGGACACCCACATTCAGAATGAGGGTGGAGGAGGTGTGCTCTCCCATTCTTACGTTCTGGGGTCTGTTGCTCAGGAAGTCCAGTATCCAGCTGCACAGTGAGCTGCTGAGTCCTAAGTTGCTTAGTTTATTAACCAGTTTGTGGGGTTGAACTGTATTGAAGGCAGAGCTGAAGTCCACAAACAGCATTCTCACATAGGTGTTACTACAGTCCAGGTGTGTGAGGGCTGTGTGAAGAGCTGTTATTATGGCATCCTCTGTCGACCTGTTTGCCCTGTATGCAAACTGGTGTGGATCGAGGTTTGCAGGGATGGCAGCTTTAATGTGTGACATGATGAGCTGTTCGAAACATTTGGCAATTATGGGTGTTAAAGCAACTGGACGATAGTCATTCAAGCAGCTCACTGTGTTCTTCTTGGGCACTTTCACGTTCTTCTATAACAATTTGTCCCAAATCAGGAATCATCCCAATTTATTCCACAATTTAATCGGTGACTTTCCTTAAGTTTGTCACTCCACTCATTTTATCACTGTGAGCTCAATAGTGGCCAGCTAATGAGCCCCATATTCAACTATTCTGTAACCACTGCACATCTGTTCAATTGTCACTTGTCTGTCTGTGCTGAATCCTTTACAAGCACTCTTAAAGAAAACAAACATTAACACACGGTTCATCCTGGTGGTCAGGCGTCGGCCACCCAGATTCCAGGGATGCTGTATGTTGAAAGATTTTATTATGTTTATGTTTAGAAGTACATTTCATTTAAGGTTTTCTAGATGTGTTTGCTCTTTTTTACTAGAGAAGTTACGTTGTGCAGGCTCAGCAGGAAGCCTGCACACAGTACAATGGTATGTTATCTCTTCCTGTATGTTTCTGAGACGCAAACATGCTTGAGTATAAATAAAGGCTGACCACAGCTCTCACCCGTGTGAGTCTCCTTCGAGCTCTCACCCGTGTGCACGTTAATTTGTAAAACCTGTCTGAGTGTCATTTATTCCAACCTGAGTTGCATTACAGGAAAACTCCTCACATTTCTTGGTCCTTCGAGCCGGAAAACATAACACTTTTGTGTGATCCCACGGGAAAACCTCATCGAGTCCTGACGTCGTGAGAAGCCCACGCTGAAGTCTGTCGACAGCTCCTGTCTAGGTACAGGATAAAAAGTCCAGAGACATTGAAATTTGGGTTCTGGCCAGCGTTTTTAGAAGTGGTCCACGACGGTGGGGGTCGATGAGGAGGACCTGACAACCCGGCAATAACTCAACAAGCAGGTGAATATTGACACTCTGAGACACGTTGCGTAAAACCGTGTAAGCTCGCCCAGAGGGGCTGGTAGCATGTAAAAGCTTGCCTGAAGAAGGCTGGTAGCAGTTTAAAATAAAGATAGAGCTCGTCTGGGACTGGTAGCTCCCCCGTAGTGGGTAAAGGTAGCGCGCGTATAAAGGTATTGTTTTGTTTTATTTTTGTGTTGGTGGAATAAGTTGATTTTACAGCACAATAAGGAGGCTGAACTATTCCACTAATTTGTTTACTGTTGGCCACCCAAGTACTGGTGAAAAGAGAAAAAGGTCGTGTTTTATCACGTAAAGCTGACACTGCTTTTAAGAATAGCTTGAAAGTAGAAGGCCGTGTCAACTACCTCTCTCGATTCTCATGCCAGAGAAGGTGCCGCAGTTGTGTAGTTGTAAAGGATTAAAATGGGTAACGAAGCTTCAAAACTCACTGCTGACGAGCAGTGGTTAGAGAAAAATGTCCAGGCGCCGGACAAATTAGTGCATGTAGATGGAGAAATTAAAAAAAAAAAAAAAACCTAAATGTCCCACATGGGAGGGAAAATGTAGCCCCTCCGCATTGACTAAATTAAAAGAAACCCTCCAAGTAGAAATAATACTGAAAAGAATCCAAAAAAGAAAACAAAACGTATTCAAGAGTTGTAATATTTTAAAGCATGGAAAGAGGAATGAAGTGGAATAAACAAAAGGTTAAATTAAAATAGAGCTTATCTAATGTATTCAAACTGATAATAGGAAGGTTAACAACCTGTAAACTGGTATTAACAATGAAACATAGTTGGCATGACGACCGTGCCTAGAATGAATAGAATGCATGAAACCAGATAATTCACACGAAAATATATTAAACAATTAAAGAGATGCATGAGGCAGTTAAACAACTCCTTGGTGGCAGAGCCCCTGGTGTTGATGAGGTCCGCCCCGAGTTCCTGAAGGCTCTGGATGTCGTAGGGCTGTCCTGGTTGACACGCCTCTACAATGTTGCGTGGAGGTCAGGGGCAGTACCCCTGGACTGGCAGACCGGGGTGGTGGTCCCCATCTTTAAGAAGGGAGACCGGAGGTGTGTTCCAACTACAGGGGATCACACTCCTCAGCCTCCCTGGGAAAGTCTATGCCAGGGTGCTGGAAAGGAGAGTTCGTCCGTTAGTCGAACCTCGGATACAGGAGGAACAATGCGGTTTTCGTCCTGGTCGCGGAACACTGGACCAGCTCTTTATCCTCTCAAGGATACATGAGGGTGCATGGGAGTTTGCCCAACCAGTCTACATGTGTTTTGTGGACTTGGAGAAGGCATTCGACCGTGTCCCTCGGGGTGTCCTGTGGGAGGTGTTGCGGGAGTATGGGGTGTCTGGCCCATTGCTACGGGCCATTCGATCCCTATACAACCGTTGCAAGAGTTTGGTTCGCATTGCCGGCAATAAGTCGGACTCGTTCCCGGTGGGTGATGGGCTCCGCCAGGGCTGCCCTTTGTCACCGGTTCTGTTCATAATTTTTATGGACAGGATTTCTAGGCGCAGCCAAGTGGCGGAGGGCTTTCACTTCGGTGAAAGCCCTCCTCAGAATCTCATCTCTGCTTTTTGCGGATGATGTGGTTCTGTTGGCTTCATCAGGTGGGGGCCTCCAGCTCGCACTGGAACGGTTCGCAGCCGATTGTGAAGCAGCGGGAATGAGGATCAGCACCTCCAAATCTGAGGCCATGGTTCTCAGCCGGAAAAGGGTGGAGTGCTCACTCCGGGTCGGGGATGAGTTCCTGCCCCAAGTGGAGGAGTTCAAGTATCTCAGGGTCTTGTTCGCGAGTGATGGGAGAAGGGAGCTGGAGATCGACAGACGGATTGGTGCTGCGGCTGCAGTGATGCGGACGCTGCACCGGTCCGTCGTGGTGAAGAGGGAGCTGAGTGTAAAAGCGAAGCTCTCAATTTACCGGTCGATCTCGTCCCTACCCACCACCTATGCCCACGAGCTGTGGGTAGTGACCGAAAAAAGAACGAGATCGCGGATACAAGCGGCAGAAATGAGCTTCCTCCGAAGGGTGGCTGGCCTCTCCCTTAGAGATAGGGTGAAGTTCAGCCATCCGGGAGGGGCTCAGAGTAGAGCCGCTGCTCCTCCACATCGAAAGGAGCCAGTTGAGGTGGTTCGGGCATCTGACAAGGATGCCTCCTGGGCGCCTCCTGGGTGAGGTGTTCGGGCATGTCCCACCGGGAGGAGGCCCCGGGCAGACCCAGGACACGCTGGAGAGATTATATCTCTCGGCTGGCCTGGGAACGCCTTGGTGTTCCCCCGGATAAGCTGGAGGAGGTGGCTGGGGAGAGGGAGGTCTGGGCTTCTCTGCTTAGGCTGCTGCCCCCGCGACCCGGCCTCGGATAAAGCGGATGAAGATGGATGGATGGATGGATGGACACTACCAAGCTAATGAGCAAGTTACACACTCTTTATTTTGTATTTTTTTGTTTTGTTTTTCAGAGCAGAAGCTGCATGATATTAAAAGCTCACACATGCAGCAGTCTGTGAGCTCAGTTTTCCTCACACTTCTGCTTTGTTTCTGACAGCAGTTCTTTTTCTTTTTGTGTCCCAACTCATGTGTGTAAAGCGTTCATGCCATCAGCAACTTGTTTTTGTTTTTGTTTGTTTGTTTTGTTGGTTTGAAAAACAAATTTGTCATCATACTTGTGGATCACAGTGACACAAAATGATTAGGCACATGATTTACTGATGCCTAGTTTTAGAGCTGTGGGCTATGAGCTGGGAGCTATGAGCTGTAAGCAATGCAAAGTTTTCCCAGTTTAGAAGTTGTAACATGTGCGAGATATATGAATTATTTTAAAATAGAAATAGAAATTGTCCAAAATGCCTTAAGAAAACATGTAGTGCTGTATCTACAGAGGAAAAAAAAAGAAAAGAAAAAAAGAAGAAGCATTCAGTAACTTGGAAATAGCCTTTCTACTTACATGTAGATGGAAGTGCAGGTTACGTGAAAGCTGTTTTAACACAGGCATTTGGAGAAAAACAACGCCTGCTTGCATTTTACTTCTGTAAATTAGACTCTGTTGCGTCAGGCCTGCCCACATGTGTGCCAACCGGTGTAGCTGCAGCAGAGGCAGTAAAAAGTCAGCTGACATTGTTTTAGGACACACTTTAATCATCAAAGTGCCCCATGCAGTGACTTCAATTTTAAATCTAAGCCAATTTGTCTTACCTGACACATGTGAGACAACTCTCAAATGTTGGACACTTATTGTTGCTATATGGAAAGTTCAACAAAGAGTTTGGTTAGTCTGGAGAAACAGGAAATATGTGTGCCTGTGGTATGTCTGTGACAGGAAATCGTGTGTGTAACAGGAACTACATGCCCATAAAAGGAGCTGACTGTGTCAAGGACGCAGACAGACAGAGAGACACACAGACAGTTAGTATGTTTTTTTCAGCAGTACATCATTTTGCAAAAATTTGGCAGAATAGAGGTATGATTACTTCTACGGGCAATCCAGTGCAACATGGAAATCTTTTAAAGGCATTGTTGGAAGTGATAACATTGCCAAAACAGTTAGCATTATGTAAATGTGCTGCACATCAGAAAGACAACTCAGAGGTCACTAAAGGCAATAACTTCGCAGATCAAGCCGCAAAAGCAGCAGCACAACAAAAAATAGACACATTAATGTCTGAATCCTCAATGCAAATACCACTTGATGTGCTTAAAAACGAACAAAAAGCTGCACCAACTACAGAACAAAAGAAATGGTTAAAATGTGGTGCACAGCTGAAAAATGATTTGATGACTTGTAATGGCAAACCAATACTACCAAAATCCCCACACAAAACAGCAGCATTAGTGACACACGGTTCCACTCATGTGTCAACGGGAGGGAGATGGCAGATATACTTTCTAAACATTTCTTTACTCAAAATTTCGAAAATTCAGCAAAAGAATTTGTCAGAACATGCATGATTTGCCAAAAACATAATGCACAGGGAAACCTCAGACCAAGAAGAGGTAACTTTCCCACACCACCACATCCTTTTCATACCATTCACACGGATTTTATTGAGCTAAATGAAGCCAAGGTTCAAAAATACGCTCTACTGATTATAGACGTGTTCTCAAAATGGCCAGAAATTTATCCTGTGAAAAAGGCAGATGCAATCTCTGTAGCAAAATGCCAATGCAACCATTTTGTTCCAACATATGGCATACCGTCCCTAATAAGATGAGACAATGGAACACATTTTGTAAACGATGTAATTAGCAAGGTCTCCGAAGCGTTGGGATTTAGTATAAAAAATCACTGTGCCTACCACCCACAAAGTGCAGGGCTAATGGAAAGAACAAATAGCACTATCAAGCAAAGATTGAGAAAGTGCATGGAAGAGACAGGGATGTGGATGAGATTAACACAAGGCAGGCTCACAAAAATTGACGCCATTTGAAATAATTCATGGAAGACCTTTTCCCACTACTAATACTGAGTGAACCAGTAAACAAATCAGCTAGAGAGACTACTCTAGCAGAGTGGATGGCAAAGTTGCTAGAAAATACAGAAACTGTGTTGAACAACAAACTGCTGTGTTACTCTTCTCCAGTATCTTGCAGGTTGAAGGCAGGTGATTGGATCCTGATAAGGGTGCTCCAGAGGAAAAATTGGAGCTCACCCCGTTGGGAAGGACCCTACCAAGCACTCCTGACCACACCAACAGCCTGCAAAATAGCAGAAAGACCATCCTGGATCCATCAAAGCCACTGTAAAAGAGTGAGCGAGAGCATAGACTAACCTTACCCTCGGGTGATTCGTCAGGTGAAGGAAGTGCCAATTGGGTATATCCCGCACTTTTTCTTCTTGCCTAGGTCCCCTGAGACGTGAGGTAAGCCAGGTAAACATGAAGTCGCTCTTAATCTCACTAACCCTGACAGTCCTAGTGGCAGGATGTCTCATCCTACTGAAGATGGATCCAAGGGAACGGACAAAGAAAGCTTGGACACATGACAACTCACACCTGGACAAGATGACGCAGGACCACAATCATCCCTGGATGAACAACGCGTGGTACAGATATGTATACAACCGCATGACAGAAAAGAACTGCTTTGTTTGCTCACACATGCCTGCAACTTCTGTCCATGCAACTATTTATGGGAAGGTTCCGTCACTTGAAACGAGCATGTGCATTCATATGAAAGTCATAAATGGAACTTGTTCACATAGAGACATGTTTATAGTGAGAGCCCTAGCGTTTTCACTGCTGACCTACGACGTGAATAACCTAACAGCTACAAACTGGATGTGTGACGAAGCACACTGGGTGAACGTGAACATGTCAAACAAAAGAATAATGACATTTCCAGCTTTCTTGCAGAGTGAAGAACGTCACCCGATATGTTTCGACTTCTCATACGGAAGGACAAAACTTGGTCGAACCAAGAACTGCAGTATAGTCTGGAAGGACAATGCCGATGCAGATATGACTTTTAAGCGTGGCACATACTGGGTCCAGGGGACAGCTTGGGTGTGTGGACCAAAAACGTACTACATGCTGCCCCCCAACGCAACAGACGACGGCGTTCAACTGACACCGGTCCAGAACCACACGATCGAATATGGGGCTCCGATGTCCCACAGGAATTCAAACTCTGGACCACTGGACAGAAAGCACTTCATGCCCTGTTTCCTTGGGTGGGCACAGGAAAAAATGCGCTGAGAAAGGAGGACTATGTGTCCTCTTTAACAACACATGCTGCACATACATTCCAGATAATGTACACTCGTCCAACATGACTGATGCTCTGAAAACACTTAGACAACTCAGGGATGCACAGCAACAAGACTATGTTACAAACACAGAAGACTGGCTCATGTGGTTTTTAAGCGGCTCTTGGAAATCCCTGCTGATTAAAGGACTTGTTTTCATTGGTGTTCTACTATTGTTATTGTGTCTTTCCACTTCATGCGTCATACCTTGTTTGAAAAACATGGTGTCAAAAATGGTAACTGTTTCAATTAATGCTTACATCACCCTACCACAGAATGAAGAAGATGATAATGAGATAGACATTTGGATATAACTTACTCAAAAAACCCACTATTTAATGATGTCCTGGCTAAAAATGTTTTACAAGTAGCCATAGACTGATACAGTGTTAGTGAGTTGCTATGTATATATATAGGAGAAAAGATCAAACAACAGGAGGGAATGTTGAAAGATTTTTATTATGTTTATGTTTAGAAGTACATTTCATTTAAGGTTTTCTAGATGTGTTTGCTCTTTTTTACTAGAGAAGTTACGTTGTGCAAGCTCAGCAGGAAGCCTGCACACAGTACAATGGTATGTTATCTCTTCCTGTATGTTTTTGAGACGCAAACATGCTTGAGTATAAATAAAGGCTGACCACAGCTCTCACCCGTGTGAGTCTCCTTCGAGCTCTCACCCGTGTGCACGTTAATTTGTAAAACCTGTCTGAGTGTCATTTATTCCAACCTGAGTTGCATTACAGGAAAACTCCTCACACTGTAAAAGGTCATAAAGTTAACACTCTGCTGCAAAAAGAAGTAACACTGGTTTCAAACACAGTGTCACACTGTATTCACTTCTCCCTTGTAACATTCATATTTTCTCCACAACACAGTGTAATTTCATCATCAACACACAGCCTGTAACCACAGTTTTCTTCACACAAAATCTCAGTAATCCTGTGATAGAAAAACATCATTAAGATGTGTCCTGCTATAAATCACATGATCGAATCACATGATTAACCATCTGCTGTAAAAAGAAATGTAGATGTTAGCGCTGCGCATTTGTATACACTCTTTCTCACAGTAATCTCTGTGAGCAACACAAAGTAGTTAATAACACACCCATGGTAAATTCACAGACACAGAGAATTTTAAACTAAAAGGTTAAATTTTCAGAGTTCACATAGTCATGTGACCCAAGTTTCCTCCTGTGGTCTCCTTCTGCTCCTGCAATAGAGACACACACAGAGATACAGCCACACCTTTGTCAGGTGGGGGTTAACTTCACACAATGGTGTTAAGTCAGTCAGTCTTGTCAGCTTTTGTCAGTCAGTTTTTCCACTCATTCATTCATTCATTCATTCATTCATTCATTCTTTGCCGATAGTGGAAACTATCATCGCATTTTCATTTCCACGCTCAGCAAAATGACGTCATTTCGAAGAAAAAGAAGAACTTAGATCGGATTACCTCGCTGAATCCTTTTTGGCAGGGACTTGTTTTCTGATTGTCCCAAATAAGTGGCTTTCTCCTGAGCCCATTTTAATTTTTTAGAGAAACTCACTTTTGCAACAGTTTTCTCGATGACGAGTCGTATAGCGTTTCTGTTCTAATCGTGCATCTCTGCTCAAACAGAGATCATCAAACGAAACTTTCAGTGCACCATGAAAGTAACAAAATAAAAAGAAAGGAAAGAAAATAAAGGAAAGAAAGGCCTTGTTTAAGTCATGACACGTGTTTTTCATGCCAGGGGGATAAATCGTAACAACCCATTTGGCAGGCTCAACTTAGTAACAAAAGACAAATCAAGTTTAATTTAATTTAATTTAATTTAATCCAGTTTAATCTCAAACATTCATCCAATCAGCCACACACAACATACAGCATAACCCTGTTCCATTTGTGGCCACTTCACTTTTCGCTTTTCAACCATTTTTGTTCTGTTAATGCAAATAAAATGAAACTTCCCAAAGCTGTGTATTTCTTTCAGATTTTTTAATTTTCAACATCAGCTCCTTAATAATGTCAATAATATTCACTATACACTAAATGGTTCCTCTTGGAACCTGTGAATTTGCTTAGTGATCCTAAAAGAGCACATTTCATGTAGCTGATCACATATACACGATTTTCCTTTGACATATCTGTATGTGTAAGCCTAAATTATAACCTCTTATTCTAGAAATCAAAAAGAACCTGAAAATAACAATTTCTGCCTCAGTTTTACCATACCTAAATTATCAAAAAACCTAAACATCATCAAGTAATCCTAAAACCCATTTCAAGTTAAACCTTAAATCCTGTAACTCCCCCCTTTTGTGACACATCTTATGTGTTACGAACTCAAAATCCTTCACTCGAGCTTAGGAAATGAAAGAAAAAGGTTAGTCATATCATATTAGGTATACATGCTCCGGCCCTTCAAACCTGTGTTTAAGGAATGAAATCAAATTAATCATCATGTCAAATCTTTTTTTGGCTCCATCCACAGCCTGCATCCTTGGAACTTCCTAGAAACAAAAACCTGTGTGTTAACCAGCACTTCACATTTCATACTCAGTTTTTCCTCACTTATGATCCAACCTGTGTTATAAAAAAAACTTAAAACAGAAAAAGAGAGCTGATTATTAGCTCATCAAAACACAAAACAAAATCACCTGACAGGTTTTTCTAAGTGCACTGTTACAAAAATAATGGACCCCCTTAGACATGTGCATGTTTGATAAAACTCCCTCTATTAAAATAAAAAACAACACAAATCTAACCGATAGAAGTAACCCATCACTACAACAACAACCTCAACAATCTTAGACACAGAACATTTTGCCACAAGTTCTTCAGGGTCCTGACACTCTCAGGTCAACTAACATCATCTCACCTGCTCAATACACAGAAAATCTCGTTAAACACCACACAACTTGCACACCATCAACACTAAATTCTAAATTTTCTCTCCTGAAAACTTACTACACACTAAGCGAGTTGGACAAGATGATAAACAGACTCCTATGCTAAACCTGCTATCTGATCTTCATGAACTCTTTTGTATTCTAAGGTTAACGCATTTTCTATTTGTGTGTGTGATTGTGTATATGTTTCTTTTTGTGGTTTTTTCAGACTCCTTCACAATTTTCCACTTAAACAGTCAGTTTTCTCTTTCCCAAATTTGCTAACCCCAATTTTGATTTCCCACCTTAAATAACAACATTCCTTGTCCTCAGCCAGAAGTTAAAGCTTGCTTTTCAGGTTCAGGGAACAATTCACCCTGAAAGACAGGGAGTGTCTCCCCTCTTTGGCTCATCACTGGTCATTGTTAATGACATTTCCCCCTCTGCCTCAGCCCAGCGGCTTTACCCTTGAAGCCCCGTCTCCACTAGTGAGTCCGAGCTCACTGGTGGAGGTTCGAGCAATCGTGACTGTGCCTGCCTTAGGTTGTCCCAGGGTTTCGAGGTGGGATCTTACCCGTCATGGGCTGTCCAGCCTTCCATACTCGCCTAATACCGGGGCCAAGTGGGCACGGGTACTATGAGGGGAGGGGACACACTGACTCTGGAAATTAAAGGAGTGTAAGCTGCTTTCTTATTAAACTATCCCACTTCTGATTGTTTCCAATAATTTCACCTGTAGCAATTTGTGTACGTGCGTTTTCTATTCATTAATGTAATTGTTAGTTCATATATTTATTTTCTCGGTCTTTCTCTTTTCTAAAACATGTAATTAATTTTATTTATTTTTTTTACTTTTTCTTAAGACATTCAGTCTCTGATTCCTCTGTTTTCATGTTGCAACGTCTTTCACCAGCTATAATCAGACTTCCTGTTTGACGCACACACACTCTGAAGTTTGCCTACGCACACACTTTTCTCTCAGACTTCCACTTTTCCACTCACTCTCCTATGTGTTATTATTACTTATTTATTATTTTGTACAAGTCACACAGAATCATTCAAATCAAGTACTCACAACATTCGCACACTTAGAATCACTTGAAATACGCTTTCGTAAGAGTATTTTATCAAACATGCTTGTTCAGAATCAGAAAGAGGAAGTAGACAACACTCAGTAACTGCATCTGTCCTCTTAAAAGAGAAGAGAAATAAACACATATGGGACAATTCTCCCCATCTTAGATGAAATGTGACCTTAAATGTCCGTTTCTAAGTCATGTTCTTCTCTACACACGACTCTTAGCCTCCAGGGCATAAAACTTTGAGCATAATCTTTTACTTTACCAGAACCCTCATACTGAGACTAAGACTGCTATATGTGCACTTCTTTCTTTGACAAAGTTGTATTTTGTATTTTCTTACTCAGTTGTATATAGTATTGGTATTCTATTTTATTCTATTGTACAGGGTGGTCCATTTATATGGATACACCGTAATAAAATGGGAATGGTTGGTGATATCAAACTCCTGTTTGTGGCACATTAGTATATGTGAGGGGGAAAACTCCTCAAGATGGGTGGTGACCATGGTGGCCATTTAGAAGTCGGCCATCTTGGATACAACTTTTGTTTTTTCGATAGGAAGAGGGCCATGTGACACATCAAACTTATTGGTAATGTCACGGGGTGGAAATGGACAAGTTACTGTGAGTTTTTGGTGCATGTTTTGCTGTGTTTTACTTTAATATTGTACAGTGTTTTATTTTTATGAGTTTTGTTGCATGTTTTATTGTATTTATCGGTGACTTGTCCGGAAAGACTCCGCCCCTCCCTGATTATGAACCATATACACCTGCGAGGTTCCCGGAGGCCAATAAGAGGGCCTACCAGACGTCAAACAAAAGGCCTGAGAGAGAGAGTAGCAGTGATGGCGGTCTGGAAGTGGCGGCTGACGGCGCCGGAGTTGGCGTCAGTGAGGGGGCAGAGACAGAGCGGCAGCGATGGCGTGGCGAATGGGGTCAGGCGGCGGCGCCTGCAAGCCCGCAGACAGTCTGGTACAGCTTGGCGTGAAAGGAGGGAAAGCCAGCGACGCGGGGCAAACGATCCGACTGCTGCAGCAACGGGAGGGAGATACAGCGCCAGCGATCGAGGGCGCGGAGCGAGCGGTCCAACGGCTGCAGCAACGGAAGCCCAGATTACGCGTCTGCGAAGAATTAGAGGCGGCGAGGCAGGCCAGTGGTATTTACGGGTCACAAGGAAGCAGCGGGCAGAGTTGAGAGCTCTGCCCACCCGGGGTAAGTCTTTTTGACTTGTCCCCTTTTAATGAACGATAGCTCCCTAAAAGAGTAGTGACTGCTGCTGCCTTTCCTTTTTTTAGCACATCGGGGCGCAGAACGCAGAGAGGAAGGCGAGGACGCCGCCGGGTTCCCTCCCTGTATTGCTTCACCGGATTTGTTATTAGTGACTCTTATACCGTGGCGGACGCCACTGGACTTTTAACGTTGTGTTTTATTGATTTTTATTGTTGTCCCCTGGCCAGGGCTGTTTTAATCTATTTTATATTTTTTTTAACTGTTTAAATGTGATAAATGATATCTTATCCTTGCAGTTTTTAAATTTGTGTGCATTCCCTTGGCTGCCCCACTGCTCTGTCCGTTTTTAAGAGGGTTTCTCTCTTTTTTTAACATCTGTGCAAAGAAACACCTTCCCCCTCCGTTACAGTAATGTCACAAGAAAAACAATGGTGTTCTTGGTTTCAATGTAACTTTATTCTTTCATGAGTTATTTACAAGTTTCTCTTTGTTCACAGCCATTGACATGTCGAAGAGGTTAACACGTGAGGAGCGGATCGAAATTGTGTTGATATCTGGTGAACACAGTAACCGGGTCATTGCAGCAGATTTCAATGCAAGACACCCTACGAGACCACCCATCTCCCATGCTACAGTCAGCAAACTGCTCGCTAAGTTTCGTGAAACTGGTTCAGTGTTGGATTTGCTAAAATGTGGATGCAAAAAAACTGTCACTAATGAAGAAACATCAGTGGCTGTCCTAGCTTCATTCAGCAAGAGCCCACAGCGTAACACTCGCCGCATGTCACTGGAGAGTGGCATTAGTCGAACATCCCTTCGGCGGATATTAGCTACTCACAAATGGCACCCTTACAAACTCCAGCTACTGCAGCATCTCAACGAGGATGACCCAGATCGGCGCACAGAATTTGCAGAATGAGCAGAACAAAAATTGGAACAGGACCCTCAGTTCACGCAGAAGAGTTTGTTCAGTGATGAGGCAAACTTTTATGTGAATGGTGAAGTTAACAAACAAAACCACCGCTATTGGTCTGACACTAACCCACATTGGATGGATCCCTCCAAGACTGTTGAAACAACAAAAGTGATGGTTTGGTGTGGTATATGGGGTACAACGATAGTGGGTCCATTCTTCATCAATGGAAACCTCAAGGCCACTGGATATTTGAAATTGCTACATGATGATGTGTTTCCCTCTTTATGCACTGAAGCTGGCACGTTCCCTGAGTTTTTCCAGCAAGATGGTGCACCACCACATTATGGGTGCCAGGTCCAAGCATTCCTAGATGAACAGTTTCCTGGAAAGTGGATTGGTCGTCGTGGGCCAGTTGAATGGCCCCAAGGTCTCCCGATCTGACCCCTTAGACTTTTATCTTTGGGGTCATCTGAAGGCAATTGTCTATGGTGTGAAGACCCGAGATGTGCAGCACCTGAAACTACGGATACTGGTTGCCTGTGCTGGCATTTCTCCTGTGGTGCTGGTATCAGTGTGTGAAGAGTGGGAGAAGAGGGTTGCATTGACAATCCAACACAATGGGCAGCACATTGAACACATGTTATAAGTGGTCAGAAACTTGTAAATAACTCATGAAAGAATAAAGTTACGTTGAAACCAAGCACACCATTGTTTTTCTTCTGACATTACCAACAAGTTTGATGTGTCACATGGCCCTTTCCTATTGAAAAACAAAGTTGTATCCAAGATGGCCGACTTCTAAATGGCCACCATGGTCACCACCATCTTGAGGAGTTTGCCCCTCACATATACTAATGTGCCACAAACAGGACTTTAATATCACCAACCATTCCCATGTTATTACGCTGTATCCATATAAATGGCCCACCCTGTATATATCATTCTATTCTACTTTATTTTATTGCATTCCAGTGTTTTCTAATTTCTGCTGCATAACTTTGCACTTTTGCTGTAACCAAAACAAATTTCCCACCTGTGGGACTAATAAAGGTCATCTTTATCATTAACTAGACCTAATCTAAATCCTGTCTCATCCACTGCTGAAATTCTAGTTCAATGAACACATGTGTTGCAGTTTAAAATTAAAAGAGGAAGTAACTCACACCTAAGAACTCTGTGTGTGTGTTAATGTCTGTGTCCCTTTAAATGAAAAAAGGTGAACCTATGTGGTGAGTCCCCCTCAATTTACACAAAATATGACATTAAATATCCTTTTCTAATTCCTGTTGCTCTTTAAACACCCTGAATGACCTCCAGGTCATAACCTTTGGACTTATAACTCTAATATAAGTCCACACAGCGCACCAAGCACAGAGAAAATTCAACCTCAGTGCTTCAGAATTTTCCTCAAAATTCAGAAACTGTTTCTGTCATTTATCTGCCCAAGAACTTCATCATATGGACCTCGCCGGGTCCAGTAATCTTCAGCACATGTACATCACTGCAGCCAGTGAAGATTTAAAATCAGTTCAGACCGCGCCGGATCTGTTACTTCAGCACAATAAACACTGATTTTCCTTCAAAATCAGTTTACCAAGAGCCACAAAATCATTTCTGACTCAATTTTCTGAACTTCTGTGTCACTTAAACATCCTGACAGCACCAGGTGTTTCTGTCGGACTTCCTCGTCCGAAATTACTCTTTTTACTCACAAATAAGTGTCTCCCAAAATGATCCTCTGATCATAACCAATTTTAAAACCAAGGTCCCAAGTCTTGGTAGATGGTCAATCTCCAGTCCCGCACGCCGACGGACCCTAATAGACGTCTCTAATAGGGAGGGGGTCTGCACCCCTGAACTTGACACTTATTAAACCATAAACTGACCAATAAACTCTTATATTCTCTTATTCTTAAACATGCATTGGTCTCTTTTTCTCTTTTACCATGAAATACCATATAACCTTTTAACTCAGTACTGTCTGTTACTTTGACGTTTTACTTTATTCTCGAGAATTCAGTTTTACAGTTAAGATCATCTACTTAGCGAACAGATAATTTAGAATTCAGCCAATTTGCACAAATTTGCTTATTGAACAGGTTTGTGCTTACCTTTTTAATCTTTTTAGACCGGTCCTCTGTTCACCTCATATCAGATCCAACCTTCGGCCACATTTGTTCTTCTCTAATCTAATCTCAAAACTTCACGGTAGTAAACTTTTATCATGGTGAGCACCTGTTCTAATGTTTCTGGTTTCTCTTCCTGTTGTTGGGGAGGTGAATTTACCTCTTGAGCTTGAGCTTGAGGCTCATCCTCTTTCATCCAAGCTGAGATCCCTTTACATATTGTGATCCATCTGCAAAGCTTTGCATGGTTTTCTTTTACAAGTTTTATTTCTGCTCTGGTATGTCTGTTTATTGCATGCGTTAATGTTTCCTGCTGCAATTGTTGTTATCTTTTTCACAATTTTCCCTTTCTTGTTCAAAAATTAGATGAAGAGGTTTTCTGTCTTGTAAAGTTTTTTTTTTTTTTTTTTTAAACATGCACAATGTCAAGAAACAATTCTCTGCTCTTTCTGCTTAAAGTCAAAATCACACTGTTAAGCAAAATGAGATGTTTTAAATCAGTGCTTACTCTTACAGAGGCCTACAGTGCGTATTTTTCTACTTGTAAAAGAGGAAGTTGACCGCACCCAGTCGCTTTTTAGCTGTTTGACTCGCTCTCATAAAGGGCGACAAGACGTTGGACTAAATCTAAACAACCCCACAGAAACGGGGAAATCTGTGGGTCAGCTAGAGCTGCCTGTACAACCAACTGATGGTCTGTATCTTTCCAGGCACCTAAATATAATGAAACAACGGCACAAAAAGCTATGTAACTCTGGTTCTGACCGTCTTATTTCTGCAGTGACTGTAAACCCATAAAGATTCTCTAGCGTCTCAGCACGGCATATGTATTTCATATGAATAGAACCCTCTGTACGTGTATATTCAATTTGACAAGATCCCAAGATAAACATGCCTTTTTCCAAACATAACACAGAAATTACTACCCCCCGTTTAATCAATGTGTCCGTTCTCTGTTAAAATTAAAAGGGGAAGTGACCGCACCCAAATTTTAACTGCGCACTTTTTCCCCAGCACGAAAAGAACGGAAAAAGAGACTTTTTACAGCCTCTCACACACACAGCCTGCAGCCGGCTGACACTGTAAATCATTTCAGACAGTTTCCTACGTCACAGCCTCAGTTCAGTTTGACCCGGATATGTACACTGCCGCTCGTCTTTAAGAGACGTCAACAGGTCCGCAGATTCTCCAGGAATATCAACAAAAACACAGCTTTTTATGGGCCACGGCGGGTCCACAAATTTTCACTGGTAATGCTTTTAATCGTCTCTCATAACTCACAGTATCTATTATCAGACTTTCACTTTTAATTTCACTTTTACTGATCGGCTCGGTTTGCTACAAAACCTCAAGCTCACGGCTGGCCTGAGTTTCTCTTAGATCATATATCAACTCCTCGGACCTTTGCGTCCGGTATTTACTCTTTATTCCTTAAAACAACGTCTCGAGTTACACTTAGCTCAGTACTGCTTCTTCCGAGCTGACAGTGAATGCAACACTACTCTTAAGTTTCACTTTTCGTTGCAAACAAAGATTTTCATTTCAAACAAAACTCAAAACAGAAATCAACGGATGACGACTTGACTACATATTCTAGAATTATAATCCAATACAGCACAATTTCTGTTTAAGAGGTTTGTGCCTTACCTTTTTTAATTTTTTATGTGGGCCCAGTAGTCAAGCAATCACCGTGACCTCTGCCGTCCAATCACCTGATCTGGCCTCGACCTCCGCCGACAACAAACACCTGTACTTCTTTCTACTGATCTTCAGATGCCTCGCATCCTCCACCAAATGAAGCGAGATCGATCAACTGGAGACCAGACAACAAACGACGGAGGCACCAGACAAATGCGATCAAACGATGACTTTATTAACACAGGAGAGGAAACATCAGCATATGTCTTCCTCTGACAAAAATTCATTGAATGCTGGTTTTATAGCATAGAAAATTAACACCCACACATACACGTCAATACCAGTCAAAAATACATTGTGTACAGTCATGAGCACATCTTGTACATCTTAATAACTATAAACAGTCATGTAACTTCTCTTTTCTATAACACTTGCCTTTTAAGGTAATAAACCTCAAGCTTCAGGGTCTCTAAGGGCTAATAATGGACCCTCATCACCAATCACTAAGTAGACAGAATCGCAGCCGGTCTCAAAGAAAAGCAGAAGACACTTGGGCCTTCGCTCAGGCCTGCTACTAGATTAATTTGTGTATTGTAAGCATGCATGCAATTAACCTGCTATGTTCTCATCTTCCCTCAACATGTATCACCTGGACACTCTCACCAGTGAAGCTTAAAACCCTCTTGGATGGAACATCAACTCCAAATCAACATAGATATGCAATGTGTATAAAATGAACTAAACCTGTGAATAGAATGAATGTGATGACAAACATATTCAATGCAATATGAACCCTATAAGAAATATTACTGATAAAATAATACTGTAAAACATGTTATTAATACATTCATCATAAGGCAGGTTATATGGTAACAATAAAAGAATCTCTGAATCCTAACATTTCCCACTGCTGAGGAGACCATGCGCTACAATCCAATACCCACTGGTATCACTCCAGGGCCCACCCTGTATGCAGTTGCCCGCATTAGCTCCCTGAGATCTGCATTTGACCTGTTTGTGACAGACGAGATCATTCAGCTGCTGTGCACCCACACAAACCTGCATGGGAGGCGAAACTGT
Organism: Oreochromis aureus; assembly: GCF_013358895.1. NCBI lineage: Eukaryota > Metazoa > Chordata > Actinopteri > Cichliformes > Cichlidae > Oreochromis > Oreochromis aureus. Next base: position 36,732,094 of record NC_052959.1, read on the forward strand.
GAGGATTGGAGGGATGTGGATGATGTGGAGATGAGAGCGTACATTGGGATTTTGATTCTCGCTGGTGTCTACCGCTCAAGGCATGAAGCATCGCGTGGTTTGTGGGCTGACAAGACCGGACGGGCAATATTCCGTGCTACAATGCCCCTCTACCGCTACGCCCAGATCAGCGCTAACATCCGCTTTGATGACAAGCTCACCCGCCCGGGACGTTTCAGGAACGATAAGCTTGCTGCATTTCGCGTCCTGTGGGAAAAGTGGGTTGCTCGTCTCCCCCTGCTGTTCAATCCAGGAGTTGACGTGTGTGTCGATGAGCAGCTGGTTGGATTCAAAGGTCGATGTGGATTTCGACAGTATATGCCCAGCAAGCCTGCAAAATATGGCATTAAAATCTGGGTGACCTGTGATGTGGCAACCTCCTATGCCTGGAAGATGGAAATTTACACAGGAAAATCACCTGGAAGTTCCCGGGAAGTTAATCAGGGAATGAGAGTTGTGCTACAACTGACAGAGGGGCTCCAAGGACACACTGTCACTTGTGACAACTTCTTTACCTCGTTCAGCTTGGCAGAGGAGCTGCTCAGAAAAAAACTAGCTCTGGTTGGCACAATCAGGAGAAACAAACCAGAGCTCCCTCCCCAGCTTGTTCAGCTGAGACAGAGGAAGATTCTTTCATCTCTCTTTGCCTTCACCAAAACAACCATGGCAGTCTCCTACATGCCCAAGCGAGGGAAGAATGTGCTTCTTTTGAGCACAAAGCATAGGGAACCAGCAGTGAGTTATGGGGAAAAGAAGAAGCCAGCAGCAATCCTTGATTACAATAGGTGTAAAGGTGGAGTGGATAACCTAGACAAGGTTGTTGGCACCTACAGTTGTTGGAGGAAAACCGGTCGCTGGCCACTGGCTCTGTTCTACAATCTTCTGGACGTCTCAGCATACCTTGCCTTTGTCCTGTGGAAAGCAGTGCATCCTGAGTGGGAGTCCACCAAGACCTACCAACGAAGGGTGTTCCTGGAGGAGCTGGGCCACATGCTGGTGACTCCAGAAATTGCAAGACGGCCTTGTGCCCCACGCTCAAAAGCAGCCGCTGCTATTGTTGCTGAGATACAGCAGTCAGAATCAGAATCAGAGTATGACCCACAGCCCATCAACAAAATGAGGAAAAGGTGCGAACTGTGTATAAAGAGAAGAAGAACGGCAACCACTTGCTCCAGCTGTGGAAAGAGTGTCTGCAAAGATCATTCTGCTGTGGTTTGCGTGTCCTGCCATCCCTGAGTGCACGCAAGAGCTGCTGAAGAAGGAGAGGTGATTTGACACGAAGACTGTATTGATTTGACATTTTGCCTCAGCACTTTCTCAATAACAGCAGCAAAGGATGACACCGTTGTATTATACATGCAGACACCACCACTGATTTTATTGCATGACCTCGAAGCACTGCTCCTCCTTCTCTTTGCTTTTCATCCGGTTGTTCTTGCAGTTACTCTGATACTAAGATGTTTTGATTTATGATGTATTTCCTCCATTTTCTGGAGAAGACAAAGAAGTTTCTGTGGTATTTTATGTCATTTAATGTTGTAGTTTTTGTTTATGGTTTGCAAATGTAGAAACCCAACAAGAGACATGGGTTGGAAACTAGCAATAGCTGTAACCTGTTTCATAATCCATATTGGAACTATGTTCAAATGCATCATGCCTTATAGTGTCTGCGCACACACACACGCACAGACACACACACAACAAAGTGGGAGTTTCTTTTTTTTGGGGTCATTACTCACAGGAATAATACAAAATATTAATATTAATAATAATTATTTTTGTTACTGGCACTGACCTGCAATGATTTAAAAAAAAAAAAAGGTTTTGTCATTCAACTGCTGAAAAAATTTGAACTTTATTGCTATTTCCCCCCAAAAAACATAGTAGTAACATATAATTTGACTGGTATTCAAAGGGTATAATTTCTGAATTTTAATTATATTTTGGTTTTCATGACTAGGACTGGTTTTCATTTAAAAAATGAAGTTGGTCTAAGTAGAAAAATGTTTTAATATATAATAATTTTATAGTATTCTGTAAATGTAAACAGGGGGGGCCATGGCCATTTTTGGCCAAAAAACAAAGATGAACAATACTGACAGAGAGTTTTTTTTGTTTTTATGATTTTCTCTATTTATGAGTTGTTACAAACTGGTAAAAGGGTTAAATTTCAGAATTTGAATGAAAACAACCCTGATGCTAATCATAAAAAAAACTGGACTCATTGATACTGTTAATTATTGGCTATTTTGCCATCTAACCTCCATCATGGTTTTCTGCCAGAAAATAATTTAGATGGCATGTTTTATTTGGAAAAAAATCTGATGGCATTTTATGATTTTTTATGATTTTCTTTATGAGTTGTTATGATTATGTGCTCTAACTGGTATTTAAAGGGTTAAATTTCAGAATTTGAATGAAATTTTGATTTTCATGAACAGCCCTGATGCTAATCTAAAAAATCAAGTAAAAAGAACTGGACATTTTTTTTAATATATATGAATTTTATACCATTTTGTAAATGTAAACAAGGGGTGGCCATTTGTGGCCACGAACAAGCTGAGAGGGAGTTTTTATGTTTTTGCTCTCTCTGCACTAAAATAACAATGCATTATAATCAATGTTGATGTGAATCAATTATATGCCCCCAGACCCTACTATTAATAATACAAGAAATTTCAGTAGCAATGCAATTATATAAAATTGCGAGATTTGAGGTTGTCGTCCAGCTGGTGCAGTGGACAAACAAACTGGTGTTTAAAGGGTTAAAAAATAAAAAAGTAATAATTATTTTATATTTATGGAAAGAACTGAAGTTACTTAAAAGCTTTATGCAGAAAAAATGGCAAAAAAACAAACAAACAAAAAATTACAGGCCTAACCTGTAGGTGGCCACTTTTGGCCACCATCAAGCTGAAAGGGTAGTGATGTTGAACAAGACCAGAGGGATAATAAGTTTCTTCTCATGTAACCAAATGTGTGCCATGGTAAAACTTCTTCACACACCAGAAACTCACAATCAGCTCACTCAGCTCACTCATGTAAGACCCCCCATCAGCATTCTGCTTTCCTCTATGATGCGGTCATCTGTCCTACTAATAATATTCGTCCACTAGTCTATGTATCACTTTCATCTTACTAGTGACTTGGATAAGATGACAAACAGAATCTCATGCTTAAGATGCTGTCTGGTCTTCATGAGTATCATTTATTGTGTATACATGTAGGGTTAGAATAGTTGATGTATTTTCTGTATGTTTTTGTGTTCCTCTCATCACATTTTCATTATTCTCATCACTGCTTAAAACAACACACACCTCTCTCTCTCTCTCTGTTTTTTTAAACTGTCCTTTTCTCCAAAACAGAAAGTAGCATTACAGCTGTTTCAGGCTGAGAAACATCAAACACTCTTCGTGTTATCATTCACCACACAACTTATGTTATTTCTTTGTCCACTGGGCAGGTGACCTGCAGAATCACGTCTGCCCCAGCTGGATACCTTTTCACACACACCGTGACGTCAGACACGCTCACACTCACTTCTGCTTAGCGCACAATTTCACTTCATTCTTCAACGATCCACACACCACGTGCTGCCCAATAAAAAACTTTGCAGTGTATTTCATCCACTTTCAAGGCAGACTTACACAGTTTAGTCTCCATTACAAGACAACAAACAGCCACACTCACGCCGACCACGTCTGGCCTGCACACACACAACATAGGCCTATCGCTTGCGTCTGCACGCACAGCTTTCATGGACCTGCGTCCTAAACGCACAGTCCAACGCACTCCCGTGCTCGCGTGAAACCGCGCAGCTACGGAGCCGTTTCTTTAGTAGCCTGCGTCCTTCCCGCACGGCTGGCGCACTCCCGTACCTGCGAGAAACCGCACGGTCACGTAGCCGCTCTCTATTGTTTTAGGTTCGCGTGTAACCGCGCAACCAGCGCTCCCCTGGACCCACGTCTGCCCGCGCAGTCTCAGTGACGCATAAGGCCTTTTCTACTCACTGTTCGTGTTGTTTTTGTTCATGGGAAGAGTCTCTGGTTCCTGTCAATCGCCATCCATCCTGAGGGGAGTTCAGGCGCAAACTGTCCAGCCTGGAACAAAGCAAAGTACCAGGGCTTTCGTCAATCGTCCCAGACAATGGCTGCTAGCAGACTGCGGTGGCGTCCTCTCCCTCTCCTTGGTGAATGCGATGTGTTAGGCTCCGGCTCTGGAAGGACCAAATAAATGTTGGGTCTAAACTCAGACCCCGCTGTATCCAGGACTTCTTCCCGTGAAAGGAAAACAAGGCAACAGCGTTCGATCATTTAGTTGCGCAAGGGAGGCCTCGTCGGTATCTTAGCTCATCACGAATGACCCCGACGATGGCCTCCTCTCGCTGCCTTTTATTGAGAGACAGTTCACACAAAACACAGCAAAGCAACGCCCACATGGTTCTAAGGCATTGTATGTATATGTGTGAACTTCTGTATGTAAGTAAGAATGTGTGTGTGTGTGTGTGTGTGTGTGTGTGTGTGTGTGTGTGTGTGTGTGTGTGTGTGTGTGTGTTACCTCCTGCTGACCAAAGGGTCGTAAACGCAGGAAGCTTACATCAAAAGAAGCAGATCTTCCAGATAGGATGTATCTGCAATAAAACATTACAGCCCCCCCAACCAGAACCTCGAGAATCTGGGGGGAAGGGCAGTGGAATCCTTTTCATCAGAGTTGGCAAGCATAGAAATGACAACATTTAACAATTCACTCTAACAATCGTTGTACCCCATAAACCACACCAAACCATCACTTTTGTTGTTCCAACAGTCTTGGAGGGATCCATCCAATGTGGGTTAGTGTCAGACCAATAGCGGTGGTTTTGTTTGTTAACTTCACCATTCACATAAAAGTTTGCCTCATCACTGAACAAAATCTTCTGCATGAACTGAGGGTCCTGTTCCAATTTTTGTTTTGCCCATTCTGCAAATTCTGTGCGCCGATCTGGGTCATCCTCGTTGAGATGCTGCAGTAGCTGGAGTTTGTAAGGGTGCCATTTGTGAGTAGCTAATATCCGCCCGAAGGATGTTCGACTAATGCCACTCTCCAGTGACATGCGGCGAGTGCTACGCTGTGGGCTCTTGCTGAATGAAGCTAGGACAGCCACTGATGTTTCTTCATTAGTGACAGTTTTCTTGCGTCCACATTTTGGCAAATCCAACACTGAACCAGTTTCACGAAACTTAGCAAGCAGTTTGCTAACTGTAGCATGGGAGATGGGTGGTCTCGTAGAGTGTCTTGCATTGAAATCTGCTGCAATGACCCGGTTACTGCGTGGCCCCCTGTGGTGATGCGACCTCCAGAGTTATGCCCTCACGGTCCTCCAGGTGTTGGGAGTATTTGCACTCTTCTGTGTGTGCCTGCATTAGTGTGGAGACATCCCACCCAGTGGCAAACCTCAAAGTGATATTCCTGCAGCGTCTCCAGCCACCGGGCTAGCTTTCCCTCTGGCTCTTTAAAGTTGAGAAGCCACATGAGGGACGCATGGTCTGTACGCAGAGGGAATTTCTTCCTGTAGAGGTAGGGTCTGAAATGATGGAGACAGGATTGCACCTGGGGTTTTTGTGTCGACTATCGTCTACTCAATGAAGTCACACGCAAGGACTCCTACCCATTGCTTCGGATTGACGGTGCCCTCCACTACATTGCTTGGTCCTGCTGGTTCAGTTCCCTTGACCTACTGGCAGGTGGAGCTGACACCTAAAGTCCGCTCCACCTGGCCAGCAGCTCTCGACAGGTGACGCAATAGTTCCTCCCTGACCTGCTGAGGGAGCTGTAGTAGGAGATGATCCGCTCCCCATCTGAGCCTTCCTGTGAAAGTACAGCCCCAACACCCGTGTTGCTGGCATCAGTGTCCACGACAAATGGGAGCTGCAGGTCTGGGTAGGCTAGCACTGGGGCCTCAACTAGTGCAGATCAGAGGCAGGGTGCCACCTTTGCGGGGTCAGTGGAAACCCCTGCTGCACTGACCACATGACCAAGGAAAGTTACCGGTTACCATCCTTTTTCTGCACCAGTATGGCCAGGGCTTCCCAGAGGCTGTTTGAGGGTTCGACGATGCCCGCCTCTGCCATCTCCCTGATCTTCTGCTCTGCCGCAACACGTTTAGCAAAGGGAGGGCGGAGGTAGATGGGGGTCTTCCCTCTTCTTCGGTCGGGCTCCATTCACCGCTTCCAGGCAGGCGATGAGCTCCTCTATTTTCCTCAGGAATGGGCCATCAGAGTTACATAACAAAAACAAATGCAAATACACAGTTTTACGTCTTAACTGGCAACATCTGCTCCCAAAGCATGATGGGAGATAACTAGCTGCTCCCAACATGCCACAATATTTTTGGCCACCAGAGATGACTGTGTTGAAAAGCTTCGAGTAATGAACCATTTTTCAACACAAGCTTCCTGCTTGACCTGCAGATCTTTACTGTACATTATAAATACTACAAGTAATTATGACAGTTCAAAAACCATGCATGTAGTTTTTTTTAACCATCAGAATATAAAATAAAAAAAATCCAGTTTACTAGTTTTTACAGATCAAGCTTAACTGGTCTTTTGATCTTACGTTATGACCTCCTCAACACAGGTCGTGAAAAAACATCACCATTCTCCACTTTCTCGTGTCCATCTAGTTTCAAGTCAGATAATGTCTCTGCATGTGACACATCAACATTTTCATCTTCCTCACCACATTATTCCCCCTGAAAAGTCTCTTTGGTTTTCAGTAGATTGCGACAGTTCCTTCTGAGCACATGACCGTCTTCAGTTCTTATCTCATACTATCTTGGTCCCGCTTCCTGAAGAACAATGGCTTTTCTGTTTTGTGCATTCTGACCTTGGATTCTTGCTACATCATTCTTTGCCAGCAGTCCAAGTGCTCGTTGCCTTGTCGTTTTGCCGTTTTTGTTTCCATTTTAGATTCTCTTCTTTTTTCAGAATCTCTTCACTCCATTTGCTCCAAATCCAATCAGAGAACAGGTGGGTTTGGCTGTCGGTGTGGCGCTTTAGTGACCCTCAGGTCCCGGAAGGGTTACACATTTTGAAGATGAAGGATGGCAAGGGTGCTTCTGCAGCGCTGGTAAGCATTACTTTATGGTTTAGTGGAACAAAAACACAATCATTTTGGGTTATTACACTGTGTAGTTTTTCCAGTTTCTCAAAGCTTAAAAAGGGCTCTCAACATCACTCCTAGTGTTAAATATTCTCCTGTGTGGGCAGTTCGGTCTGCTTACAATCAGCACCGTGGAGAATAATGTGTTTGGATCGAAGTTTAATCCTGATGGGATGTCGTGTTGGTCATATAACTGAAATGCTCTGACTTGACCTCAGCACTGGTCCCGGGTCACCCCTGAGTTTGTGTTGAAATAATACTAAAGTATTAATGGTATCGCTGACCATTGGTATAGCACAACTTAATCCTTTCAACAGCTACTGAAAGTTATATGATATATGACAACTTATAAACGGTGACATTAAGAAGTACTCTGTCATTCAGTACCAGATTGACCAAAAATGCTTCTGTAGTAACTGTAGTGCAGTGTCTGTCTGGCGTCAGCAAACAGAAGTCTGTTCATATTTTATTTGATGGACGTCAGATGTGTTTAGGGACTGTTTACTTCAACTTATTCTGCATCAGGTTATTTATTTTGAAGCATGCTACACTTCAGTGTGTGTGTGTGTGTGTGTGTTGTGTTAGTCCCCGAAGGGAAATTACTCCTCTGCATTTAACCCATTCACCCAGTGAAGCAGTGGGCAGCCACCAATGCAGCGCCCGGGGAGCAGTGTGTAGGGACGGTACCTTGCTCAGGGGTACCTCAGGGTAGCCGTTCAGTGGAGTCGAACCCCCGACCTTCCGATCATGGGGCAGACACTCTACCTACTGAGCTATCCCTGCCCCTGCCACTTCAGTTGTGGGTCATCCGTGTTGTCACGGGAACATTCACCTAGGTGATAGTGTATAATACATCCTTAAGCTGGGCATACACTGTGCGATTTTTTCAGTCGCATTATTCAGCTTCTGCTCAAACTGCACGATTGACTCGCAGGGGTTAGAAGTTCATAGGTCACGATGCAGGGTCTCACACTATACGGCCCGATGCTCTGATGCGACCTGAGTGCTCACACTGTGCGTCCATAAAATGAAGGTTATAACAGAAAACCTGTCGCTCGCTCTCCCTCTCTGTCTCTCACTCACACAGACTCACACCACCACCATCAACTTTGCTAAATTGCTAATGAAAAACATTGATCAGGCAGCTGTGATTGAGCAGCAATGTCCATCCAACTCTTTTCATGGTTGTTGTGGTCGTGATAATTTTGTGAGGCCACATCGAAAAGGCTTGGATGAGCTTTCCAAAGTTCTACAAGTGCCTCCATCGCTTGTGTCCAGATCACACGCTGCACTGCTGTGCTACTCCGTCTTTTTCACCGACATTTATGTGTTTGCGCGTGCGCAGTGTGAGTGGCTGCGGTGACGCCCTCACGACGGTCGCGAGGATTTCAAACAGGTTTGAAATCTTCGCGACCAAGCGATTGATAATCGGGAGCTGGTCGTGAGGTGTTAATCGCTTCTCGTTACCCCACGTACACTACACGATGCACGACGCACGATGAAGGCCAAAATCGGGCCGATCGCCAAAACGGTCGCACGACTCAAAAATCGGCTCAAAATGGGCCAAAAATCACAGAGTGTAAGCCCGGCATTAGGGAAAAATGCAAATCTTTGAAAACTGTCTAATTGTTTTACTGAACAGGCGACTGTAAATCAAGAGGACCTTGGTCTATCTCCCTCCGGCATGGAGAACCTGGGACTCTTTGGTGGGTTCATTTATTCCCATTATTAAAGTAAAATAGTTGGAATTTTTAAAATATACAGCAAGATGGCACAGGTTAGAACATATTTAAAAATAATTAGTTTGTCAACTGTATTTACAATTTATTCAAAATAAAAAGATTTTCATGACATTGTTATTTGCTGTTATTTATTTCTACACGGTTTAGTTCATTGTTCCTTCGGTGCATTTCATATGACAGCAGTAATTCAGTTATTGTTTTCTTCTTTTAGGTAGTTTTAGCAACGCACGTTTTCCAACACCTTCATAACAGGCTGGAGCAGTCTTCTAACAGCAGCCCGTTGACCTTGATCATATCGAGTTCCTCTACGTGAGTGCATCAACTCTAATCTGTTCGCTATATTCATTTTCATTGCTGGTAGGTTTATTTGTCTTAGTTTTGGTTACCTTGTAAAAACAATTGAAATATATGCCATTCTTATACATCTTATGATGTTAATTTTCCAGTGTAGTAATGACGCTATACAAATAAACCTGTTATCCATCGCTTTGTTAAATCTAAGATGAAATTTTGTTCTGTATTTCAATATAAAGATTTGGGATGAGGATAATGTTACTAAGGTGATAAAACTGAAAATAGCATTGCATCCAACTAAACATTTGAATGCATGAAGCTCTTCACTAGCTCTTCTGCCTCATCCATTCCAATATGGATAGGAGAGGGTCTACCATTGTTGTTGACCGCTCAGCTGGTCATCGGAGGAGGGCCGATCTCTACGTTTCCAAAGATCTAATAAAGATGGACCTCTCACTTCCTAGCATCTCTAAGCTTCTGGGCATATAGCAGAAAACAGTCCAACGAAGAATGGAAGAGTGGGCCCTCTCAATAACCTGCAGCTCACTATCAGACATCTTAATTTCAGCCATAAAACAGGATCCCAAAGATCTGGGTTAGTTTTTCATGTAAAAAATAATGCTTATAATAAAATTCCAGTTCATTTTTCATCCTAAAAACCTTTCATATTTACATAGATAACACTAGTTGGATGTCACGATCAGTCATTAGTTTGATTTATTCAACTATAAGCACCTTCCTGTTGATGGTTTGGTTTCACTATGATCCTTTGACAATTCTTTTGCTTTCCCCATGACTTAGAATCCAAAAACACCATTGCAGCACTGGATGAAAGGTACAAGGGTCTGTCAGGAGTCCAGAGAGTCATTCACCTTTTATACATACCCACTAACTAAAAGCAAATAGATCACAGGTGAAGATGGTTACTTTTAATAGCCATTCTATTAAAGTCAACCCACCTTACCTTCCCAGCAGGTAAGGTGGGTTGACTGCCCGATCCTATATGTGACACCTACATATGGTCACAATTGTAATTGATTTTAAGTGTGTAGCGATGTAAAAGGCATTGTGGTATTGCACTTTTCAGTTAAAGTTATGAGGATGAAATGTCATGGCATCGCCACAAGGGGGAAGTAGCTGTGAGTGCGATAGTCCTGCACCTCAGACGAGCCTGCAGACCAAGCGCAGCTCATGTCTCCTGTCTCTACTTTTCTGTATAAAACAGGTTGGTAGTTCGAATTAGCTAACTGCAATGTACATATAATCCAAGAACCACAAATGTTGTGAAAAAGTGTGTTTTCATAGATTGAAAGAAAGCAAACTCTCCCGCCAGTTGTAATGGAAGCTGCGATTCCACCTGTAGTGTAAAGAGGTAGCTGGTTTTATTACATATGTTTTATTTTGTGACAAATGTAGCTCCGAGACACACCTGCTTTATCCTGACGTTACTGGAAGGTTTGATAAAGATGATTTCAACATAACCCAGTTCTTACTCATTTTGTTGATATATGTAAATAGTCTGATGTATACTGTTAGGGGGGAATTGCAGGATATGATTTGTTTATTGTTTGCAAATGTAATATATTGTTGAATCTGTTAAGATATAAAGAATTTACAATGGTAATAATAAGCAGGTTAATCGCAGTGTTAACATTACTGCACAGAAATATTGTTGAAGCTGGACAGCAGCAAAATGTAATTACAGATTCACTGTAAATAAGGAGACTGATATTCAAAGTTATTTTGTAGATTTATGCTTGTGAGAAAAACAAGGTATCAAATGGGTCTAACATGTAAACTGGATTGAAGGGGAGAAATGTGTGTCGAAGTGAACAGAAAAGGATGGTGTGAAATTCTGTTTAATAAACAGATGAGGAAGAGCCTGCAGACCAAACACAACTCATGTCTCCTGTCTCTGCTTTCCTGTATGAAACAGACCCCATAGAAGGCCTGTTGCATACACATCAGCCGGGAGCTGACAGAGCATGAGAGGAGGTACAGCATGGTGGAGGAGTGCCTGGCTATCCGGTGGGCAATCGACTCCCTTCGTTATTACCTCCTGGGACACTCATTCACCTTCTGCAAACCGCATGAAGGATGCCAACGCCCGGATCACCTGGTGGTATCTGGCTTCGCAGCCCTTTAAGTTTAAGGTGATCTATAGATCAGGGGTGAACATGGCTGTGGCTGATTTCATTTCCCCCTCGCGCAGAGCTTAGCAGGTTTGGCCAGATCGCCTCTGGGCCTCAGTCGGACGGTGGGGGTGTGTGGCGGTGTTGTACCGGGCTCAGCTGCAGGGGAGGGGTGGTGCAGTGAGCTCAAGGGGCAGTGCCAGGGAGGTTGGAGGGACAGGTAGACATAATCAAGCTAGTGAGGTTTCTCCCTTTTTATATTGAGGTCGGAGACCAGACATGGGAGAGTGCCAGACAGCTGGAAAGCTGGTGGACGGATGTGCCGAACCAGGAGAACAGTAACACTGGAACAGTGTATCGGGTCACGGTCCTTTCTACAATTACCTTTAATAGCCATTCTAACCCTTTTGTGTCAAGTTGTGTGCATGTTATCAGGCCAACTCACCAGGGTATGTAAACTTTGATCAGGGTCATTTGGGTAATTTGTGTAGTGATTGTGATTTAAAAAGAGTAAACAGTTGTTTGACAATAAATGGCTTCAGCCAACCACTAACCATGAGTGAAAGAAAAGTTTGTGTGTTATCATTCATATTGTCTGAAAAATGGTTAAGAAATCATGAATTCTGCCAAGATATGCACAACTGTACAGTGTTTTAATCATCTTTGGAACAGACTCCACAGTTTCAGTTCACCTTTATGTAAAACACATACTGTATTTTTCGGATCATAAGTCGCTTTATGTGAAACAAAACAGTCAGATAAGTCAAACTTTACTCAACTCATTCTTCTTGCTTCCTTCACTTCCGTACCATTTGTTGAATTCTCTCGCAGCTGCTCTATTCCCATGTTGTTGCAGTATATTAATGACTAACCTCGTATTGTGGATGGATTATCTCAGTTGTTCTCCTGACTGAAGTTTGGTCCGATTACAGCATCCTGAAGTGATAGCAGAGCTGTATGTTTGAAATTTTTTAGAAATCTCTCAGTCAGAACATGCTATATCATGTTTAGATGGAAACTAGCGAGCTAACTTCCTGCTAACTTGTAACTCCATTAAATTTAATAAATTCTGTTTCCATGGATGCCTGGATGTTAAACTTAATTGTTACACCTGGTAAAGCAGCAATGCTGATCATTTTATTAAAGATGAAAGAATTACATAAGGCGCACCGGATTATAAAGCACACTGTCAATTTAAAGGATTTTAAGTGTGCCTTATAGTCCGAAAAATACAGTACATAAGGTTAGAGGTGATCCTAAAAACCTGTAAAGGCTGAAACAAAAACAAGTGGATGAAATCACAAAATACATGAACGCATGAGAAGGAACAACGTGCCCTAAGCAAACCATTACAGACTAAAGCTGGCAGAAAGGGCCAGAGGGATTCCCAGTTTCAACTTCAAAGTCTCACATAAAACACTGACCACAAACAGGAATACAGCATAAAAGACAGATATTTCTGGAAAACAACAACCCCGAGAGTTCTCATGCAGTCTATCAAATTCCTACTCATACTGAAACGTTTTACGAGCTTCCGGCTTCTCACCGGTGTGAGTTTTCTTGTGATACATCAAAATACTTTTTCGACTGAAACTTTTCCCACATGTATCACACGCAAAAAGCTTTTCACCTGTGTGGGTTCTCCTGTGAATATACAAACGACTGCTTTGGCTGAAACTTTTCCCACATGTATCACAGGGATATGGCCTCTCACCTGTGTGAGTTCTCATGTGAATATACAAATGACTGCTTCGAGTGAAACTTTTCCCACATGTATCACAGGTATATGGCCTCTCACCTGTGTGGGTGATAAGGTGGTATTTCCAGGTACTTCTATCAGTGAAGCTTTTCCCACACGTGTCACAAGCAAAAAGCTTTTCACCTGTGTGAGTTTTCCTGTGAATATACAAATTACTGCTTTGACTGAAGCTTTTCCCACATGTATCACAGTGATATGGCTTCTCCCCTGTATGGGTTCTCATGTGAATATACAAAGTACTGCTTCGACTGAAACTTTTCCCACATGTATCACAGGGATATGGCCTCTCACCTGTGTGGGTTCTCATGTGATCATACAAGTTACTGCTTCGACTGAAACTTTTCCCACATGTATCACAGGGATACGGCCTCTCACCTGTGTGAGTTACAAGGTGGCGTTTCCACGTACTTCTAGCTCTGAAGCTTTTCCCACACGTGTCACAAGGATACGGTTTCACATCAGTGTGGGGTTTCTTTCTTTGGGCCTGATTCTTGACAGATTTTTGGCAAACATCAGACTCTCTACCTGTGGCAGCATTGCAGGGACTCTCTGACACAGTCCAGCTCTCCACATCATCGTGACTTCTGTCTCTCTTCTGTCTCTTCTTTGGCACCGAGGTCACAGTTTCACTTGACCCTGACTCTTCACACTTGCTGGATTCTTCATCTGTGATTTCACTTTGAGGAGAGTCATCAGAGAGGAGCTGCTCCCCGTCTCCTCCTGGTTCACTGTGCTCTCCTTCCTCAGCAGTAGTCACCATAAAGGTATCAGTCTCCTCCTTCAGTCCCAGCTGCTCTCCCTCCTGACTGCTGCACAGTTCCTCCTGTTCCTCTTTAATCTGTGGAGGTTCTGGTTCCTCCTGGTCCACACTTGAGCTCCTCTCCTGGTTCCAGAGCTGCTGCTCAGGGAGAACCTCCTCCTCTTCCTCACAGACATGCTGATGTGGGATGTCTACAGGGACAGAAGAAAGAAGTTACTGATGCAACCACAGAAAAATTAACAGGACTTTACAGCATGACTGCATCACTCATGTGTTGACTGACACCTGAGTGCACCTGTTTTGTGGTTTAAAAGTCACAGAGATGCTGTGTTTAGAGAAAATGGGTCTCAATTGTTCCCATACTGCTGACACATACGGGATCACTGTGGGTTTTCTCTTTTGCTCTTCTCCAGCTTTAACAAAGGTCCAGCTGGGATAACCACATTTACTCAGGGCCTTCTTGATGTGCTGTTCTTCTGCTTCCCTGGCTGCTGTGTCTGTGGGGATGGTGTTTGCTCTGTGTTGTAGTGTCCTGATGACACCCAGTTTATGCTCCAGTGGAGGATGAGGGTCAAACATTAAATACTGATCCGTGTGCATAGGTTTGCGGTACACGTCAGCTTTTAAATGTCCCCCATTACTGATGGAAATCTCACAGTCTAAGAAGGCTCACCTGCCACTTTTCATATCCTCCCTGCTGAATTTGATGTGTCGGTCCACCGAGTTAATGTGATCCGTGAATTGTGGAACGTCCTGAGATTTGATTTTCACCCAGGTGTCATCTAGGGCTGCCACAAACGATTATTTTGATAGTCGACTAGTCACCGATTATTTTTGCGATTAGTCGACTAATCAGATCATGCATCCAATGGACGTAAAACGTACAGCTTATTGCACCAGCATGTGTCTGCTCTTATATAACTATCATTAGCTTACAGTTGAAGTGTTTCAAAAAATAAAGACAAGATGATAGTTTATTAAACTGTTAATGAAATTTGCAGATAAAATATAAATAATATAAAATATAACAGGACACTGGAGTAAATTCTCGACCATCTCACACTTCTGTTTAATCTGTTTTCTGTTTGACGTTTATTCAGCTGTGTGAAAACTAGAACTTTAATCTCAGCCAAACTGATTTACTCAGGAACAAATAAAACACTGAAAAAAAGCCAAACAATAACATTTTTAAGTTATCTAACTGACTTATATATCATGTTTAACCTGAGTAGCGAAAGACCGTGGGGATTTGAAAACGATGTGCAGGGAGTTCGCTGTTCTTGCCCCGGCTTGCTATCGAGCTGGTGGGTAACGGACGTCTCCAAAAACGTTGGAGCACTTTTGCAAATATGTGATGTCTTGATAAACCGAGCAGATATTTAAAGTTTACACAGCTACATTCTCGCCTGAAAATATGTTAAAAGTTTATTTTGTGACCCAGAAAGATTAATAAGAGCAATATTAAAACTAAGTAGTGGCCGCCATTGTTGGAAACTGAATTTGCTGGGCTGCGCTATGAATTCTGGGATAGGTTGGGCCATGAAGGACACACCCGACCCATCCTTCAAATCTGGGGAAATGAAGGACGCATTTGTAGGCCACATTTGAGGGCTCTAGAGTGCGACCAATTAGGTCACAAATGTGACAATATTTTTAAATGGTGCAACTAAAAAACTCTGAAAGTCTCCGTGTGGTCAAGAACAGACACACATTATGCCCCTATCGTGGTCTAAACCAATCAGAGATAGTCAGGGGCGGGACCTCTCTGATTGGCCATGGTCCTGTAGTTGTCCCGTAGTCCTTTGTGTGTACGTTTGAAAGTGCAGGTGGATAGAGAGAGGTGAGTAGTTGAATAAAGCGATATCGATTCATTAAATCCTGAATTGACTTTTAAATATAAATGTATTTTGCCAGAAACGCCAGAATCTGAAGTTAAACCTCACAAAACTATTTCAACAACCACCAAACAGCTAAAACAGTAAATGAGAGCAGGCACACGGATTCCACACAAAGATGTAAACACGGAGCGGACCGACGCATCAGAATCAGCTTTCTCGGCTTTCTCATCCGACGGCCCGAACACGGACACGCCGTCGGGGCTGAAAGCCGACAGCTCACAGATTCTGATGCGTCGGCAGGTCTGCGCTTTGTGTTTAGGTTTTGTCTCTGTTCAACCAAAATTCACTGAACCAGCAGCAAAAGAAGATCGAAACTACGCTTCATGTAAACATCGTCATTAATTCCCTCTGACTTTTGCTCTTTTGCTTCCACCACAATAAAAAAAAAAAAAAAAAAAAAATATCACACTTCATGCACAGCTCTCTCTCCCTCTCTCTCTCTCTCTCTCTCTCTCTCTCTCCCTGTACTTCAAGAACAGTTTCCCGTCTCAAATCTCTGTTTTCTGCATTTTTCATTGGCTTATTACCCACCAGTCTACCGTTGTCTACAGCGCTGTCGGCCGCTGTCTTTTTCTTTTCTTTTTTACTTAAATGACCTCGGACAAGAAAGCCTAATTTCTGCTGTTCAATACTGAAGAAATTTAAACTTTTTAAAATTATGCAAAATTGCAGAATATTGCAGAATATTTTTAAGGTTATCTGCTATAAAACGCCAGGCCAGGAAAATCTCCTTCATGTTTTTCTGTGTTTTATTCTCAGTTACTTTGACACAAAGGCATCTGCTGTGATGTTCACAATTCTGATGAAGTCTCACATGTATCAGTGCTGATAAATGATCAGAATTATAATATTTCTGACTGTCTGAGGCTAAACTGAATCAAATCGAATGGATTATAGAAATCAGTGATGATACTCAGCCCTAGTGAGCAGCCTAGGCCTGACAGAAGTGGATGTAGCTGTGGGTAATAAGAAAAGATGAAAAGAACGATTGATAACTTTTTCTTAAGGCCTGATCCGTCTGAAATTCATAGTCAGACACATTATATGCTGCAATAAATGCACTGCCCAAGTGTCCCCTCTCCCCACTGCCTTTCAGCAGCAGGCAGCAGCAAACAGGTCGTCAGAGGAGCCGATGTGATGATTAAGTTTAACATTGTCTACAATATTGACAAAGAGTGCCAACGCACTTTAAGCACAAGAACTTTTTCACTAACTTATCTTTCTGGTAGAACTGTGCTCCAAATAAAGAACTTTGTGTTGACAAGATTGTTAGTTAATCATTTACAAATCAATATTGTCTGTATGGACACCAGTTTCTCCCGCTCCCAAAAAAGTGCACACACAAACTGTGATGTTAAGCAATGCGGTTGAAAAATTTGGGTGCGCCTAAGAAAAAAAAAAAAAGTTAGGGGCATCAGTGCAACCGTGGCAAAAAGTTAGTCTACAGCCCTGCCTTTGGAGGAGTCTTCAAATTTGGACAGCCTTCGTCGGGTCGCTGTAACATAATCTGCCTACAAATGCGCCCTCCAAAGGATTCGGCCCCTGAATTTGGACACAGCTACGATACTGGACACAGCTTCTCCTTCTTCTGTGTTTAACGGCAGCTGGCATCCCTGTACATGCAGTGCTGCCATCTTCTGTTTCAGTCTGTTATTACACTCTTAAATCCTACTACTTATTCCTGCGTCTTTCAGGATCTTACAAAGCTTCAAACGACGCGTCAAAAATTAAATTAGTTGTCAACGATTTTGATAGTCGACCAATCGTGGCAGCCCGAGCGCCATCCACATACCTGAACCAATGACTTGGTGGTGTTCCAGAGTAGGATAACAGAGCCCTCTTTTCCAATTCGTCCATGTACAAATTGGCCACAATGAGTGAAACTGGGGCTACATGTCACACCCACGTTTCAATTCAAGGGCGCACTCACGGAACAGGCCTAGCTTCTGTGGATCTTTTGTTAGAGCGTCTTCAGGTAAGGTTTTAAACCTTACATTGATATCCAGAAGACTGTAGCGGGTGTGTGAGAGTCTTTGTGTGTCTTTCACACAAATATTAAACAAATATGTAAGACTGCTTTCTTCCACTTGTGCAACATCTCTAAAATTAGAAATATCCTGTCTCAGAGTGATGCTGAAAAACTAGTTCATGCATTTATTACTTCCAGGCTGGACTACTGTAATTCTTTATTATCAGGATGTCCTAAAAACTCCCTGAAAAGTCTTCAGCTAATCCAAAATGCTGCAGCAAGAGTCCTGACAGGGACTAGAAAGAGAGAGCAGATTTCTCCTGTTTTGGCTTCCCTTCATTGGCTTCCTGTTAAATCCAGAATTCAAAATCCTGCTCCTCACATACAAGGTCTTAAATAATCAGGCCCCATCTTATCTTAATGACCTTGTAGTACCATATCACCCTATTAGAGCACTTCGCTCTCGCTCTGCAGGCCTACTTGTTGTTCCTAGAGTATTTAAAAGTAGAATGGGAGGCAGAGCCTTCAGTTTTCAGGCCCCTCTTCTGTGGAACCAGCTTCCAGTTTGGATTCAGGAGACAGACACTATCTCTACTTTCAAGATTAGGCTTCACACTTTCCTTTTTGCTAAAGCATATAGTTAGGGCTGGACCAGGTGACCCTGAATCCTCCCTTAGTTATGCTGCAATAAGCCATCAGTTACCATGGTGATGTACCCAGTAAGAAGTGTGAGAGGAAAACCCCAATCCTGCCTCGTAGCAGCGTCCTCGGGTGAGTTTAAAGCTGAATGTTTGTTTAAACAGAGACACATTAACCTTCTGTCCTCCAGAAACATCCCTGCAGCCTCAAAGTAAACGTACCACAGAGCTGTGATCAGGAGCCTCCATGAGTCCCAGTCATGTGTGAGTTCATTCATCCCTCAGAGTGACACTCACCTGTCCTGTGCAGCTTTATTTGGGGTTTCCAGGTGATATCCAGCAGTCTGCGCTGACGCTCCATCTCTTCCTCGTACTGCACAGGATCATTATGAACTTCAGTCTCCTCCTTCAGTCCCAGCTGCTCTCCCTCCTGACTGCTGCACAGTTCCTCCTGTTCCTCTTTAATCTGTGGAGGTTCTGGTTCCTCCTGGTCCACACTGGAGCTCCTCTCCTGGTTCCAGAGCTGCTGCTCAGGAGAACCTCCTCCTCCTCCTCACAGACCTGCTGCTGTGGGACGTCTGGAGGACAGAAGAAAGAAGTCACAACCACAGAAACATTAACAGGACTTTACAGCATGACTGCGCCGCTCATGTATGTGAGAGTTCAGCCATCCAATCAGCTGTAAGTCACTGATGTCAGATCTGCATTTATTCAGATAAAGACAAACATCTGGAAGGTAAAGCCACCTCAGCACAGCAGCAGTTCATAATTTCAATATTAGGTTTGATTGTGCCGAGGCTGCACATTAAACTCTGTCACTTCTTTCAGTCACGTCCGTGACTCTGAACAACAACATGCTGGACTTTGTTTTTCTCACACGAGTGTAAACGTGACCACAGGAACCGTGCACATGTGCGACTTTAGCTTTTATGACAATCATCACAAAGGGCCCGGGCGCCCACTCTGACATCACTGATGGAGAAATAAAAAAAGACTTATTGTTATGACATTAACACTGAACTCTTTACAGCTCTGCAGAAGAAGAAGAAGAAGAAGGAAATCAAGGAAAAACCTTTTCAGGCTAGATTACTGAGTTTAGGAGGTGCACCTGAACGCACCATCAAACACACACGTTTCACCGCCAAACAAAAAGTTTTTCAAACGATTCACAGGATTGAGTGATGGATCCAGGTCAGAGAAAAGGCTCAAATCCAGGCTGATTTCAGCGCCTGCTGTTTGAATGGAGCACAGTGCAGTCCTGTCCTCTGTTTGCGCTTTGTTAGCTCACATCTCCAAAAAGTCCTCACAATCATAAATGTCCCGCAGAGCTGTGATTAGGATCCTCCCTCAGAGGGACACTCACCTGTCCTGTGCAGCTTGATTTGGGGTTTCCAGGTGATATCCAGCAGTCTGCGCTGACGGTCGATCTCTTCCTCGTACTGGACGATCGTTTTTTCAAACTCCAAGAATATTTGTTCAGCAGCAGCAGTTAGTCGCTCGTTGATAAACTCTCTCAGATACTGAACTGAAGGCATTGTTACTGCCACAGCTCACACACTCGGCTCACACACACTCGGCTCACACACACTCGGCTCACACACACACGGCTCTCACACACTCGGCTCACACACACTCGGCTCTCACACACACGGCTCTCACACACACGGCTCTCACACACTCGGCTCTCACACACTCGGCTCACACACACTCGGCTCACACACACTCGGCTCACACACTCGGCTCTCACACACTCGGCTCACACACACACGGCTCACACACACTCGGCTCACACACACTCGGCTCACACACACACTCGGCTCACACACAGCACAAAGCGAGCCTCCAAAAGTCAACGCTGGAACAACCAAACTGCCGCCTTTTAAAAATCTTTACTTCCGCCGGATGTCCCGCTCTGAAGTTCCGGCAGGAGGAGGATGTTAAATTCTTTGTTCCGCTTGGAATAAACGTCCTTCTTTCTTTCTAAAACCTATTTAAATGTACAAAACAGAGCCATAAATACATAAACAGTGTGTTATAAATAATAAAGGAGAGAAAATGGAAAGAATATAGAATAATAGGAAGAATAATAACAATATAGAATAATAACGCACGGCTTTATAATATTTTATTGTTTGATGTAGGTCTAAAATAAATGAGGAATTACACATACTGTTCATTAACTGTGTTTCATTGGTGCAAATCAAATCAAACTTCAGTATCTTTGACGTATTATTGCTGTGTGATTTTTATTACTATTAATGAAGGCTACTCGCCACCGAGCTAACATTGTTAGCTGGCGTTAGCTGAGGTTAGTTTACAGACTACAGACTGTTAGACTATTTCTCAGTACTCGCGTTCTCACTAGTCCGGACTTCATAAGTTCACACGGGAGTCCGGACGTCCCGAGAACGCAGCGCGATCGTTCCACGGCAGTGTACTTGATGACATCACAGCTCCCCTCTTAATTTAACTGTGATTAATATTTGCAATGGAAATGACACATGACATAAAAAAATACCATGATGTCGTAGATTTCTTTAAGAAAAAAAGATTAAAAAGTATCTGAAGCACTTTGTAAAATTCACTTTTACATATCATCTGTTTCTGTTTGTCTATAAGCTTCATACAGGTAAGCACAATCACTACATGACAGAAACACAAGCTTCATCTCTCTTAATAAACATAGCAAACATGTATGCCTGAATAAAAACAAGTGAGATGTTAGAACACTTTTATTTTTATTTTAGTAAACACTCAAAACTTACAATAGACAGCTGCTGGGGTTTGGAGGAGAATTGAACAAATATTTAAAATATAATCTGATCCTTTTTGGAGCCTTCAGGATCTCCACGTATTGCCATGCTGTTTTTTTAGACTTGATGGATAGCATTAACAACATGCTAGCTGCAAATGTATCATCTATCTATAATAATCATCAATAATCAGCTCCACATGATTATTAACAGATAAGAAGAAAACATATTGCTGATACAGAAACAGTTTTCTATACGAGATCGCTGCAAAAGCACAGCCTTACCTAATGTCCACCCTACTGTTACTCATTTATATTAAGGTTTAAACATCTAGTTGGTATTGGTATGGCGAGTAACCTTCAGTAACAGTAATAAATCACACAGCAATAGTACATTCATGTAGTTGTAAAAAGCTTGATAACATATTAAGTAATTCAAAGTATTCAGAATACGTTACTCTCATTGAGAAACTTAATAATATGTTACAAACTACATTTGGGGCATGTAATCTGTAGTGGAATACATTTTCAAAGTAACCTTCCCAACACTGAAAGTAACTTGCAATCAGACGAGTAGTTTTGCTTTAATTGTGGAGAAGGTGGCCAAGTATTTAGTGCCTCAAACATACAATCTTATTTCCAGTTCATTTCCAGCAATGTTTCAAAGAAGGCAATCTAAAGGAAAGAGGCGTTTCCCAGCTCCTGGTACTGTCATACATGCAGTTAGCAACCTTGAGTTACATTTTTGTCTTCTGCCTGATTCCACGACAAAAACCGCAAAGACTGAAATACGGCTTCTTAGAGGGCGAATACTCAGCATAGCTGAAAGCGCTGATCACGAAGAGGTACTTTCTCACTTTTAGATGCCTTTACCTCGTTAAGAAAAACTCATTCTTAACTTCAAAATGTTACAATTTGATACGGCAAATTAATCGTGAGGACATTTTTGATTTCTTTTAATCCTAACCCAGATTACTGTAGCTCTGCATGAGGAGCATCCTAAAATGAAGGCCCTAACTGGTGGATGGGTCTTGTATAAAGCAGCAGGTAAAGTCATTCTAACTTGTGTCTGACTTCATAGAAGATGTTTACTTAGAGCCAAAAGCCTCCAGAGAAGTTGAAGCCTTTGTGTCTAACTACAACATTTTGACTAGAACTTATGGAACACTGATGTGGTTTTTATTTGTTCCGCTCTCATAAACTTGAAAAGCAACAACAGCATAAGATGCACATCAACACATTTCCATTGTTTACAGGTATAACAGCACCAGTACAGCACCACTTAATAAAAAAACCACTCGCCTCCTGACTCCTTTTATAAAATACTTTGACTTCCTGCTTGGATGTTTGCACTTCAGTGTCTGGCTAGCCTTTCTGAAGAGATTGCTCCTGCATGGATTTAGCACTTTCTAAACTGCACAACAGAAAGTATTTCTGTCATTTTCTTTTTAGATTGGGAATTATTCTCAGATTTAAACAAAGTTGTTTTTGCTTTATTTAAAAAGTTTAAATGGCTCAACTATTTTTTTCTGTGTTTTCACCCAGTCCAACGGTTAAAAATCTTATCTGATAAAATGCAATTTGAAACTCACCACCATTGTCCTGAAGCTTGAATTGGGAATATGAATGTGGTATTGTTTTTGTCTTGTGATCCATTTAACAGTTTGAGAAAAGTGAGTAGTGTTTCATAATGTTAGGGATTTCTTTGTACTTCATGTTCTCAACCTGTAGCAAAGTGCTGTACTGTGAATGCATTACTTGGTTTGTGTTCTAGATTCTAGGCGGACAGAGAAATCTACAGGGACGGCCACCAACAATTGAAAGCGTACACTTTATATTGTCCCTCTCTAAGTTGATGCTACACCTCTTCAGCGTGATGCTGCAGAACTCAGCAAAATGCCAAAGTCTCAGTGCAAGACCTGTGGCGTGACGATGCCTTTTCAGATACTTGTTAGTCACATTGAAAACTGTGTACAAGTAAGCTAAATTCACCAGTAAAACGAACATTACTACCACGTGTACTAAACAGTAAAGCTTCACAAGTTGTATTCTTTTTACTACTTTCACTAGGTGACATGCAAGAGTCCTTTGTGTTAATTTTAAAGTCGACCCATGTGCTGAAAATAGTTGTAAGGTTTGGTCTCAATGAAAATTGTGAGCAGCATGTACTTACCATAAAAGTGTAATATAACAATATATGCCTTTCCCAGGGAGCTGAGTGTGTGAGCCGAGTGTGTGCGATCCGAGTGTGTGTGAGCCGAGAGTGTGAGAGCCGAGTGTGTGAGCTGTGGCAGTAACAATGCCTTCAGTTCAGTATCTGAGAGAGTTTATCAACGAGCGACTAACTGCTGCTGCTGAACAAATATTCTTGGAGTTTGAAAAAACGATCGTCCAGTACGAGGAAGAGATCGACCGTCAGCGCAGACTGCTGGATATCACCTGGAAACCCCAAATCAAGCTGCACAGGTCAGGTGAGTGTCCCTCTGAGGGAGGATCCTAATCACAGCTCTGCGGGACATTTAACCAAACTTTTGTTTAAAATGTGAAGAAACTGCAGTTGTAAGGTTTCCTGCATCAGATTTCATAAAAAGATCATTACAGACCTTTAAAGCAGCAGTTTCAGTGGAGTGCAGCTTCTGACAAGCAGACTGAAAGGGATCAGAAATCTGTAGCATTCATGATAAAGATCTGAAGAGATTTTCAACAACTTTTTCTAACAGTTTGAATCAGAATACTTTATTGATCCCTAGGGGAAATCGTTTTTCGTTACAGTGCTCCATTATAAACAAACAGTAAAAAAGATAGACAATACACAACTAAGAATAGCACCATATATACATGCATATATGTATATATATATAAAGTCACTTATTAATAAATAGCTGAAAATTCAATTCAATTCAATTTTATTTATATAGCGCCAAATCACAACAAAAGTCGCCTCAAGGCGCTTTATATTGTACAGTAGATACAGAGAAAAACCCAACAATCATATGACCCCCTATGAGCAAGCACTCTTCCGCAGGAAGAAACCTCCGGCAGAACCAGGCTCAGGGAGGGGCGGGGCCATCTGCTGTGATTGGTTGGGGTGAGAGAAGGAAGACAGGATAAAGACATGCTGTGGAAGAGAGACAGAGATTAATAACAGATATGATTCAGTGCAGAGAGGTCTATTAACACATAGTGAGTGAAGAAGAAACACCCAGTGCATCATGGGAATCCCCCGGCAGCCTACGTCTATTGCAGCATAACTAAGGGAGGATCCAGGGTCACCTGGTCCAGCCCTAACTATATGCTTTAGCAAAAAGGAAAGTTTGAAGCCTAATCTTGAAAGTAGAGATAGTGTCTGTCTCCCGAATCCAAACTGGAAGCTGGTTCCACAGAAGAGGGGCCTGAAAACTGAAGGCTCTGCCTCCCATTCTACTTTTAAATACTCTAGGAACAACAAGTAGGCCTGCAGTGTCAGAGCGAAGTGCTCTAATAGGTGTTGTATTGTTTATAATGTTTGCACTCCGTGCTTACTGTCCCTTGTGGTTTGCTGTAGTGGCAACGGGGAGTGTTTGTTTTACAGAAGTGGGTGTGGTTATGTGAACTGAACGAGCGGCAATAAAAAAACTGGTGGCTCACGAAGCAGATTAAGAATACTTTATTCATGGTTTGAGAACAGAATATTACATGGTGTCAGAGTAAATCGGACTAAACGCCCGCTGACAGCGCGAAATGGATTCGTCGGGAGTTCCTGCACCACGGATGGACTGGGATTCAGCTAATCTTCCCGATGCCTGGCGGAGGTTCGTACAACATGTGAAGCTAATGTTTAGCGGCCCGCTAAGCGGCAACCCCGAGGAGACCCAGTGCAGCTATCTTCTTCTGTGGGTAGGAGAAAGAGGCAGAGACATTTATAACACATGGCAGCTATCTGATGAAGAAGCTAAAAAGCTGACCACCTATCTCGACAGGTTTGAACAGTACCTCATGCCGAAATCAAACAGTATCCGCTAAACGCCAGAGTACGCAGCAAAAACATAGGAGGGCACCTCATCATAATAAGATGGGGAAATTGTGTGGAAGATGTGCGCGAGCACACAGCCAGAAGGAGGAGTGCCCTGCAAAAGGGAAGAGGTGCAAAAAGTGCAATAAAATGAACCACTTTGCCAAAGCATGCCGTTCAGAAGCACCACACCAACCCAACCCAGTGTACTCTATTAACCCTGACACTCCAAGCGATGAAGCGGAGCTATTCATAGATTCCATAACAAAGTGCAATGAAGGGGAGGCTGATGAACAGGCTTACGCTGATGTAGAAGTAGGCTCACTGCATCACACCGTGAGTTTTAAGCTTGACACAGGAGCCACTGCTAACGTCATCCCTGCCCGATTGTTTAAGAAGTATTTCAAGCAGGTCAGCTTGGCACCGCCCACACGCACACTATCTGGCTATGGTGGAGAAAAACTCAACATCAAAGGCACCTGCCAGTTGAAGTGCAGATGGAAAGACATTCACAAGATGCTGACCTTTGACATAGTAGAAACTGCAGCACCCCCCATCCTAGGGTTGAGAGCATGCCTGGATCTAAACCTAGTCAAGCTGGTCATGTCAGTACAGATCACAAGCGTCATGGAGGAGTTTGCTGATGTGTTTAAAGGCATAGGGAAATTCCCAGGAGAATGCGACTTACACATTGACCCAGACGCCATGCCCGTCGCGTGCCCCCCACGGAGGATCCCTTTCGCACTGCGGGAACGATTGAAACTGGAGTTGGATGACATGGAGAAAAATGGCATAATCGTCAAAGTGAAAGAACCCACAGAATGGGTAAACGGACTGGTGGTCGCAGAGAAACGTAATGGGAAGCTCAGAGTGTGCCTTGATCCTCGCGATTTAAACAAAGCCATCAAAAGACCCCATTACCCGCTTCCAACACTGGATGACATCACACCAAAGCTGGCAGGAACACAGTACTTCAGTGTCATGGATGCTCACTCAGGCTATTGGGCCATCCAATTAACCACCAAGTCATCGCTCCTCACCACCTTCAACACGACCTTTGGCAGGTACCGCTTTCTGCGCCTTCCTTTTGGGATAATATCAGCACAGGACATTTTCCAAAGGAAAATCGATGAGACATACGAAGGGCTCAATGGAGTGGCAGCCATCGTGGATGACATCCTCGTGTTTGGCAGGACAAAGGAGGAACACGACGAGAACCTCCGTGCCATGCTTGAGCGCACAAGGGAGCGAGGAGTGCGCCTCAATCCAGAGAAATGTGTCATAGGCGCCACAGAAGTGAGTTACTTTGGACACAAACTCACCCGCGAGGGCATCCAGCCAGACCCGAAGAAACTGCAGGCCATAAAGGACATGCCACCTCCTGAGAATAAGAATGAGCTCGAGACAATTCTTGGAATGGCGAACTACCTGTCCAGATTCGCACCACGACTATCAGAAGTGAACGCACCGCTGTGTCAGCTGCTCAAGCAAGACTCGGAGTTCATCTGGGATCAGAATCACGACAGAGTCTTCCAGCAAATGAAAGATCTCATAACCAGAGAACCAGGCCCCATACTGGCATACTACGACACGACCAAGGAGCTACGGCTACAGGTAGATGCATCGAAGTATGGTTTGGGAGCTGTGTTGATGCAGGACGGACACCCAATAGCATATGCTTCAAAGACACTGACCCCAACAGAGGTTAACTATGCACAGATCGAAAAAGAGCTCTTTGCAGTGTTGTTTGGATGCAAGCGTTTCCACACCTACATATACGGCAGAAGAGTCATCGTCAAGTCAGACCACAAGCCGTTGGAGCACATACTGAAGAAGCCAATCTCTGTAGCCCCTGCTCGTCTGCAGCGCATGCTGTTACAGCTGCAGAGATACGACATAGAGATCGTGCACCGGCCCGGAAAGGACATACCTGTGGCCGACACACTGTCCAGGAAACCATTGCTTGACCAAGACAGCATGCTGAGTGAAGGCATGGAGGACCAGATCCACTCAGTGATAAACAGCCTCCCACCCAGTAAGTGACAAAAAGCTCTCAGAGATACAGGCTGCAACAGGAAGCGACCCGCAGCTCACCCTGCTGAAGCAAACCGTGCATGATGGCTGGCCTGAGGACAGGACAAAATGCCCCAAAACCCTTTTGGACTTCTGGAATTTCAGAGATGAAATTTCACACTTCCACAGCATCATCTTCAAAGGTGACAAAATCATAGTGCCAACAGCCCTAAGAAACAATATGCTGGAGAGAATCCACACTGGGCACATGGGGATTGAGAGGAGTAAGCAGAGAGCGAGGGACGCCCTCTTCTGGCCAGGCATGGGCAAGGACATAACAGCCACGGTGGAAAACTGTTTCATATGTCAGGAGAGGCGTGCAGCGAATCCCAAAGAACCTCTCATTCCACACCAGATTCCTGAGAGACCATGGCAAGCCGTGGCCTCAGATCTCTTCACGTGGCATGGACGGGACTACTTAGTAGTTGTGGACTATTACAGCTGCTACTTTGAGGTTGAAAGGCTATTCTCTACCACTGCAGGGTCCGTCATCAAAAAACTCAAGGCCATATTCGCCAGAGAATATATACCAGAGAAATTTATCTCAGATAACGGCCCACAGTACAGCTCTCGAGAGTTCAAGGATTTTGCAGTCACATGGGACTTTGTCCACACGACCTCAAGCCCTTTGTACCCACAAAGCAACGGCCTTGCTGAAAGAACAGTCAAAACGGCCAAATCGGTTCTGGATAAAGCTCATGCTCAGGGAGTAGATCCCTACCTGTCTCTACTGGAGCAAAGGAACACGCCAGTTGACGGCTTGAGGTCACCCGCGCAGCTCCTCATGAGTCGACGCCTGCGCTCAGTGATTCCCATCACCGGACACCAGCTGGTACCTCACATCATAAGCCAGATGGTCGTGCAAAAAACACGGATGGAAAGACAAGAGCATCAGAGACGGTACTACAATAGCAGCGCCGCACCACTACCGAGGCTGCAGAAGGGGGGCCACATTCGCTTTCAGCACGAGTCAGGAAGCTGGAAACCGGCTGTCATCATCCGACCTGCAGAGACTGCCCGCTCTTTCATGATCCGCACTGGCGAGGGACAGACTATACGGCGTAACCGACGGCACCTGAGAGGCGCCAAGGCGTCACCGGCACCTTCAGCACCAGCATCCGATCTGGTAACCCAGCCAGATAGTGCAGCTCAAAAACAAGCAGAGCCCCTGTCGCCATCTAGAGACACTAAAACACCAACCATGGACACTAGCCTTGCACTGACCACCAGATCAGGACGAGTGGTCAAACCAAGGGTCATCCTTGACCTGTGATTGTAAAGGGTGTAGGCGGATCGCTGCCCTAAAAAAAAAAAAAATAAACATGTCAAATGTCGATGTACTAATGAGTGCATATCCCGTGTTGCATTGTTGTTGTTAGTCTTATGCTGCAATAATTTTACACATGACAGTGTTGAAAAAACTGTTCCTTATCTTCATGTTCAGGATGTTCTACTTTGAAATGCATACCAGCTGTGTCACTGGCAGACATTTGAAAAAAAGGGAGATGTATTGTTTATAATGTTTGCACTCCGTGCTTACTGTCCCTTGTGGTTTGCCATAGTGGCAACGGGGAGTGTTTGTTTTACGGAAGTGGGTGTGGTTATGTGAACTGAACGAGCGGAAATAAAAAACTGGTGGCTCACAAAGCAGATTAAGAATACTTTATTCATGGTTTGAGAACAGAATATTACAATAGGGTGATATGGTACTACAAGGTCATTAAGAAAAGATGGGGCCTGATTATTTAAGACCTTGTATGTGAGGAGCAGGATTTTGAATTCTGGATTTAACAGGAAGCCAATGAAGGGAAGCCAAAACAGGAGAAATCTGCTCTCTCTTTCTAGTCCCTGTCAGGACTCTTGCTGCAGCATTTTGGATTAGCTGAAGACTTTTCAGGGAGTTTTTAGGACATCCTGATAATAATGAATTACAGTAGTCCAGCCTGGAAGTAATAAATGCATGAACTAGTTTTTCAGCATCACTCTGAGACAGGATATTTCTAATTTTAGAGATGTTGCGCAAATGGAAGAAAGCAGTCTTACATATTTGTTTAATATGTGCATTGAAGGACATGTCCTGGTCAAAAATGGCTCCAAGGTTCCTCACAGCATTACTGGAGGCCAAGGTAATGCCATCCAGAGTAAGAATCTGGTTAGATACCATATTTCTAATATTTTCAGGGCCGAGTACAATAACCTCAGTTTGATCTGAATTAAGAAGCAGAAAGTTAGCGGCCATCCAGGTCTTTATGTCTTTAAGACATTCCTGCAGTTTAACTAATTGGTGTGTGTTACCTGGCTTCATGGACAGATAGAGCTGCGTGTCATCTGCATAGCAGTGAAAATTTATGCTATGTCTTCTAATGATGCTGCCTAAGGGAAGCATGTATAATGTAAACAGAATTGGTCCTAGCACTGAACCCTGTGGAACACCATAATTGACCTTAGTGTGTGAAGAGACTCTCCATTTACATGTACAAATTGGAGTCTATTAGATAGATATGATACAAACCACTGCAGTGCAGTACCTGTAATACCTACAGCATGTTCTAATCGCTCTAATAGGATATTATGGTCAACAGTATCGAATGCAGCACTGAGGTCTAGCAGGACAAGCACAGAGATGAGTCCACTGTCAGAGGCCATAAGAAGATCATTTGTAACCTTCACTAAAGCTGTTTCTGTGCTGTGATGAGCTCTGAAACCTGACTGAAACTCTTCAAATAAGCCATTCCTCTGCAGATCATCTGTTAGCTGTTTGACAACTACTCTTTCAAGGATGATATGAAAGGAAGGTTGGAGATTGGCCTATAATTAGCTAAGACAGCTGGGTGTAGAGATGGCTTTTTAAGTAAAGGTTTAACTACAACCAGCTTGAAGGCCTGTGGTACATAGCCGATTATTAGAGATAGGTTGATCATATTTAAGATTGAAGCATTAATTAATGGCAGGACTTCTTTGAGCAGTTTTGTAGGAATGGGGTCTCAAAGACACGTTGATGGTTTGGAGGAAGTAATTATTGAAGTTAACTCAGAAAGATCAATTGGAGAAAAAGAGTCTAACTTAACATCGATGGTACTAAAAGTAGCTGTAGATAATATTACATCTGTGGGATGATTATTGGTAATTTTTTCTCTAATGATAAAAATTTTGTTCGTGAAGAAGTTCATGAAGTCATTACTAGTTAATGTTAAAGGGATTGTTGGCTCAGTAGAGCTCTGACTGTTTGTCAGCCTGGCTACAGTGCTGAAGAGAAACCTGGGGTTGTTCTTATTTTCTTCAATCAGTGATGAATAGTAAGATGTTCTGGCTTTATGGAGGGCTTTCTTATAAAGCAGCAAACTATTTCTCCAGGCTAAATGATGATCCTCTAAATTTGTGACACGCCATTTCCTCTCCAGCTTACGAGTTATCTGCTTTAGGCTACGTGTTTGAGAATTATACCACGGAGTCAGGTACTTCTGATTTGAGGCCTTAGTTTTCACAGGAGCTACAGTATCCAGAGTCGCATGTAGTGTGAGAAGGTAAAATTATTAACAAGATAATCGACCTCTGTTGGAGTAGCGTTCAGATAGCTGCTCTGCTCTATGTTGGTACAGGGCATTGAAGATGATAACAGTGGGTGGATTATATTCTTAAACTTAGTTACAGCGCTTTCAGAAAGACATCTACTTTGATAAAGTCTACTCTCCACTGCTGTGTAATCAATTATTGTAAATGTAAATGTGATCAGGAAATGATCAGACAGCAGAGGGTTTTCAGGAAACACTGTTAAATGTTCAGTTTCTATGCCATATGTTAAAACAAGATCTAGAGTGTGATTAAAGTGGTGGGTGGGTTCTTTTACATTTTGAGAGAAGCCAATTGAGTCTAATAACAGATTAAATGCCATGTTCTGAGGCCCTTGCACCTGTAGCCTCCATCCTCCTCCAAATCCCACCATCATCATCAGCCGCCTCCGAGCGCAACTGGTCACTGTTTGGGAACACCCACACAAAGGTTCGCAACAGGCTCACAAATGTGAGAGTGGAAAAGCTGGTCGGCACACCTATGGCTCTTTGAGCCTGACACAGAGCCATCTTCAACAAGGCTGGAAAGTGACGCTGAAGAGGAAGACTCAGAGTTGGATGCTGAGGAAGTGGACATGTTGTTGGATGATAATGAGGTCCAGGAAGAGTCTATTGACTGAGCAAAAATGAGAAAAGAGGATTGCTTGAAGGAAGATTTGCATGTTTAATGGGACATTTTGGAGGATAAGTGGCATTTTTCATTTAACCTTTTGAATGGGACTTTGTGGAGATTTTTGGACAGGGAGCATTTTTGAATGAGCGGGGTTAGGGGATGGTAATATTGAACTCAACATTTCTGTTTTTATTCATCCATGAAACAAGTTATTGAAACGTGTTCTATTCTACTGTACTTACAAATAAATCTGTTGAAATATCTGTTGAAAACATTTTGCATGGAGGTTTTCTTATGATTTCTGTTTATATTTATGCTTGGAAATAATATATTCCCAGTTAGTTCTCCTAAATTCCCATTAATTTCCATAATTCCCATTATTTCCATGGAAAGTTTCCAATATGGAATATTTCCAAAATTCCCAAGCTTAACTTACCATGGAAATTTACCGGAAACTTTTCGGAAATTTACCGGAAATTTTCCGCCCCTTTGCAACCCTAGTTAGCTGTCATAAAGACACCTGTGCACCCACAATCAGACAAAGTGTAAGTAGCAACATGGGCAAAACCAAAGAGCTGTCAAAAGACAAGACACAAAATTATAGACCTTCACAAAGCTGGAACAGGACTACGGGGCAATTGCCAAGCAGCTTTGTGAAAAAAGAACAACTGTTGGAGCAATTGTCAGGAAATGGAAGAGGCTAATGATGACTGTCAATGTCCCTCGGACTGGGGCCCCACGGAAGATCTCTCCTCGTGGGGTTTCAATGATGCTAAGAATGGTGAAGAATCAGCCCAGAACTACACGGGAGGAGCTGGTCAATGCCGTGAAGAGAGCTGGGACCATTGTTTCCAAGGCTACTATCAGTAATACACTAAGACGTCATGGTTTAAAATCTTGCATTGCACGGAAGGTTCCCCTGCTTAAGTCAGCCCATGTCCAGGCCCGTCTGAAATTTTCCAGGGATCATCTGGATGATCCAGAGGAGTCATGGGAGAAAGTCCTGTGGTCAGATGAGACCAAAGTAGAACTTTTTGGTCTTAACTCCATTCGCCGTGTTTGGAGGAAGAAGAATGATGAGTATCATCCCAATAATACCATACCTACAGTGAAGCATGGGGCTGGAAGCATCATGCTCTGCGAGTGTTTCTCTGCACTGGGGACAAGACGACTGCACTGTATTAAGGAGAGGATGAACGGGACCATGTATTTTGACATATTGGGCAAAAACCTCCTTCCCTTAGTCAGAGCATTAAAGATGGGTCGTGGCTGGGTCTTCCAGCATGACAATGACCCAAAGCACACAGCTAGGGAAACCAAGGAGTGGCTCCATAAGAAGCATATCAAGGTTCTGGAGTGGCCTAGCCAGTCTCCAGACCTAAATCCAATAGAAAATCTTTGGAGGGAGCTGAAACTCTGTGTTGCTCAGCGGCAGCCCTGAAACCTGAGGAAACTCCTTGCGTTCAAATGATCAGCTGCTGCTGTCTGTTCCCCTTGTCCGCACAGAGTTGGGTAAGAAAGCCTTTGTCCACTCTGCGCCTTTTTTCGTGGAACCTGTTACAGAAAGACTGAAACTGACTGAACTGTTGTCTTTAAATGTTTTTAAAACTAAACTCAAAGCCCCACAGACTGCCTCAATAATGTGTAATTGTTTTGTGTAATTTTTAATCTTGTTTGTTTGTATGTATTTGTTTGGAAATTTGCATCTTGGCCAGGACTCCCTTGAAAAAGAGGTTTTAATCTCAATGGGACATTCCTGGTTAAATAAAGGTTAAATAAAAATAAAATAAAATAAAAAACTTCAGTAGCACAAAAAAGTGTCTATTCTTTGTGCCCATATGGATCATATTACCATTACTTCTCCCTAAGGTGTTGCCAAAGGCACCAAGTTTATACTTGAAAAAGCTGCAGCAAAACACAAAAACATAAACAATATTCTATTTACCTGGTGACAACTTCACTTTTAGCCTTCAATCAGAAAGCCTTAAGTTAGCTAGTTATGTATCAGACCAGGGGCGGATCTAGAGAAACTTTCTTAGGGTGGCATGGAAATCAAATGGGGTGGAAAAATCAAAGCCTTAAAAAAACAACAACACATATGCAGGTGCTACATATGGTTAAAATGATTAAAATGCAGTAAGTATATACTTTTCATATAAACATATATGCTTAGTATACTTAGTTATTTTCTGTAGCCCACATAATTAAACATCTCAGTTACATAAACGTGAATTTTGATGTCATGTATTGTATAGCCTTGTTAGAAAAATCAGATTGTTACATGCTTAAATTTACACAAAATGTCAGAAATCTGCAGCGTCATGAACAAAAATTAAACTTAATTTTTAATGATTTGTTGGGTTCACCCTCTCAGGTCCAAAATATAATTGTCCATTTTGACTCCTTTTGATTTTACATTATTTATATTTCACCTTCAAATGTTTTTGGCCTTGTTTGGTATCATTCTCTTCAGCTCAACCTCACCTGTCTGAATTTACAGTTATTTTTTCAGTGACATACTATGTTAACACAACTGATCTGAAATCACACAAAAAACAAAATCCTAGTAGTAATATTTTTTACTGTAAAAATCACACACGTTTAGTAAATTATTTTCATAACTTGATATGCAAATATAAATTGTACATGTTGAAAATTTATGCACAAATTTTGTAAACAACTATTTATCTAAAAATGTAACGCAATTTGTGTACAACCATTTAAAAATACTGCTATAATTAAAATAAGAGAACAATCAGGTGTCACAATAAGATGGCCCACAAATTGTGCCAGTAAAAACACAACAAAAAAACCCAATAAATAAAAAAAATTGTCTGCCACAAGACAGAGGAGGACACCACAGACCTGAACCTTGCAGGCCTATAAATATAACGGTAACCAGCAAAAACAAACTTCACAACTGAACCAGATTTTTCAAAATGAAAAGCTCACAGTATAACTTGGTGAATCCGTGACAACAACACACTTCCTGTTTCCTATAAAAGTTTGCATACAGAGATGCTTTTCTGTAAGAATCCAAAGGACAGCATGACAAATCACCATTAGCATGAACTCTATCCCGTTGGCACATGTCATATGTAGCAAATTAACATAATCACAGTAGAGCACAGTCCAAAGGTGCTTTCAGTATGAAAGGACTGCTTTTCTTTTGTACTTTGACAAATTTATATGCGCACCAAGTAAGAACCTGCTACACCTGAGTCCTTTTCTACAAGTTTCCCACAGCTCCAGCGTCTCACCTGAGTGCCCTCTAATGTGGGCAGTAAAAATACCACAATAACTGAAACTTATCCCACAAGTCTCACAGAAATACTACTTTGAGTGTGTTCTTAGGTGGACTAACAAGAGTTCACGAGACCGGAAACTTTTTCCGCAGAGTTCACAGGGATGTGGTTTCTCGCCTGTATGGATCCTAATGTGGACAGACAGAATATTTTTCTGAATGAAACTTTTCCCACATGTTTTGCAAACATACGGCTTCTCACCCGTATGAGTTCTGATGTGTCTCTTAAGTGTGGATGAGTCGATGAATCTTTTCTCACAGATGTGACAGGGGTAAGGTCTCTCGCCCGTGTGCGTTCTCATGTGGATGTTTAAGTTATTACTTTGACAGAAACCTTTCCCACAAATTGTGCATGAGTACGGCTTCTCACCCGTGTGAATCCTCATGTGATATTTCAGTGTTAGTGCGTCTCGGAAGGTTTTTTCACAGACATTGCAGGAGAACGGTTTCTCCCCTTTGTGGATCTTCATGTGAACAGATAAATGGCAGTTTTGGCTGAATCGTTTCCCACATGTTTTGCATGAATATGGCTTCTCGCCTGTGTGTGTTCTGTAATGTATCTGCATCTGAGATTTTTTCTTGAAAGTTTTTTCACAAACGTAACATTTTACAGACTTCACACCTGTACCTGTGTTACTCTCGCTCTCTGACATAACTGAGCCGTCTCCATTCTTACTCCGATGCTTCTTTTTTGACTCTGACTCTACAGTTTTGGTGGATCTTGCTTCTTTATAATGTTCTGCTTGCTGATCTCTGCTGTTGGTGTTCACAGAGCTCTCAAAGAGGAGCTGCTCCCTGTCTCGTTCTGGTTCACTGTGGTCACTTTCCTCATAAGTTTCAGTCACCATAAAGGTATGAATTTCCTCCTTCAGTCCCAGCTGCTCTCCCTCCTGACTGCTGCCCAGTTTCTCCTCTTCCTCTTTAATCTGTGGAGGTTCTGGTTCATCCTGGTCAACACTGGAGCTCCTCTCCTGGTTCCAAAGCTGTTGCTCAGGGAGAACCTCGTCCTTCTCCTTACAGACATGCTGCTGTGGGACGTCTTGAGGGTCAACAACAAATGAAAGAAGAGACATGATTAAAAACACAGCAAATAAACTGGTTAAAATGATAAACCATAGAATCCCCTGTTAAAATGCATGTTTACAGCCCAATACAAAAAACTGGTTTGGTTGCTACAGATACAACATCCTCCTGTATTGTGGACGATGTTGTTACAACTCACCTGTTTTCATTGGATTAAGGCTTACATTTTTACTAACTCAAGTCGCCTGTACAGAGCTCCTGAGTTGTGCTGTTGGTGTATTTTAGATCATTTCTAATGCAGAATCGAATCATTCGAACATGATGACATGTCCACACAATACAAAGAGAGAAGTACCTGTGTGTAAAGGTGAATTTATTTTATCATAGAAATGTGTTTTAAATAACTTGCACATTACATAAAAACAAATTTTAAAAATCAGGTTAAGCAGTGATGATTGCAGCTACTCTACACACAGCACCTACAAAAAGTTTGGCATCAGCGTGGCACATGCTGACTTTGTAATATTTGTGCACTCTTCTTTGAAAAGAGCTCCAAGTCTGTCAGACTGAGGGAATCTCAGATGCACCGGCCTCCTCAGGTCTACCGGCTGATTCATTTTCTGGTGAAGTGATTCTTTTGTTTATTTGGATGTACGCTTGGACACATTGTCATACTGGAAGGTGAAATTCATCTTCTTCAGTTGCCTGAAGGTTTTGTGTCAGAGGTGACTGTCAGTGCGCATGCGCCAACCAGCCTGCAGCCTGTTACAGTCGCTCCTGCTTTTTCTCTTAGTTTAGCTCTGTTTTCTTACGTATTCTTTTTTTCCTGACTTGTATTTTCATCCGTTTATTATCTTTCACTCAATCATGTGGATTGAGAGAGTTTTTCTGGTGGCCGTGGAACTATTACTTTTATCAAGGAACGGGACCGCGGCACATCTCCTACACGCACGGACTGTTTACTCCAGAGATCAGCTGATCGCCCTGATGGCTCGCTGGCCAGACCCACAAAAGTACCAGCTGAAATTTGGAGGAAAACACATCGGGGATGCAGAGGTCAAGGACAGAAGAGAAGAAAGAAGGAGATGGTGAGACAGCGGAGGCTCAAAGCGAGGAGGAGGTATAAACCGTGTCTGCCGTCTATCGTAATGGGAAATGTGCGATCCTTATTGAATAAAATCGACGAGCTCTCAGCGCTGGTACGGAGTCAGAGGGAATACCGAGAGTGTAGCCTGATGTGTTTCACTGAATCATGGATGCACCAGGACATTCCCGGCGAGAATGCTTCCGTGGAAGGCTTCCACACTGTTCGGGCGGACAGGGACAGCATCGCTAGCGGTAAGCGGAAAGGAGGTGGGCTTGCTGTTTTAGTTAACAACCGGAGGTGTAACCCTGCCAACATAACAATCAAAGAAAGGATTTGTTGCCCGGACATTGAACTGTGTACCATATTATTTACCCAGGGAATTCTCTCACGTCATCTTGGTGGCTGTTTATGTCCCTCCCTCTGCTAACCCCACAGCTGCATGTGACACTATCCACTCTGCCATAGCCCGGTTACAGACTCAGCACCCGAGTGCCTTTATTGTGATCTCGGGTGACTTCAACCATGTATCACTGGACAACACACTACCAACATTCAGACAATATGTGGCCTGTCCCACCAGGGGAGAGAAAATTTAAACCTTCTGTATGTTAATGTCAAGGATGCATACAGCTCCTCCTCCCTCCCCCCACTTGGTAGGTCAGATCATAACCTGATTCACCTCACCCCACGCTATGTGCCAATTGTGAGGAGGGAACCTGTGACCACGAGGAGCATTAGGAGGTGGTCAGAGGAGGCCTTAGCGGAACTACAGGGATGTTTGACCGACTGGGAAACACTCTGTGAGCCTCACGCCGAGGACATCAACGGGCTTACTGAGTGTATCACAGACTACATAGTCAAAGGAGTTTGCAAAGAAAAGCGTCTGGACTTCTTTGAGTTGCTTGAAGACGTTTCACCTCTCATCCGAGAAGCTTCTTCAGTTCTAAGGTCAAATGGCCGAGAGTCCCAGATTTAAACCCAGTGGGAGTATCCCCCCAAGGAGGGACAAAGGACCCCCTGGTGATCCTCTAATCACATGCGCCAAGGTGTGAAAGCGGGTGTGGGACCTAATCAGCCAGGGTTTCGGGTGAGCTCATTGTGAAACCTGGCCCCACCTTGTCATGTGAATTCCTGAGGTCAGATGGCCCAGGATGTGAGTGGGCATTAAGGCGTCTGGGGAGGGAACTCAAAACTGGATTATAGATGGCAGACAGTTGGTTTACGACACCAACTGTCTGCCATCTAGAAAGGTCCAGGTGTTACTAAAGGACAAGATCAGAGAGGCTAAGGACAATTACAGGAGAAAGCTGGAGTGGAAACTCCAGCAGAACAGCATGAGAGAGGAGTGGAGGGGCATGAAGACCATCACTGGATTCAGGCCAACCAACAGCAGGGGAGCTGAGGGAGGTGAGAATAGAGCTAACGAGTTGAATCTGTTTTTCAATAGATTCGACACCACAGTGTCTGCTCACACCCCCACAACCTCACCTGTGGTCAGCCTGGAGTCCAGAGCCACACCACTGTGCCAGCCTCTCTCTTCACATGGCGCTGTTGCCTCCTGTGAGATTCCTGACACCCCTCCCCCACCCATCACCTTCACTCAATACCAGGTTCAGATGCAAATGAGGAGACTCCACTCAGGCAAGTCTGCTGGACCAGATGGAGTGAGTCCCCTCGTCCTCAAGACCTGTGCCCCCCAGCTGTGTGGAGTCTTTCATAAACTGTTTATGCTCAGTCTGAGTCTGCAGAGGGTCCCAGTGATGTGGAAGACATCATGCCTCGTCCCTATTCCAAAGACGCCACGTCCCAGTGGCCCCCAGGATTACAGGCCCGTGGCACTGACCTCCCCCATCATGAAGACCCTGGAAAGGCTCATCCTGGACCAGCTGCGACCCATCGTCAGACCACATCTGGATCCCCTTCAATTTGCCTATCAGCCTCGTCTCGGAACTGAGGACGCCATCATCTACACCCATCTGGACCAGCGAGCACTGTGAGGGTCATGTTTTTGGACTTTTCCAGTGCTTTCAACACCATCAGGCCGACCCTCCTGGGTGATAAGTTAACAGCGATGCAGGTGGATGCTTCTCTGGTGTCCTGGATTGTTGATTACCTGACAGGAAGACCACAATATGTACGTCTCCCACAGTGTGTGTCTGACAAGGTAATCAGCAACACAGGGGCACCACAGGGGACTGTCCTCTCCCCCTTCCTCTTCACCCTCTACACCACAGACTTCAGCCACTGCACAGAGACCTCCATCTTCAGAAGTTTTCTGATGACTCTGCGGTGGTTGGATGCATCAGCAGGGATGATGAGACAGAGTACCGGGCTGTGGTCGACTCCTTTGTCACGTGGTGTGAGCAGAATCATCTGCAGCTCAACGTGGCAAAGACCAAGGAATTGATAGTGGACTTCAGGAAGACCAGGAAACACTTGACCCCTGTTTCAATCCAGGGGGTCAGTGTTGACATTGTGGAGGACTATAAATACCTTGGAGTACACACTGACAATAAACTGGACTGGGCTAAAAACACCACAGCACTTCACAGGAAGGGCCAGAGTCGTCTCTATTTTTTGAGGCGACTGAGGTCCTTCAACATCTGCCAGAAAATGCTCAGGATTTTCTATGAGTCTGTTGTGGCCAGTGCGATCCTCTCTGCTGTTGCATGCTGGGGGAGCAGGCTGAGGGTCGCAGATGCCAACAGACTCGATAAACTGATCCGTAAGGCCAGTAATGTTGTGGGGATGGAGCTGGACTCACTCAAGGTGGTGTCGGAGAGGCGGATGTTGTCCAAGATAAAGACAATGTTGGATAACACCTCCCACCCACTCCATGACATGCTGGTCAGTCACAGGAGCACGCTCAGTGAGAGACTGAGATTACCGAAAAGCACCACTGAACGACACAGGAAATCATTCCTGCCTGTGGCTCCCTGTACAACACATCCATCTAACACACTGTTTACTGCAACAGCTACACCCTTCTTGCACATGTTCTTTTTCAGCTATTTATTAATAAGTAACTTTTATGTATATATATGCCTGTATATATTGTGCTATTCTTAGTTAGTAACAAAGACAGACAATACACTGTTTGTTTATAATGGAGCACTGTAACGAAAAATAATTTCCCCTAGGGATCAATAAAGTATTCTGATTCTGATTCTTCTGATTTGGGAGAGTTCATAATCCCTCCACGTTGACTAAAGCCCCAATTCCAGCTGAAGAAAAGCAGCCCCAAAGCATGATACTGCCACCACCATGCCTCACTGTGGGTACGCTGCTCTCTTGGAATTGTGGCCAAAAGCTGAACCTCGGTTTCATGAGACCAAAATGTTTTGGGGAGATTTGCTGTATTTTTATGCCAACTGTAGCCGGGCTTGGATGTTTTCATTTGTTGGAAAAGGCTTCTCTCGTGCAAACCTGCCCCACAGTCCAGACTTATGGAGGATCAGGGAGACGGCTGTCAGTGCTTAACAGAAGTTCTTGCAGCTCCTTCTGTGATGCTGCAGGTCTTGCATCGCCACTGTCGTCCCATATTTTGTCTTCATTGTGTTCCAGGATAAATCTAATGCTGTGGAATTGATTTTCCCTTCTTCTGACTGATGTCTTTCAACAATGAGGTTGCTTTCATGCTTTGTGAGCTCTCTGTAAACTAAGACATTAACCCAAGCAGCCTGAAAAAAGTGACTAAATCAAAGTATTAGTCTAAGGGTGTGCACACTTATGCAACCAGCTTGACCTGACAGATTTGTTGGACTGTACAGGTTAAAGGTCACATCAAAGGTGGGAAGGTGGCTCCAGGTCCTGTTCCAAGTCTGCCCTGACCCGCTGTTTCAGGGTAGCTACTGCTAGCTTGATGAAAGAAGAAACCAAATGAAAAATAACTGCTGAATGTCAAACACGCCTGATCACACGCTCTGATGGACTGATGCAGAGGAGCTGTCACATTCCTGCATGAACGCATCACAGCGTGAGATCCACGACACTGTAGAACACCTTAGAGATGCCGTGAGAGCTTTGCAGATATTTACTGACAGTGTAAGCGGCAGCCACGTGCTGATAATCAGCTACACTGATGAACTGATCATCAGCAGTGTGAGCGCCGCTATGAAAGCAGACGTTTTGTTGGTCTGGAGCATTCAGGTGTGTGTTAACATGATGCTGAGGAGGAAAGACATCAGCAGTGATCTTAGAGAAGAAACTGCTGCTGCCCATCAATCTGGAAAGGTTATAAGATCATGTCAAAATAAACTGAAGTCCATTATTCTGCAGTGCAGAAGATTACTCACACGTGGAAAACAGAGCAGCTGCCAGTCTTCCCAGGAGATTCATCCTGAGGTCACAGCATGCAACAGACCCAAGAGCTCCATCTCAAACTCTTCAGTTTGCAGGTTAAAGCTTAAACTTCATGATTAATTAAATTCAGCATGATTAAAAAGAGCCTGAGCAT
The DNA here is from genome assembly GCF_013358895.1 of Oreochromis aureus. NCBI lineage: Eukaryota > Metazoa > Chordata > Actinopteri > Cichliformes > Cichlidae > Oreochromis > Oreochromis aureus. The sequence continues at coordinate 36,773,336 of NC_052959.1, forward strand.
GCAGGACTGCAGGGGAAAGCCTCCTGGAGCAGTGTCCTTCAGACAGACGAGACCAAAATGGAGATGTTTGTCCATAACGCACAAAATCAAACTCAGCATATCAGCAAAAACACCTGAGAGCAGCTGTCAGCACGGTGGAGGAGGGACGATGATCTTAGAGAAGAGTTCACGGTGCACTAAGTGTTCTAGAGTCAGTGTGAAGCCGCCTGTCCCACAGCTGAAGCTTGGACCATCAGCAGCAGCACAAAGATCCAACAGAACGGCAGAAACAGGAAAGAATGGAGCAGCTGCGATGGTCCGGTCAGAGTCCAGAGCTCAACCTGAGTGAGATGCTGTGGTTGGACCTTCAGAAGGTTGTGCATGAGTGAGTGGACATAAACTCCTCCACAGTGATGGGACCGAGAAAGTCCCACAGAAAGCATCACAGCAGGTTAGGTTACTGCTGCTGAACGATGAGGTGGACTCACCGTGTTCAAACCCACGGTGTGTGTGCACTACATCCACAGCTCACTGACTTGAACAGTCATAGCTTTTCTTGATTTCTCCAGAACGCATCATAATTATGGATATTCTGGTATAATCAGAGGACAGCTGAAGCAGCCAGCAGGTGTAAATGCTGTCAGGCTCTCAGGAGTGGATTTCTGACGCGTGGCTGTGCCGGTGTTAACTGGTTTTTATGTCGCTTTGCTTACATATTCCACACTCCGTGTTCCAGTTGCATCTTTAGATTCCTCGTTTTCACTAAATGGTCCTCTCGACAAGATTACAGAGCTCAGCAAAAACAGGCCTCCATGTCCATCTCCAATGAAAGTATTTTAATAAAAATAAATAAAGAGGCCTTGGTCTCCTGTCTCGGTCTTTCTGTAACATCGATGAGGAGCCCATATTTTCCTCACCACACCACCGATCAGCTGGACAGATGATTAAGTAGAACATGAGCAGAGAAAATAAAAATGGGGAAGAGGTTACAGTGGATTCAGCAGGTGGGAGAACCTTTACAGTGCAGCAATCACAGTGCAGCAAACTCACCTGTTCATCCTGCAGAGGATTCTCATGCAGCCTTATATAACACAGTCAGTCTGCCTCAGTTTGATTAGCAGCAGGTTTATGAACAAACACAATGTGACAGATTTAAAACCACGAGGACTTCCATGTGAGCTTTAAATGAGCGTCCTTCTTCCTCTCCTGAACTTGGCTCTCTGTCTTTCTCTCCCTGTCAGATACAGCAGCTGGACCTCATGTGTTTCTCTTTGATATTTGAAGCCTCGCACTGACGTGAAATAAGAACTCGTGTCAAATATCTTAAACCTAAAGTAAGAGCCTGTTTTAAAATGGAAGGAGCAGAAAGTACAGATGTTTGTTTAAAATGCAGTCAGAAAAAGAAATATGTGAAGTACAGATAGGGCTGTGCGATATGACCAAAATCTCATATCCCGATATTAAGACATCTATCGTCCGATAACGATATAAATCACAAAAATGTAACATTTTCTGTAAATTCTGTGAATCTCCGGCAGCTCGACTTGCGTGAAGTTTCCAGCTGGGCGTCGCGTACCTGGAGTCGAGTGTTTTAACTGATGCATGAAACGATACATTTTTAGACATAGGTTGTAACGGCCGCCGTTTTCTTTGAGTATTTATTACACAGCGTGCTGCGGGGAAAAGCCTGTTCTAACGTTTGAGTCTAAGGTTTATTTTTTAGCACCTGGCGGCTCTTTTTTGCTTCTCATCCGTAAATACTCTGCATCTTTCACGTGATTCAGTTTATTTTGAAAAGTCTCAACAGGATCTTGAGCTTTATTGTCAAAGGTTTATGTGGAAAATAAACAAGCGGACACGAGGTGGTTTTACCGTCGTTGTTGCTAACGACAACGCATAAAAAACAAGCGCTTGTCCGTCTGTAGTGTGGTTATATTAAATATAAGAGAAAGAGAGAACTTTAGGAAATTAATATAGCCACTACAGTGACCATCAAAATAATGAAAAAATATGGCTGTAAACAGTTTATTTTGCGACACCACGAAACAAACGATAGCGTAAAATTAAACGATAGACGTTTTTATATCGTCATCCGATATATATCGTTATATCGAACAGCCCTAAGTACAGATACCTGAAAAGTACTTCTCACCTCGAGCTGATTGGTGGGCTCGTTATTTACAATACAGAAAGACAGCAGCACGAGACCTTTTTATCTTTTACTGTTTGTATGAACCAAGTGATGTCCGAATCAACAGTTCTGCCTTGTGGGCTTCCGGTTATGGCGTCCACCTGAACGGCAGCAAGACTTCGAGCTCCGACCTTTATATCCTTTAAGTACGCCTAAACAGCAGTTAAAGTCATCCTTTTAGTGGCTTCCTCTCCGACCCAAGCTTCTGCTCCGATCTAGACAGCTAGGATGCCGATTAAACATAGGTTTAAACCTAAAACAGCCGGAAAGGATGGATCAGACGACGATGCTAGCAACGAACTTGAAACCGAGAAGATGGAAGAAGCTAGCGCTAGTGCCCAACAGACCGAGACGAATGTTCTGGCCGCAATTCAATCGCTAAAAAAACACTTCACTGCTCCACTGCAAGAAGTTATAACATCAAACCAAGAAATAAAAGACGCAATTGGAGTGTTTTCAGAGAGGCTTACCTCAGCAGAAACTCGCATTAGCAAAGTTGAAGACAACGTCTCTTCCCTTACAAGTAAAGAGGCTTCCCTTCATAAGAAACTTCAGGAACTCCTGCTAAAAGTGGACGACCTCGAAAACAGAAGCCGGAGATCCAATCTGAGACTCGTCGGATTACCCGAGAATACTGAACAAGGGGAAATCATAATACTTTTGCAAACTTGGCTGCTTGACGTTTTGGACGGGACGCGTTCCCATCCCCACCCATCATCGAGGGAGCACATAGGCTACAAGGCCGAAATACCCCAAATGGCCCACCCCGTGTGATCATCATGAAGTTCTTGAATTATCAAGACAAGGTGAGGGTGATGAGAGCGGCACGTCTGAAGGGAAAAATAACGCACAACGGACATCACGTGATGTTTTTCCCTGACCTGTCGACGGAGGTTCAGAAACAGCGGAAACATTACAACCAGGTAAAACAGCAGCTCCGTGAACTGCACATAAACTTCGGATTGATCTTTCCAGCAAAAATGAGGATTTTCCACCACGGCAACAGGCTCCTCTTCCACACAGCAGCGGAGGTGGAAGATTTCATACAAAAAGTCCAGCAACAAAACGAGGGATAAATTCACGCCCACTCCGAAACACTACAACATCTAAAATGTGCAATTCTGATTAACAATTTCAGCTCGGACTTACAGTGGCTGTTGGTGTACAGGTATGATATAGGTGGCCTTAGATATGTTATGTTCAAATCTTTTCATTCATGTACATTATGTGGCCACTTTTTCAGTTAATATGGTCGGATTTAAGTTTGAAGCTTTGAATTAACAATAGGACGTTTTTTCAACTCCTTTTCATGGATCTGACGCATAACCAAGCTGCAATGACTTTGGGGGGGAAAGTTCTGAGATCTACAATGGTGGGAGGTCTCTGGGTTGTTTTTCTTGTTCATAAGCGTTCGTCTTTAAAGTGCAGTGCTCTTGAAATAATCATTTGTGAGTTCCGACAGGGGAGACTAGATGTAATCAGGTTTAGGTTACTAAGGGCACAAACTGTATGAGTAGTTATTCAAATATTGCACTAATTTCCTGGAATGTAAGAGGCCTTAGGAAATGTATTAAACTGAAAAGAGTAATGAATAGAATTAAACAATATCACTCAAAGATAGTCTTTATTCAAGAAACGGTTACTTGCGAGTGAAATTGCTCAGATAAGGAGGAGATGGCCAGGTCAGGTTTTCTCTAGCCCCGCGGTCCCCAACCCCCGGGCCTCGGACCGGTACCGGTCCGTGAGTCGTTTGGTACCGGGCCGCGAGAGTTGAGGCTCAGGTGTGAAATGTATGTTTTTCAGGGTTTTTATCGGTTTTCAGCGTTATTTTGTTATCGTTTTTATCGTTAACTCGGTTTTCCTGGGTCTTTTCACGTGTGTTATGAATAAATCTTATTTTTTTCGGTACCGGTACTAGTTTTATTTTGTTGTATTTATCCGCGACACCTTAAAGGCCGGTCTGTGAAAATATTGTCGGACATAAACCGGTCCGTGGCGCAAAAAAGGTTGGGGACCGCTGCTCTAGCCACTTCTCAACACATGCTAGAGGAGTGGCAACACTCATTCATAAATCATTGCCCATGTGTATTAAAAAACCATCTTGGACCCTGCAGGGAGATTCATCATCATACAATGCTCCGTGCTGAACCAAGACTTAATTTTAGGTAACTTATATGGCCCTAATATCAATGACCCCAGGTTTTATAACAATCTATTCCTCTCTATTGCAGCTCTTCATGGTGAGATAATCGTTGGGGGGGGGGGAGACTTCAATTGTACCCTAAACTTGATAGATCATCAGTTTTAGACTCTTCCCATCCAAAATGCAGACAAGTTATACAACATTTTATGTCTGAATTGAACCTTAAAGATGTATGGAGACTAGAAAATCCAACAGGGAGAGAATACTCCTGTCATTCAGCCAGTCATAATAGCCGCAGTCGCATAGATTATTTTCTTATCTCAAACTTTCTTGTCCCCAGAATTAACAGCTGTTCATATAAAAGTGTGCTTATATCTGACCACTCATTAACCACGCTTAACTTTTCAGCTACAACAGCTTTTAGACGCAATCCTATTTGGCGTTTAAAACCACACTGGGTGCATAATCAAAAATTCTTGGAATATGTAGGCAAAAATATTGATGACTATTTTTACTTTAATAAATCCGAAACTACAGGCTCATTTAGATGGCAAGCCTTTAAGGTATTTATACGTGGGCAGATGATAAGCTACACCAAAACCAAATCAAATAAACATAACACTGAGATGTTGGACCTCGAAGGTCAAATAAAAGAAGTGGAACTGGAGATAAACCTAAATGAGTCTAAAGAAAAACAACAAAAACTTTTAAGACTAAGAGCAAAATATGATAAATTAACTACTGACAAAGCCTCAGCAGGACTATTTAGACTGAGACAGACCTACTATGACCAGGAGGAGAAGGCAGGAAAACTTTTGGCATGGCGCATAAAAACGCTACTGAACGAACAAACAATAAACAAAATTAGAACTGCAGATGAAAACACCACAGATCCTCAAAGAATCAATGAACTCTTTAAACTCTATTACTCACAACTATATACGTCAACAGGAGATGCGACCCCAGAGTCACTAGAGTCCTCCTTTGACTCAATAAGCACCCCTTCACTCTCTGAAGAAGCTCGATGTGAATTAGACTCTCAGTTATCTATGAGTGAACTTTCGACTGCAATTGACAAATTAAACAGGAAAAACTCCCGGCCCAGATGGAATCCCACTAGACCTGTTCAAAATATTTAAAGACAAATTAGTATCGCCTCTGTACGACATGCTAGCGAAAGCTATGATTTAAAAGAGCTTCCCCCATGCATGCGTAATGCACTTATAACGGTATTCCCTAAGCCTGGGAAACCGCCTACAAAATGTGAATCTTACAGACCAATTTCACTAATAAATTCTGACGCCAAGATAATAGCTAAAGTACTGGCAAATAGACTTGAACGGTACCTTCATCTTCTCGCTGACACTGACCAGAACGGGTTTGTAAAAGGCCGGCTAGCGCAACATGATATTTGCAGAGTACTGAATGTAATTTACTCAAATTCAGAACATCCAGACATGGCTCTGCTTTCCTTGGCTGCAGAAAAAGCTTTTGATAGGGTCGAACATAACTATCTCTATAAGGTACTGTCTCAGTTTGGCTTTGGCAGTTACTTTATGACCTGGGTCAAAATATTATATAATAAACCTATAGCCTCAGTTAGAACCAACAACATCATATCTAGACCATTCTATCTAGGTAGAGGTACACGCCAAGGCTGCCCCCTTTCGCCTCTTCTCTTCGTCCTAGCAATTTAACCATTGGCTATTGCGATAAGGAGCAACCAAAATATCTCTGGCATCAGAACAAATAATATTGAGTCCAAAATTGGATTATTCGTGGATGACATTATTTTAATGCTGTCCAAATTAAAGAGCTCAGTTCCCCAGCTACTCAAAACAATTAACTCATTTGGCAACATCTCTGGTTATAAAAATTAATGAATCTAAGTCGGCCATCCTCTTCTTTAAACATTCTGAAAGAATTAAACCACCTATTCAAACAATGTTTCAAGTTGCCAGAGACAGTCTTACCCATGTAGGTATAAAAATCACTCCAAAAATCAATGATTTGGTACATGCAAATTACTCTCCAATAATCAACACTGTTATTGACTCAATCAATAGATGGTCTATGCTGCCAATCTCTCTGATTGGACGGGTAAATATTCTCAAGATGAACGTTCTCCCAAAATGTCTATATCTCTTCCAACCCATTCTTCTCAGCCCTCCAGATGACTTCTTCACAAAGGCAAAAACAATTATTCCAAATGAATTTAATGAATAAAGACGAGCCAGACTGCGCCTTTCACTACTATATCTCCTGTATGACAGGGGAGGTCTGGGTGTTCCAAACCTCAAATGGTACTACTGGGCTGCCCAGCTCTCTGCAGCCTCATGCTGGTTTTCAACGACAACCGTAAGGTAAATTTAGAAAGGACAAGCACTACCCCCTTACCGCTCAGCACTTACGTGTACTCCGCAAAACATAAAGATCTGATGAAAGATACATCGAACCCCTTTGTTAAAAATACCATCCGTGTCTGGTTCGATGCACTCAAGTTTAAAAATGAAACACCAGCACTAGCCCAATTCTCGCCTATCTGGGTCAATAAGGCCTTTGAACCTGGATGGAAAGACTTGGGTTTTAAAATGTGGGCCGTCAGAGGTCTGTGCAAAGTTGCAGACCTATTTGGGTGTTCGCTCGCTTTGTGGTAGAGTATCACTTCCTGTTCCTGCTCAAACACGGTGGTGTTTCTGAGTAGCTTTTCTGCTTAGCAATTTAATTTAAATCTTTTGATACATCCCTTTTTCATAGTATAATCTTAACGTGCTTCATCTGAATCACCCTTTCTGTGTACTCACTGCCTAATTTATAGCCAAAGTATTCACTCACTGTCTCTTTACTGTTTTGCTAGCTTAGCTTAGCTCGTAGCCGACTCGTTAGCACCATGGCTACTTCACCTGTCCCTCCTGCACTTTCCTGCTCATTGTGTCAGATGTTTAGTTACTCCTCGGCCTCCTTTAGCAGTAATGATACTTGTAACAAATGTAGCATATTTGCAGCTCTGGAGGCCAGGATTACTGAATTGGAGACTCGGCCGCACCCTTCATTCACCGTAGCTAGCCAGGCCCCTGTAGCTGGTGCAGCCGAAGATAGCGTGGGCCCGCTAGCTGTTCCCGGCAGACCCCAAGCAGCTGGGGAAAGAGGGCAGCTGGGTGACGGTGAGGAGGAAGCATAGTCTTAAACTGAAGCCCCAGGTACACCACCAACCTGTTCATGTGTCTAACTGTTTTTCCCCACTCGGCGACACACCCGCCGGGGTCAAACTCTGGTAATTGGTGATTCTGTTCTCAGACATGTGAAGCTAGAGACACCGCAACCATAGTCAATTGTCTTCCAGGGGCCAGAGCAGGCGACATTGAAGGAAATTTAAAACTGCTGGCTAAGGGTAAACGTAAATACAGTAAGATCATAATTCACGTCGGCAGTAATGACACCCGGTTACGCCAATCGGAGGTCACTAAAATCAATATTGAATCGGTGTGTAACTTTGCCAAAACAATGTCGGACTCTGTAGTTTTCTCTGGTCCCTCCCCAATCAGACCCGGAGTGACATGTTTAGCCGCATGTTCTCCTTAAATTGCTGGCTGTCTGAGTGGTGTCCCAGAAACGATGTGGGCTTCATAGATAATTGGCAAACCTTCTGGAGGAAACCTGGTCTTGTTAGGAGAGACGGCATCCATCCCACTTTGGATGGAGCAGCTCTCATTTCTAGAAATATGGACAAATTTATTAAACCCCCAAAATATGACTATCCAGAGTTGGGACCAGGAAGCAGAGTTGCAGTCTTACACGCCTCTGCAGCTTCTCTCCTCCTGCTACCCCCAAAACCCATCTCCATAGAGACTGTGTCAGCTCCCAAAAGACAAAAACAAACTAAAACCAGCAATAAACAACTTAAACATAAAAAAAATCACAAAGAAAGAACAATACAGTATCCACATCTGAACCAAGGAGTAAAACAGTGAAATGTGGATTATTAAATATTAGGCTCTCTCCTCCAAGTCTCTGTTAGTACATGACTTAATAATTGATCAACAAATCAATTTACTCTGCCTTACAGAAACCTGGTTGCAGCAGGATGATTATGTTAGTTTAAATGAATCAACACCCCCGAGTCATTCTAACTACCAGAAACCTCGAAGCACAGGCCGAGGGGGCGGTGTGGCAGCAATTTTCACACCAGCCTATTAATTAACGAAAGACCCAGACAGACTTTTAATTCATTTGAAAGCCTGATGCTTAGCCTCGTCCACCCCAGCTGTAAAACTCAGAAACCAGTCTTACTTGTTATCATCTATCGTCCACCTGGGCCTTACACAGAGTTTCTCTCTGATTTCTCAGACTTTTATCTGATTTAGTGCTCAGCTCAGATAAAATAATTATTGTGGGTGATTTTAACATCCATGTAGATGCTAAAATGACAGCCTCAACATGGCATTTAATCTGTTATTAGACTCAATTGGCTTCTCTCAAAATGTAAAAGAACCCACCCACCACTTTAATCACACTCTAGATCTTGTTTTAACATATGGCATAGAAACTGAACATTTAACAGTGTTTCCTGAAAACCCTCTGCTGTCTGATCATTTCCTGATAACATTTACATTTACAATAATTGATTACACAGCAGTGGAGAGTCGACTTTATCAAAGTAGATGTCTTTCTGAAAGTGCTGTAACTAAGTTTAAGAATATAATCCACCCACTGTTATCATCTTCAATGCCCTGTACCAACATAGAGCAGAGCAGCTATCTGAACGCTACTCCAACAGAGGTCGATTATCTTGTTAATAATTTTACCTCCTCACTACGTACGACTCTGGATACTGTAGCTCCTGTGAAAACTAAGGCCTCAAATCAGAAGTACCTGACTCCGTGGTATAATTCTCAAACACGTAGCCTAAAGCAGATAACTCGTAAGCTGGAGAGGAAATGGCGTGTCACAAATTTAGAGGATCATCATTTAGCCTGGAGAAATAGTTTGCTGCTTTATAAGAAAGCCCTCCGCAAAGCCAGAACATCTTACTATTCGTCACTGATTGAAGAAAATAAGAACAACCCCAGGTTTCTCTTCAGCACTGTAGCCAGGCTGACAAAAAGTCAGAGCTCTACTGAGCCAACCATCCCTTTAACGTTAACTAGTAATGACTTCATGAACTTCTTCACAAATAAAATTTTTATCATTAGAGAAAAATTACCAATAATCATCCCACAGATGTAATATTATCTACAGCTACTTTTAGTACCATCAATGTTAAGTTAGACTCTTTTCTCCAATTGATCTTTCTGAGTTAACTTCAATAATTACTTCCTCCAAACCATCAACGTGTCTTTTAGACCCCATTCCTACAAAACTGCTCAAAGAAGTCCTGCCATTAATTAATGCTTCGATCTTAAATATGATCAACCTATCTCTAATAATCGGCTATGTACCACAGGCCTTCAAGCTGGCTGTAGTTAAACCTTTACTTAAAAAGCATCTCTAGACCCAGCTGTCTTAGCTAATTATAGGCCAATCTCCAACCTTCCTTTCATATCAAAAATCCTTGAAAGAGTAGTTGTCAAACAGCTAACAGATCATCTGCAGAGGAATGGCTTATTTGAAGAGTGTCAGTCAGGTTTCAGAGCTCATCACAGCACAGAAACAGCTTTAGTGAAGGTTACAAATGATCTTCTTATGGCCTCTGACAGTGGACTCATCTCTGTGCTTGTCCTGCTAGACCTCAGTGCAGCGTTCGATACTGTCGACCATAATATCCTATTAGAGATTAGAACATGCTGTAGGTATTACAGGTACTGCACTGCAGTGGTTTGTATCATATCTATCTAATAGACTCCAATTTGTACATGTAAATGGAGAGTCCTCTTCACACACTGAGGTCAATTATGGTGTTCCACAGGGTTCAGTGCTAGGACCAATTCTGTTTACATTATACATGCTTCCTTAGGCAGCATCATTAGAAGACATAGCATAAATTTTCACTGCTATGCAGATGACACGCAGCTCTATCTGTCCATGAAGCCAGGTATCACAGACCAATTAGTTAAACTGCAGGACTGTCTTAAAGACATAAAGACCTGGATGGCCGCTAACTTTCTGCTTCTTAATTCAGATCAAACTGAGGTTATTGTACTCGGCCCTGAAAATCTTAGAAATATGGTATCTAAGCAGATTCTTACTCTGGATGGCATTACCTTGGCCTCCAGTAACACTGTGAGGAACCTTGAGTCATTTTTGACCAGGACATGTCCTTCAACGCACATATTAAACAAATATGTAAGACTGCTTTCTTCCATTTGTGCAACATCTCTAAAATTAGAAATATCCTGTCTCAGAGTGATGCTGAAAAACTAGTTCATGCATTTATTACTTCCAGGCTGGACTACTGTAATTCATTATTATCAGGATGTCCTAAAACTCCCTGAAAAGCCTTCAGCTAATCCAAAATGCTGCAGCAAGAGTCCTGACAGGGACTAGAAAGAGAGCATATTTCTCCTGTTTTGGCTTCCTTCATTGGCTTCCTGTTAAATCCAGAATTGAATTCAAAATCCTGCTCCTCACATACAAGGTCTTAAATAATCAGGCCCCATCTTATCTTAATGACCTTGTAGTACCATATCACCCTATTAAAGCACTTCACTCTTGCACTGCAGGCCTACTTGTTGTTCCTAGAGTATTTAAAAGTAGAATGGGAGGCAGAGCCTTCAGTTTTCAGGCCCCTCTTCTGTGGAACCAGCTTCCAGTTTGGATTCAGGAGACAGACACTATCTCTACTTTCAAGATTAGGCTTCAAACTTTCCTTTTGCTAAAGCATATAGTTAGGGCTGGACCAGGTGACCCTGAATCCTCCCTTAGTTATGCTGCAATAGACGTAGGCTGCCGGGGATTCCCATGATGCATTGAGTTTTTCCTTTCCAGTCACCTTTCTCACTCACTATGTGCTAACAGACCTCTCTGCATCGAATCATATCTGTTATTAATCTCTGTCTCTCTTCCACAGCATGTCTTTATCCTGTCTTCCTTCTTTCACCCCAACCGGTCGCAGCAGATGGCCCCGCCCCTCCCTGAGCCTGGTTCTGCCGGAGGTTTCTTCCTGTTAAAAGGGAGTTTTTCCTTCCCACTGTCGCCAAAGTGCTTGCTCATAGGGGGTCATATGATTGTTGGGTTTTTCTCTGTATTTATTATTGTGCTATCTACTGTACAATATAAAGCACCTTGAGGCGACTTTTGTTGTGATTTGGCGCTATATAAATAAAATTGAATTGAATTGAATTGAATTGAATTTGACAAGGACACCCTATTGTGTTTTAATGACTTGACATAGAAATTTGGCATTCCAACCAAACATTTCTTCAAATTTCTTCAAATTAGAAGCTTCATTTCAGAAACTCAAAAATCCCTCTAAACTCAGAGGATATAGCAATAAACCATCAGCTGAAGAAGGGTTTAATATCCCGTTTTTACAGCAACCTCAGAGACGGCTCTCAAACATCCTCAGAAAAAGAAAGACTTGCATGGTGTCAAGACTTAGAGTGTAGAATAACTACAGAGGAATGGCAAAAAGCCTGCTTGAAAGCCCAAACACAATCTATAAACACCCAATTTAAACTAATCCAGTATAAATGGCTAATGAGAACATATGTCACCCCAACATTATTAAACAAATTTGACCCCTATACTCCGGACATATGTGTTAAATGTGGGGAAAAAGGCACACCGATGCATTGCCTGTGGGAATATTCAGAAATCCAAAAGTTTTGGAAAGAAGTTTTAGATGTAATTGCGCATATTACAAGTGTTAAGCTGAATCTATGTCCTAAACTATGTATCGTAGGGATTTTCCCCGCTGAAATCCAACTGAGCAAAGTTCACCAAAAAACCACAATCTTCTGCCTGTTACAGGCAAAATATAGCATAGCTAAAGCATGGAGATCCATTAACAGACCACACTTGAGAACTTGGTTGTCGACACTGTCAAAATCCCTTGCTTTGGTGAAACTTATGTCTATGATTAAGGGTAAACATGCTTCCTTTAGAAAAATGTGGGGAAATTTTTTGTGATTTTTGGAATGTGAGGAGGTGATCGATAGTGAACAGATATGACTGTACCCATTTAATCTGTATGGGAGACGTAGTGTTATGGTTGTTGAAGAGAACCTGGGGGGCCTGCGGGTGCTGGACTGTTCAATGGAAGGGCAGGAGATGAGATATGAAATTAGATGGACTGGAACTGAAGAGGACACAGCTTATCGCTGCAACCGTTGGGTCGGATGCCTCTTTAACTAACTTGACACCCTTGGACTAAACTTCAGCCCGAAACCCTGGAATAGCACACTTAAACCTATTGTCTCACTGTGTTATACCTGTTTTTTGGAGCACTGTCTGTTCCCCTTGTTTGTTTTTTGTTTTTGTTTTTTTTGTATTGTTTTGGGGCTTTTTTTGTTTTGTTTTATCCATCCATCCATCTTCATCCGCTTTATCCGAGGCCGGGTCGCGGGGGCAGCAGCCTAAGCAGAGAAGCCCAGACCTCCCTCTCCCCAGCCACCTCCTCCAGCTTATCCAGGGGAACACCAAGGCGTTCCCAGGCCAGCCGAGAGATATAATCTCTCCAGTGTGTTCTGGGTCTGCCCCGGGGCCTCCTCCCGGTGGGACATGCCCGGAACACCTCACCCAGGAGGCGCCCAGGAGGCATCCTTGTCAGATGCCCGAACCACCTCAACTGGCTCCTTTCGATGCGGAGGAGCAGCAGCTCTACTCTGAGCACCGCCCGGATGGCCGAACTTCTCACCCTATCTCTAAGGGAGAGGCCAGCCACCCTTCGGAGGAAGCTCATTTCTGCCGCTTGTATCCGCGATCTCGTTCTTTCGGTCACTACCCACAGCTCGTGGCCATAGGTGAGGGTCGGGACGTAGATCGACCGGTAAATTGAGAGCTTCGCTTTTACACTCAGCTCCCTCTTCACCACGACGGACCGGTGCAGCGTCCGCATCACTGCAGCCGCAGCACCAATCCGTCTGTCGATCTCCGGCTCCCTTCTCCCATCACTCGCGAACAAGACCCCGAGATACTTGAACTCCTCCACTTGGGGCAGGAACTCATCCCCGACCCGGAGTGGGCACTCCACCCTTTTCCGGCTTGTTTTGTTTTATTTATTTATATATTTACTTTTTTTTTTTCCTGTAACAATATCTGAATGTTCTACATGGGAGAGTGTGTATACTATATCTATCTATATATTAGGGGTGCAACAATACTCGTATCGATATTGAACCGTTCGATACAGTGCTTTCGGTTCAGTACGCATATGTATCGAACAATACAAAATTTTTAATTTATTTTATCAACTTTTCTTCTGACGATGCTGTCTGTGTTGAGCGCTCAGTGGATCTGCGTTCGACTTATCCGCCTAGGCTGCACTGTCGAGTGCAGATCCACTGAGCGCAGCGCAAGCTAGCAAGACAGAAGCTAAGCTTGTTGCAACATGGCAACTGCCTCAACGCTACCCGAAATTGAACCTCCCCCACCCTCATTCAGATCCGGCGTTTGGAACTATTTTGGTTTTCATGTGAAGCATGACCCTGAAGGTAAGCGCGTCATGGACAAAAGTAAAACAGTATGTCGGATGTGCAACGCAATGCTCAATTACATTGGTGGGAACTAGTGCGTTAGTGCAGTTAGCTCGTTAACGTGTTGATGCCGTCCAGCCCCACGCACGGGGCGATCTGCGGTAACTCGTTAACGGAGATTTGCCGCGTTATGGCGTTAATGTCATTTTAATGAGATTACCGCTGACAGCACTAGTGGGAACACAACGAATATGACTGCACGTTTACGCCGACATCATCCTAGTGCAAAGACAAGTGGAAGCAGACAAAAACAACAAGCACGCATGCTACAAACTTTACCCGAGTCGTTTAGACAGCCGTTAGCACATGATTCTGCTTATGGGGACCTGATATGTTTAATATGCTGCTGAGAATATACCCCAGAAGAAGGGTATAGTATAGCTTTTATTTTGGAAAGAGACATTTCTCTGTAATAAACTCTCTTTTCCAAAGATGAGGGATTTCTCGATCTGATAGATTTATTTATTTTTTTATTATTTTGTTGTTTCAGCAACATTAAATTTAAAAACTGTACTTTTGAGTTAAAATATATATTTATAATTTTAATAAATGACAAATTAAAAAAGGCATGAACATTTTTTTGTATTGAAAAAATATCGAACCGTGACACCAAAGTATCGAACCGAACCGAACCGTGAATTTTTTGTATCGTTGCACCCCTACTATATGTGTGTGTTCCCAACACTGTTCATACACGATGTGCATACATTATTATTACACACTCAATTTTTATTAATTTCCTCCTCTATTTTATTTGAACTCTCTCTGTTCTTGTTGGTTAAAATACTGTTGGAAAAGCAATAAATAAATCTTTGAGAAAAAAAACCCCCCAGTTCTGCCTTGTGGGGGAACCTCAGGGATCTATCTTGGGTCCAATTCTCTTTATATATTCCTCCTAGGCCAAATTATTAGGCGCTACAATGATATCTATCATCTCTATGCTGATGACATTCAGTTATACTGCTCTTTAAAAGTCTCTGAGTTTTATAAATTGTCTAGTTTAAGTAACTGCCTGACAGAAATCAACAACAGCTTCCTCCAGCTAAACTCTGATAAAACAGAAACTTTAATTATTGCTCCCGACCATATGATCTCAGAAATTAGGCAGCACATCAGCTTCTTAGAGCTTTCTGTTAAATCGAGCCTTAGAGACCTCTGTGTCGTATTTGACAGCTCGATGTCGCTTGGTCCAGAACTGCTTTTATCATCTAAGGAATATCTCAAAACTCAGACTAATGGTGTCAAAGGCTGAACGGGAGATGATTATTCATGCTTTTATTTCTTCCTGTTTGGATTATTGCAGAGGTCTTTTTACTTGTTTTAACAAAACAGCTTTAAATCGTCTTCAGACTGTGCAGAATGCTGCTGCACGACTCTTAAACAGGCATCAACAGAAGATCTCATATCACTCCAGTTTTGGCCTCTCTTCACTGGTTGCCTGTGAGTTTTAGGTTTCATTTTAAAGTTTTAGTTTTAACCTTTAGGGCCCTACATGGTCAAGCTGCCCAGTACATATCCGACCTGTTGAAACCGCATTCATCTTCCCGAGCTCTAAGGTCATCAGGTCAGAGACTGCTGGTGGCCCCACGCTCTCGATTTAAGCTCGTGGTGATCGGGCATTTCAGGCAGCACGGCTGTGGAATTCTCTTCTACTCTTCTACTGTTTTTACGCTGATTCTTTTAAAAAGCAGCTGAAGACATTTTTATATAGACAAGCTTTCAATTCATTTGTTGTTTTTATGTTGCATTTTATTGTTTTACATTGTTATTTGTAGCATTTTCATTCTTTGTATTGTGAAGCACTTTGTGATTTTTATCTGTGAAAAGCACTGTATTACAGAAGCGTAGAGCTGCCAGGCAAAAGAAAAACAGAGCTACATCATGTTATAACGTAGCTCTGTTTTTCATTTGCCTGGGTGGCAGCTCTACGCTTCCGTACTATATAAATAGAATTTACTTACATATTTGTTTTAAATAATTTCACTGTTGTGTGAAGATCAGAGCGACAGCCGGACACCTTCTGCATGACGACACGCTGACAGACGGAGCTTACAGACAAAGCGAGGCAGCTAACGTGAACGCCGGAAGTCTGACGTCACAGTATCATGTTGAGCATCTGCAGTAGGACCCAAAAGAGAGAGGGGCGTTCCAAGATGGCCGAGTAAGTAGGCGCTTACTGCCGAGCTTAGCAAATGTAAGCTTATAATACGGTAGGAACATCGTGTCAACTCAGGCTTTAGAAGCTTCTTCAGTATTTAATCCAGAAAAGGACTGAATTTGATGAATAAAGCGCCAAAATGTCACAGCGTGATAATAAAAGACCGTTGGCTAGCTCCAGAACAAAGGCTAATGCTAACCAAACAGCCATGTTGGTAAACCCGCTGGTCGACAACTGCCATGACTACGCGGCTATTTCACTACCTCTCCCAGTAACTGAGGATGTGATGGACAAGTTTCCACCTCTACCCGTCTCACCCAGCCAGTCTCCGGCGCCAAAGAAAGCGCTGCGCTCCAAGGAAGATAGCGTGGATGTTGTTGAAACTCTATCAAAGCTAATAAACAAAAGAATGGATGACCTCGTGTTACAGATTGCCGGGATCAGAAAAACTGTGGACTTTGCATGTGAGGAGATAAAACATGTCAAATGCAGAGTGGGCACTTTGGAGCAGAAAATCTCCAAAAAGGAAGCGCGTATGGATAAAAACCAGGAAAGAATCACAGATCTCGAGCGATATTCCAGACGGTGAAACTGTTCGGTGTCAAAGAAGAGCAACAGGAGGATACATGGAGAGTTGCTGCTGAGATTTGTCAGGCCGTGTTGCCTGAATGTAAAAATCGTCTTTATGACACCATTGACACCGTACATGGGGTCGGCTCCAAACGCCCAAACAGCACCAGTCCCAGACCTATTATCATCCAGTTCATCTCCTGCAGAACCAGAGATAGCCTGTGGAAAGCAGCCAAGACATCTCCATTCCTAAAGGAGAACCGGGACCTGAAGTTTGCTGAGGACCTTTCCAAAGAAGACAGAGCGCCGGAGCAGTTGTTTTTATACTTGCAATGCTCGGTCCCTTATTGAGGTTTATTACCTGTTAAGCACACAATATTAGTTCCTTAAATTTCTAACTGTTTAGTTTTCTATTGTTTGTCTTAATGCCAGGGGGTTGAGACAGATCTGTAAACGTAAAGCCTTATTTTTGTTTGCTAAAAAATATAAAAGTGATTTTTGTTTTTTCCAAGAAAGCCATTCTGTGTCTGCTGATGTGAACTTCTGGAAGTCTCAATGGGGTAACGATGTTTGGTATTGGCAGGGCACAGAGAGGTCAGCTGGGGTCACAACTCTCAAAGGTAGCTTCGGTGTTATTGTTCTACATTCAGATTGTGACTCTTTGGGTCATTATATTTGTCTGGTAGTAGAATACAGTCACTCCATTTTCATAACTGTTAATTTATATGGCTATAATACCAAACCTGAAAATGATCAATTAATTGACTCTTTAGATACAAGGATTAGTTTTTGGCTCTCTAAGTATCCCAGATCAAACTTAATAATTGGAGGAGATTTTAATGTTTCACTAAATGACACTGATGGCCCCCAGCACAACATCTTAGGAATAAATTGAGATTGGAAACATTTATGGATAAATTTAATGTAACTGATATCTGGAGAGACAAATTTCCTGATGATATATCATTTACCTGGAGTCACTGTTCTGGTTCAAGAAAATCGAGTATTGATTTCTGGTTAATATCAAGTAGTCTATCAAAGGACAGTGTTACGGTCAATAACCTTACAACTCCACTTACCGACCATAGAGCAATATATATTCACCTGCAACCTTTTCCTACTATTAATTTTTAATAGATCTTCATATTGGAAATTAAATAGTTCGCTTTTGAGGCATACAGTTGTAAAATCTAAAATTACACGACTGTTAAAACACTTTATAGACAAGGCTGTTATTGAGAATTCCTACAGCACAAACTGGGAAACTTTTTAATTTGAGACGAGTGAAATGTTGAGACAGTATGGGGCAAAAATAGCTAAGTCAAGGGCAGCAGAAGAAGACAATCCTATTGTTCAAATTTCCGCAATATATCAACTCCCACCAGACGAGGTCTCGGAGGAGGACAGATTACTTCTTAGGACCTTTCAATCTAAACTGGACGAGATTTACCGCCAGAAAGCTGAAGGAGCTTTTGTTCATTCAAGAAAAAGATGGACAGAGGAGGGAGAGCAGAATTCTGCTTATTTTTTCCACTTATAAAAACACAGATCTAAAATCAATACTATTCATAAACTGAATATAAATGGTACGGTCAGTGATGATGCAAAAATTATCTCTCAATTTTTTTGTAATTTCTACTCAAAGTTGCATGAATCCAATTATAACGCAAAGGTCGAAGTGATTAAAAGCGCTGCAAGGCTTTTTTGTGATAGTCCGATTACTGAAAAAGAGAAACTGACATCTATTGAACTTCTTAAAAACAACAAATCTCCAGGCACAGATGGGCTGGTGGCTGAATTCTATAAATCATTCTCTTCTCACCCTTTTTGTTGCAGGTTTACAATGAAAGTATTGAAAGCGGCACTCTTCCCCCCAGCCTCACTCAAGGACTTATTACTTTAATTCCCAAACCTAAGAAGGACCTACTGTTTATAGACAGACAGATTAGCTCTATTGCTAGCTAGAAAAATTAAATATATTTTGGATGATATTGTAGATGAGACACAGTCTGGTTTTATGACAAACAGGCACATCTCCAATAATATTAGACCCGTCTTGGATATTCTGGACTACTCAGCATTAATATCTGATGACTCATTTATCCTTCTCCTGGACTTCTATAAAGCCTTTGACTCAACTGAGCATGAATTTATATTCCTCACACTTCAGCAATGTGATTTTGGCGATATCTTCTGCAAAGCTATCAAAACTCTGTATTCCAATGCAAATAGCTCTGTTAGAATGAAAAATGGCACCACTTCTCGTTTTAGTCTTAATCGAGCCGTACGCCAGGGATGCCCGATCAGCCCGTATCTTTTTTTACTTTGCACCCAAATTCTTGCCTCTCATATTTCGAATAGCTCTGTGAAAGGTATAAACATAGCAGACAGAGAGGTTGCCATGAGTCAGTTGACAGATGATACCACAATCTTTCTTAAAAATGCCACCCAGGTGCCGATTGCTTTACATGTTATATGCGATTTCTCAAAAGGTTCTGGATTGATGCTGAACTTAAATAAATGTCAATTATTACCTGTCAAAGAGTGTAATGTCCAGAGTATTTGTAATATAACAGTTAAAAATGAAGCAACATATTTAGGTCTGATTATCTGCAAAGATAAAAAAAAAAAAAAAATAGAATTTCCCTAAATTTTCCCCCAATTATTAAAAAAAAAATCTCAAACCAAATTAAATCAGTGGTTGCAGAGAGGTTTAAGTTTAAGAGGAAGGGTATTGCTCTCAAAAGCAGAAGGTCTGTCTCGACTGATTTATGCAGCAGTTTCTCTGCATGTGGACGGCAAAACTTGTAAGGATGTTGACCGAATGCTCTTCAACTTCCTCTGGAAAAACAGGACACATTACATCAGAAAAAGTGTAGTGATGAATGACTATGAACACGGTGGTTTTGGATTTCACTACTCTAAACAATACATTCAAAATTAAAGGGGCAAAATCCGGTTTCCATCTGGAATTTTATTCCTCACTACATTTTCTCTAAGTTCGGTGGTCTAAGTTTTATCTTAGGTTGTGATTATAATATAGATAAGCTTCCAGAAAACCTCTCGATGTTTCACAAACAAGTTCTATTCGCTTGGTTCCTTATATATAAACACAACTTTACACCCCATACATATTTAATCTGGAATAATAGGAACATAGTGGATACAAATAAATTATTATTTTGGTTTGGGTTGGATTGTTTTAGTGAATCAGCTGTTTAATCCTAATATGCAGCTTATGTCTTATTCAGAATTCTTAAACACTTATAAATTTCCTGCCATACCCAAAGAATATGCCATATTATTTGATGTGATACCGACAGGTAATATAATGCTATTTAAAGGTATTCAACCTTGCACATCTCCTGTTTCTCTCCCGAACCCTGTGGATTCACACATAGGAAGAATCTGTCTAACAAACCATAGTAAAGGTAATAAGAATATTCGTGCTTTGTTCCAGAGAGAATCTCTCTCTGTTCCACGTTCGATCTCTTATTGGAATTCCTTTGTCAGTGACATTAACTGGAAAAGAGGATGGACAATTCCTAACAAGTATCTGGTAACGAATAAAGTAAAAGAAGTTTCATTCAAAATACTTCATAAATATTATCCAGCTAATGATTATATGACAAAATTCAAAGGGACATAAATGTGAACTGTGGATGTTGTGGAAGCCATCCTGAGACCGTGCAGCAGCTCTGATCTGTTCACACGCTACAACACTCTGGACTTCAGTAGATTCATTAGAGGACATCTCTACAAGGACTTTACTCTGAAACGGAAAATGTTGGATTTTGTTTCTTTTGAAGGCAAAAAAAAAAACGAGATGTTTTCTTTATAATAGATTTCTTAGTTATCTTAGCTAAATTTTATTTCCACAGATGCAAATACAGCAGCCAAAAGCCTATTTTTAAACACTACTATAATGATACTCTATCTTACATTAGATTGATTCGTGGATCACTTAATAAAAAGGCTGTAAAAACAATTACTATTTGTACTAATTACAAATTATTTGAATGTATGTAACTTTTTATATTGTAGCCCCTGGCATATGTTAATTATGTTCACACTTGTGTACATTCTCTGTATACTGTTGTTAAATAAAGGTTTTGGGGGGGAAAAAGAAAGAAGAAAAGGAAAAGTAGGACCCGAGAGGAAACCGGAGCCGAGGCTCCACCTGTGCTCACCTGCCGTGATATCCAGCAGTCTGCGCTGACGGTCGATCTCTTCCTCGTACTGGACGATCGTTTTTTCAAACTCCAAGAATATTTGTTCAGCAGCAGCAGTTAGTCGCTCGTTGATAAACTCTCTCAGATACTGAACTGAAGGCATTGTTACTGCCACAGCTCACACACTCGGCTCTCACACACACTCGGCTCACACGGGAGCAAAGCTAACGGTTCTGCCACCGGATGTCCGTCCTCACAGTTCCGGCAGAAGCTCTTCTTCATCTTTTCATGGCGATTGGCAAACAACTTCAGGTGCATTACCGCCACCTTCTGGATGAGAACAGCTTTTACACCTATATTCTCATAAAAACACCTGTTGCTCTTAAAACCCTTAAACTACATCACCTGTATCGCTTTGTAATATTTATCTATAATTGAACTCTATTTTTCTGTAAGTCAGATTTGAGTGTTTGCCTTTCCCGTCTATATTTACCACATTGTAACATTACATGTTCAGATGATTCACACTGCTTTAATGTTATATAAACTGTATGACCAAATCTTAGTCTTGAGATAATCTTCTTCTATCTTACTTTTATGACTTCTTCTACATTGTCCAGTTGAAGATGACCGTAACCCTTTGATGAGATGAGATGAGATGAGATAGCCTTTATTTGTCAGTTGCAGGTCTTTTGCCCACAACTGAGATGACAGACCTTGCCGACCGTACATACAATACAAACATCACATTGGGGAGACAGGTCAGGCCAGGTAGCGAGGAAAAAAATATCGAAATATGTAACACAAAAGGATAATACAGGAATGCACAGATATCAACACACCATAGCACAATAAACACAGACAAGCAACATGGGAAAGAGTTCCAGTGTGTACATCTGATCTGGGACCGCTGCAATCTTCGACTGCGCCTCCAACTGACCTGATGTCCACATCAGAGGGGAGGTAAGCGTTGGAGGTGGCGTTGGGTAGGGAGGGTGATGCGTCAGTGAGTGCTTATCAGTATCAGTATATGTATGTGTGTGCGTGTCCATAGTTCAGCTGAGACAGTGTCCTTCGCCCTGCCAGGCTAAGTAAACACTCTTCCAGCCAACCCAGGTGGCCTTGCATGGAATGGGAAGGAACAACACAGTTGTTATCAGGGTGTTGTTGTTCAGCTCCAGCCTTGAGCCCACAGCTGGCGCCGAAGGGGTAGCCGCATTATGATGGTGATTTTTCTTTTTGCAAACAACTCATGAGAATTTCAAGCTGTTTTTAACACTCCGACACTGGTCTCTCAATCTCCCGTTGGATAGCTGCGAGTTTCTCCATGATGTTATTAGCTGTCGATTCCATGATCTTGTCACTCTTTTGCTCACAGAGCAGATTCTGAGACCTCACGACCGCAGCCAACTGATCCGTGATGTATTCCAGCTTCCGCCCATAGGTGTTGTTCTGAGTATTCATTGCAGCCGCTAGCGCCTCCAAGCTCTTAACCATGCTGCCTTCCGTGAGCCCTTTCTGAGAAGTCGCACCTCGTCCCATCAATTCAATCCCAGCAGGCAGCCTTGTGGGGGTTTGCACAGCCGGTTCCGCTTTCTTAATTCTCCGATAAGCCAGGGCCAGGCCAGCTCCGATCAGCAAGAACCTTGTTATCATGGTTCCGAATAGGTAGATATCTTCAGCGTCCTTGATCGACAGTCCCGCCAGGCACACGATCCTCCATTTCTGCCACCCGTCCATCCGGCAGGGAAAGTCCCTCCAGGGCACTCGGGCTCGCCCGAGCCCAGACTTCTCGTTGAGAAAAGGGTGTCAATAGCATTCAGAGACCAGTTGATCAAATCCATAATTCTCTTTTAGGTTTTAGACACAGACTGTGAGAGAGTGTTCCAGGGAAAGTAATACAAAAAAACACGAGACTAGACAAGGACATAAGAACTAAGCAGGGAAGATAAGGGAGAGGAGAAAAAGTGCGTCGGCCTCCTCCGAGAGCCAAAGCAAGATGCTTTGCTCCTTTATTACACCGTATGTGACTCATGCTATCAATCCCACACCAGCCATCATTTTTACCTGTAAAGACAGCTCGTGCACGGGAGAGCATGAGGTCATCATATTTAGTGATTTTAACTTTGCCAGGTTCTGGAGAGCTGGATTGTAAATGTGCCTGTCTTTAAAGCACTGGGTCAGCTTCTATATACATGTGATTACACCACCGAGGTCTAACCTATGTTTGTCCCATTTACTCTGCTGTTAAGCTGTTTGGTCACTAGGTGGCGCTGCTGGGTTGTATTTGTCTGGTGTGAAGGAGCGCTGTCCATATCAGATTTGGCACAGCCACATTTCTACATGTATTCATAGTTTAGACTGCTGTAGATTACACACTGTTTGAACTGCTGTTCCCTGTCATTCCCGGGGAATGAAAAGCTTCTTCCAGCTGCTCACCGCAGCGGGTCAGTCGACGTTTTATTGACTCGAGGGGGCAGAGTTCAGCCAGTGGATGGAGAGCGTCCATGTATGTCTGAACTCTGACGGGATTATTCTAACGCGAACTTGCTCAGTCATTTTCAGTTATGCTCTGTTTGCCCGTCACATAAAACCCGCAAAACATTTACATTTGTGGCTGTGACGTGTGGAAAAGCTCATAGATATGAATAGTCGTTCAAGGCCGTGCAGGTGCATGAATGTGTGACAGAGCTAACAGGTCTGTTCACGTCTCTGTGCCTCGAGCAGTGAGAACTAGAAGGGCAGTTTAGCGTAGGATTAGTTAGCCACTGAGCACTTTCAGAGAAAAATGGCACAACAAGCTGGATTGTTTTCAGTTTCTGTGGCAAACCAGTCAGTGTGGTCTCTTTTACTACACCAGCAGCAGAGCTAGCACAGGGTGGAGGATGCTAACAGCAACGTCACCTGTGATGTCATCAGCTTCTTTGTATCTCTACGAAACCAAAAACTGTCAAAAACACTGACGATGTTTTCCCACATACTGAAACCAGCTTCTCTCAGAGTGTGAGGACGTGAGGGTGAAACTGCTGTGACTGAAACGTTCTCTTATTTCATAAACAGGGCAAAAGAAAAACATGATGACAATTTAGAAGAAACTTTATTTATACAGGTTACAATAACAACAATCTACACTTTGTTAGTGTCACCTCTAAAGTCCAAAATGATACAAAGTTACCTTAAGTATGAAGCACGAAGGGTAAAATGAAACCGGGAGGATCGCAGCCATGACAGAATCCAGGTCAGGAACCGTAGATGAGAACATGACAGGAATAACAGAGCGCGTTGGTACGGTTAGGTTTGGATGCACAAAGCAAAGGAAAACGGCTGTGTGAATGACACCAGCTGACGAGCTGCTTTGCCGTCGGAGCCAAAAGTCCAGGCGGGAGACAGACGCCAACACCCCGCTCCCATATTCACTCTGACCTGCAGCTTTCCAAGCTACGACTCCTCACCTGTGTGAGTGTCCAGGTGCTCCAACAAGCTGCGACTGGACGGAAAAGTGGTGCCGCACGCATCGCAGTGATACAGCTCCTCGCCCGCGTGAGTCTTCATGTGCACGGACAGGATGCTCTTCTGACGGAAACTTTTCCCGCAGCTCTTGCATGAGTACGGCTTCTCGCCCGTGTGCGTTCTCATGTGCACGGACAGGATGTTTTTTTGGCGGAAGCTCTTCCCACAGGCTTTGCAGGGATACGGCTTCTCGCCCGTGTGCGTTCGCTCGTGGATCGTCAGATCGCTTTTTTGAGCGAAACCTTTACCGCACGTTTCGCAGGAATACGGCTTCTCGCCCGTGTGAGTGCGCATGTGCACGGACAGAATCTTTTTCTGACGGAAACTTTTCCCACAGGCTTTGCAAGAATACGGCTTCTCGCCCGTGTGCGTTCTCATGTGCACCGACAAAGTGCCGCTGAATCGGAAACTCTTCCCACATTCTTCACAGGTGTGCGGCTTCTCATCGGTGTGCGTTCTCACGTGGACCAATAGGTGCCCCCTCTGAATAAAACCTTTCCCGCATATTTCACAAGCGTATGGCTTCTCACCCGTGTGAAGCCGCATGTGGCTCAGCAGGTGACTGCTCTGAGTAAAACCTTTCCCGCACGTTTCACAGGAATACGGCTTCTCGCCCGTGTGGGTTCTCATGTGACCCAACAGGTGAGCCCTCCGAGTGAAACTCTTCTCACATGTTTGGCAAGTATACGGCTTCTCGCCCGAGTGGATTTTCTGGTGTTCCTTTACGTAAGAGTTTTTCTTAAAGGCTTTTCCACAAACATTACATTTAAAAGGCTTTTTACTCAGGTCGGCGTCATGCTGACTCTCTGACACCGGAGAGCTGCCGGGAGCGCCGTCAGAGAGAAGCTGGTGACCGTTAGCCTCTAGTTCACTGTGGTCACTGTCACCAAAAGTAGTCACCAAGAAGGCGTCGGCCTCCTCCTTCAGGACGAGCTGCTCATCCTCCTGGCTGGTGCACACTTCCTCCTGTTCCTCTTTAATGTGTAGAGGCGTCGGCTCCTCCTGGTCCTCACTGGAGTTCATCTTCAGGTCACAGAGCTGCTCCTCCTCACACACAGAGACACAAACCACAAAAACATTAGTTCAAACTACAAATGACACAATAATGTCCTCATACACACACACACACACACACACACACAAATATATAGGTGTTGTCTGAAAACGAAGCATCTTTATTTCAGTTTCATTACCACAGGAAAAAATAGATTTGTTTCTAATTCAACACGTTGTCTTTTATACATTTCTGGGATTCCGTCGTCCTCAGTCAGGCGAGCTACGCTATGCTGCTCTTTGTGGACCTCAGCTCACGTCCTGGTCACAGACCGGTGACCAGCTGACGACCCCTCACTGCCAGGGTGGACAAGCGGGGCCCGACTTCACCCAAGCCTTAACGCAGGCTCCACACAGGGCTGTGTTTGTGTCCTGCACTCTCCACCCTTTACACCCACATCCACAGCCCCACCCAGTCCAGCAATAGCACAAACACAGTACTGGTTTAAAAACTGCTGTCCTCCTGTCGCTACTGCAAAGGGAACACCCGGACATGCTGTGCGGTTTTTCAACAGCACAGAGGAACGCACTTTCAGAACATCTCGAGATATCTCGCTCACTTTTGTGAAAGACGCTTTGCGTTTGAAAGCTGCTCTCAGGCTGACGTGTCGGCACATCAGGAACAAGGACAAACACTTTAAAAGAGTACAAACTGAGACATGTGGAAATGTCTGGAACATGTGCCGCTTTCCTTATGAGATGTCCTCACACAGTCAGATATAAACTGTTTCATGGAAAACGCCAAAAACCGTCTAAACAAAGGCGTTTGAAAGCATGAATGACATCACTCATTTAATGAGCTTGACCGTGTGGCACCTTTGAAGACTGAAGAAGAACAACGTGGACAATAAAGCGGCCGTATATACCTGAGACATGAAAGCATGTTCCTACAAAACCTGTAACATCTGAAAGAGAGATGATGATGACACAGCGTGGCGTATTGTGCTGCGCGCCATGAATGATGACCTCCACTTGTGTCCCTAATCGAATTCTTTTGCCTTTAAAAGAAACAACAGACGCCGACCCTCGCCTGTCTGCTTTGGTGGGACTGATGTCACATCCTGGTCTGCCAGCACGGACGCTGCCTACAGAGCCGGCTCAGATCCTTCAGTGTGTGCAGCAGGCTGCTCTGAGGCTCCCGCCCTGCAGGAGGTGATCAGTGACTCCCACCCCGTCCACAACACACTGGACACTCTGAAGAGCAGTTTCAGCAACAGGTTCCTTCAGCCTGGCTGTGTGAGGGAACGCTGCAGGAGCTCGTTCCTCCTGCTGCTGTCATTCATCCACTGGTGTCAGATCCACACATGTGGAACAGGATTAGTCACACCTCAGTGCACCCTGTCACTTTGCACACCACGACATCTGTTTGCACAGATACTTGTGCTTTAATGTTTATAGCTTTATCTCTATATTTATCTATCAATATCTCTGCTTCTACTCTCGTTTTATATGAGTGCTTGTTGTTGGTCGTATATTTGTTGCTATGACAACTAATTTCCCTCTGGGATTAATAAAGTCTCTCTGATTCTGACTCTAACAGTGTTTCTGAACAGTCATGCTCCACCTGGTGGCAGATGGCTGCATGACATGTAGGAGCAATGAAACCAAACAAACATAGGCTGTATCCCAATTCAGGGGCTGCAGCCTTAACCTCCTAGGACCTGGCGTCCACATATGTGGACATCACATTTTCGATTATTTAAACCAAAATACTAAATTTTGCTCTACAAGGGCCTGATATCCACTTACAAGGACATTATACTGCTACTGTTCTATCAAAATTTTAAACGAATATCCTCATATGTGGCTCTCATTTACCTTAAAAACAAAAATAAGGTTAAAAAAAAAAATCTGGTAATTCTTTGTTTTTACATTCATTGGGCCCAAATATCAAGGATAAATTAAAAATGCATGTTGTGGAAGAGTTTGGGTCTTAGGAGGTTGAAGTACGCAGCCTCAACGGTCCTCAAGGGCCGCGTACTCAAAGACCGCTAAGGCCGGAAGTGCGAGGCTTGTGAAATGGGACGGTCTAGCCTCCATCGCGCTGCTCAGGTTGCCTAGCAACCATGATAGCTGGAAACATGTGGTTGACAGAAATGAAGGAGAACATATTTTGTTCATTTGTTTGTTTGTTTCTACACGAGCTTTGTGTGATTTAATAAGTATCTGAGGCTGAGACCACAGGACTGTAAAACATGATTGTTGGGCTTCATTTCTGTACTGAACAGTCATTTAAGATTAACTAGTAAATAACAATTAGTTAATGTTGTTCATGAGACTAAAGTCAGTGTAAATATGATATGGCCAATATCATAGTTATTAATCATTATTAGTTATTACAGCATTGAGTTTGAACTCTCAAATCAAATCACTTATT
Organism: Oreochromis aureus; assembly: GCF_013358895.1. NCBI lineage: Eukaryota > Metazoa > Chordata > Actinopteri > Cichliformes > Cichlidae > Oreochromis > Oreochromis aureus. The sequence goes on from NC_052959.1 coordinate 36,801,121, forward strand.
GTCACATCACATGTGCAGGTACACTGGTACAGCACATGTGAGTGAACTCTGTGTCAAATACTGAGCTTCAGTAAAGATTCAAGTAGCAGTTATTTATATTTCCTATTACCTTAGATCTTCACTCAAAGACACTCAAGTATCTCTGACAGTGTATATACAGATGTATTATATATAAGAGACAAACATTGTTCTTTCAATATGTTGGCATTACTAAATTTGGCTCAATGCTTACATATATGTGTAAAAAGAAAATGTACGAGCTGTGATAACTGTTTCTGATAGAATGAAGATCAGACTGATATATGAAATATTCCTTTATTGGGTGAGAAAATCAGACCATGTCATAACTGCTTTAAGTCATACAGAATAGATATCAGAGCCTTAAACAGGCTGACTTCTGCTAAATGGGTCAAACTGGGCAGAAAGTATACAAACACATAACATCCTTATAGAATATGATGTAACACTATAGATCAACTTAGCTCAGAATATATAAAGCATATAAACAATTACAGCAATATGATGCAACAAACACAGCAGTGCTACTAATCCAAAATACTCAAAGCTTCATAGAACTGAAACAAACATTTATTTTTAGCTCCATTCTGCTGCTGATACATACTTTAGGTTTCTGAATATTAAACTTGTTGCTGCCTTTCATAGTGTGTAACTTGAAGGCCCTGAGTACTTTCTCCCACACTGAAAACACTGGGATGATAACATTATTTGAACATTACCTAATAAGACTGATTCAGGACAGACAATTAGTGATGTTAAACTTTCCTAGCAGTCCTTCACAAACAGGGAACAGTCTGTCTATTCTCTCCATCTGTCAGCTGCTGCTGGCTCTTCCTCCTCCTCTTCCTCACACACTGCTGAGTTTGTCCTGGTGGATCATCAGGGTGCAAAGCCTCACAGATGATGTGCAGCAGTGGGTCCCTCAGTCTGTCCTCACTCTGGACACTTGCAGTCGTCACACATGGAAATCAAATGTGTGATAAGCTGCAGGATTCAAACACAAGTGTAACTTATAAATACATGTTCATACTTTATTCCACAATCAGAGAGAAAGAAACAGAGAGAGAGCAGGACAGACAGACAGGTGACAGTCTCAGGTGTACACACTGCTACAAAACAGCACAAGAGAAGGAGGATTTAGTGTTTGTGTTATTACGAAAAGCTAAACAAGAAGAGTTCCAGATGGTCCAGTGGACACATGTGTGACTCCTGTGATTAAAGCATCTTTCTTTCAGCTTAACGAGTGAACCGTCAGCTCGTTCAAACACACGTTAAAGTCCGTTTGGCTCGACACCACCGAACAGAGGCAGCAATATAACATAGCTAACATTAACAGTGCAGTGAATCCTGCTTGTGCCGTCATATTCAGGACTGCAAACCGAGCAGCATCACTGACTTTCAGCTTGTTGTGTTTGTGGATATATGACTGACTTTAATTATCCATAAAATCATCACATTCTCTGTAAGATTAAGGTCAACTATTGTATTATTATATTTTAAATGCTTTAAAACAAAGTAAACGCTGAAAGTACAAACATCGCTAATGGCAAATAACTTTGCCGACATGTGGCCAACAGTAATGTTTTAATGTTCCTCATTATTAAACATTTGCACATAAAAAAGTGACATCATATTCAGTACTTACGTTTAACAGTTTAACCATCGGCCGCTCCGCTTCTGCCGTCTGCGGCAAAATTATCCACACCGACTGCCGCGCTATGAATTGTGGGATATGTTGGGCCACGAAGTCTACACCGCCACAGCCTTAAAATTCAGGGAAATGAAGGACGCATTTGAGGGCCGCATTTCGAGCAGCCTTTGAATTAGGACAGCCTTCGGCGCGCCGCTGTGACGTAATCGGCCTTAAAATGCAGCCTTTAAGGCTGCAGACCCTGAATTGGGATACAGCCATAGACACACCTCCTCCATTAAAAATCAGCAACATGTCCTCCAAACTGAGATTTAAAACCTGTTTGATGTCAAAAACACTGTGAAACCAGGAAGCAACAGAAACAAGAGAAAAAAGTAAGAAAAACCTGTCGCAGTAAATGGACGAGGACTTGCAGGGCCCGCTATGTGGTGGCAATGCTGAAGACAACACGAGGCAGACACCCAACCAACCTGCTGGGGTACATATGCAGATAATCTTACCAGAAACTCAAGAATTTCAAAAGGAGAGCAAAACACTCTGCTCGAAGATATAAAAGGTGAAATTCATAAGACTAACAGGAGAATCGGAGAGGTGGAAAACCGAGCTGAAGCAGGCGAAATCAGAGACCTGAAGGACCGAGGATTCCTAGTCGAGGTTATCCTATGGAGCAGCTGATTCAGCAAGCAAGGAGCATCTCGGGAGACAAGACGCCCCAGGGCAGCAGCCATCAGAGACAAGCCCCAGGTCTGCAGAAGGAAAACTCCTCAGAAAGAACCAAAATAAGAATAACAAAAGGCAGTTAGAGGCCAAAGGTATGGGACTGACTGATTCGAGTCTATATCCCACCTGGCAGTACTTTCTCTTTTTACAAGCAGGCGAGTTGAGCCAGTCTAAAGGTGTGTGGAGGTGATCTGAACATACACTTAAACCCAAAACAAACAGGCTCCAACAAAACAAGTGGTATAAAAGTCAAAGAGCTGATGAAGGACATGGGTTTGATTGATGTTCCCTGTTCCTCATCACTCATTATATCAGAATAGAGCATTTCATTGTCTAACGCAGGGACAGAAAAACAACTATCGACTGAAATTAATTTCATATAAACTCAGGGATTGGACAGAAGATGCTACTTTGTAGACAAAGATATTACAAAATCAGGTCTAAATTTACTAAATTATTGGCACGGAAACTAAAGAAACATCAATATACAAAATAAGAGATCCACAACAACACAACAGAAAGTAATCAGGATAATAATAATAATAATAATAATAATAATAATAATAATAATAATAATAATAATAATAATAATAATAATAATAATAATAATAATGGATTGCACTTATAAAGTGCTTTTCTAGACACCCAAAGCGCTTTACAATTCCACTATTCATTCACTCTCACATTCACACACTGGTGCAGGCAGTTGTAGCCACAGCTGCCCTGGGACAGACTGACAGAAGCGAGGCTGCCATTTCGCACCATCGGCTCCTCTGGCCAACACCGGTAGGTGGTAGGTGAAGTGTCTTGCCCAAGGACACAACGGCCAGGACAGAGAGAGCCAGGGGATTGAACTGGTAACCTTCCGGTTACAGATAAGCTTCCCAACCCCCTGAACCCGATAAGATCCGGTCTGTCTTTAAAACCTTTTATAAACAACTCCTCTCTAAAACTACGGATGTGGGAATTGATCAAATGGACATATTTGTTGAAACGCTTAGTTTACCTGTCATGAGTGAAGATCAGAATAAACAACTAGCCTCTGAAATCACAGTAAAAGGATCAGAAAAGGCCATAAGAAACCTGAAAGCTAATAAATATATAGAGCATATAAAACATTCAAAGAGGATCTTATCCCTATACTGAGAAAAACATGTAACTGAAAAGGCACAAAGCCCACCTACTCTGAAAGAAGCAATTATATCTGTTATACTGAAGCAGACCAAGGACAAAAGAGTCGTACAGACCAGTCTGTGCTCAGTGTAGGTTACTGCAGCTATACATCCATAATGGCAAAACCAAATACTCCCTAACCTCATACATAATGATCAAGCTGGCTTCATAAACATCAAACCCAGGATAATACAAGACGACGACACACAGAGCGGCTGTGATGCTGAGTCTTGAAGAGGCTTTTGGTTAGTTGGCAGTGCTGATACAGAGTACTGCAGAAATCTGGTTTAATGAGTTGGTGATAAACAATGTAAAGGCATTAAATGATAATCCAACTGCAAGGCTTAAGATTAATGGTCACCTAACTCAGCGTCTAACTCTGGAGAGGGGAGCGAGTCAAGGCTGTGCTTGGCCTTCTCTTTGCTATAACAGAAAAATCACAGGTGTTACAATAAATGCAGATGATTTACTTCTGTACTTAAACACCTGAGGAGTCCCTGCTCCAGGTAATGAACAGTCTTAAAAACATTGGTCCAATGACAGGATATAAACTGAGGCCCTATAATTACAGTCCATGTGAAAAACCCAAACAAGCACAGCCACTGACATCCATTTATATCAAACAGGATCATCAAACAGGATCATACCTGTGAGCATAAGCTCTAGAATAGAAACCATCAAAAGTCATGTTTTACCAAGATTTCTGTATGTGTTCCAGAGCCTCCCACTCAGGATTAATCACAAAGATTTTACTGAATGGGACAAAACGATCTCTAGATTTATATGATAAAACCCAGAATATGATACAAAACATTCAGCAAAGATCAGGGCTGCACTGCTGGGATCCATCATATGGAACAACAATAAGCTATATGCATGTACAGGCGGTGCTGGCAGATACAAATCTACAGGGTAAAACAGGGTAGAAGCCACACTGGGGGTTTGGAAAATGGTGATAAAAGAAAAGAACCTGGAGAAGGATATAAAATACCAAAATGTGTGCATATGATTCGGAATTTACACCAAATCAGATAGTTTTAAAAACTGGATAGAAAAAGGACTCGATATGTGGCGTTGTAAAGGAAGATGAAGTTATGAGTTTCCAAACTTTAAAGCAAACATTTCATTTAGAAAATCGAGACCAGTACAGCTAAGAAACTTTTATACTCGAATAGAGCAGGGCGATATCACCACACATATTTATCACGATATACATTTGAAAATTTGCGATAACGATATAACTGACGATATAATTGATGTGAGACAAAATACTTTACAAATCCACAACTTTATTAGTGCAAAAAAACCCCATCAATGTATTTTCACTTAAACAAGCAGCTGTTTATGTGCATTAAAGTTATATAAAAATTAACAGTGTAAATGCAAATTCCTCGCTGACAGTTTAACCAAAAGGCATTTCCAGTGGAAACTGGCCGACATATCATCAGCATAACCATGTATAATATCCACAAACCTTAAAAAGAGGTTATACACACACAATACGGTAATATTATGTTGAAGCACAGTACGTATCACTCCGCGAGGCTCCTGCCTACGGTAGCCGTAATGCTCCGACAATCCAACAAGCGGTGCGGCTTCGTAGTTTAGCAAAGTCGTACTGAAACATTTGACAGATTTTCGTGTACCACATAAAATCATTTCGAGGTCAGTAAACACAACCAGAGATCATACATAAGGCACACGGGATTATAAGGGGCACTGTCGACTTTCAGAAAAATCAAAGCATTGATTTTAAGTGTGCCGTATTTTCCAAAAACACGGTAATAACGACGCCCGCTAGCATGCTCTACCAAAAATAGTGCTTTGTTGTGTATCTGACGGACGAAAGCTAAACCAGTTCCACACCACTGAAGTTGCAGCATTTTTACAAACCAGTTCTGGTTCATCCGTTTCATTTAACGATCCGCTTTCGCCCTTCTCATTCTCCGTTGCCGCCATGCTTTTTCCGCCATGTGCGTATGAAAACAAAGGCACTGCGCATGCGCGTTTTACCCAGATTCTATCGCTATATTTCATTTTCTTATCGTTGCCCAACATTATACCTGTGTTACCGTGAACGGTATGATATGGCCCAGCCCTATACTTGAAACATTAAAGACCAAAAACCACTGCAGCGAGGCCGTTCATCCAACTCTTTATAAATACTTAAAGGTCAGAAACTAAGAAAGCTGTAATATCACAAATATACAAAAGTCTTCATGATTTCAACAATCAGTCAACAGTTTCATTACCCAGCTCTCACTATGATGATGGAGCAACTGTGGCTACGAGGCAGCACACCACTGCCATGTGTGTTGGGACTGTAAGAATATTAAGAACTACCGCAGAGACGTTCATAAAGTGATGCAAAAGATCTTTGGCACATATTTACTCTTTGATTTCAAATCCATGTTTGTAGGACACACCCCCTCAGACATACAGGCTGTAGATAAATACTTGGTGTGCTGCTGACCAAAAGATGGCCAACACAGGATCCACCAACATTACACAGCTGGACGGATGTAACTTAACAGATTTATAAGATGGAAAAGATTACTTTAGTGACTTCAGAGTATGAGACATGTATGAAGCACTGGGGGAAATGGCTTCGCTGTGAGAGTTCTATAAGGATGGATATTACTGATATTCACTATTGAATGAATGAATGTTTTTACTCTGTAAAGTAACACGTACTTATGTCACCATCTGCTACCATATGTGTTTTTGATTGTCCTCTCTCTGCATGTATGTAGTTACAAATTACATCTATCTGTACATATGTTGTTGTTTTTTCTTCTCACACCTGTGTGAAGGAGAAGTACCTGAAGTGATGGCACACACCTACACTACTATGCTCCTCTGTACTTATGGGCGTTTATCAATATGCGTACTTGTGCGTACTTGCGTTCTCGTGTACTCGTGATACGTCATCAGTCGGAGACCAAGTACTGTTCCAATTCGAAGTACGCATCAAGCCGAGAACGCGAAAAAGTCCCGGATGTGTTCTCGATCCGCCCGTTTTATCGAGCATGCATCGGTGTGGACTTGGTACAGCTAAATATCCCAGAATGCATTTCGTCCAAAACTCAACAGCGGACTCCCGTCACATCGTTTTCAACCCCCCCCGTACGCAGGTGTTCCAATTGTACATATCGCGAGTCCGTGCTCGCGTTCTCGGCGGGTACGTACTCGCGTACTTGGGCATTGATAAACGGCCTATGAGTCTTGAAACTAAGGAAGTCAAACGATGTGCATTTTATTTTATGCATAACTTCAATAAACACTTAAATCAAAAAAAGAAGAAAAAAAAAACAATAGGATTAAATAACTGTTACGTCTGGTGACAATAGCAACAATGTGTAGTAATAAGCAGCAATCAGCTGACAGCCGTGCAGCTCAAACTGTGCACACCTGATGAGCATCAGGCAGCACCCACGCAGGTCGTGTTTCTGTCTGAGAGGAGGACGATCGTTTGTGCCATCAGGGAGAACTCTGCTGATAATCTGCTGTGAGGTCCTGAGCCTCAGGTGGAGACTGGGATTTATCCAGAGCTGAGTGATTACACTGAACTCTGAGGCACAGCTGACTGCACGTGAACACGGTTTACTGTCAGAGCGAGCTCATGGCGTGTTGGTGCTGTATGGTTACACGACGTTCATAACTCTGGGTTTTTTCTTTCCCCAGCATGTGACAGCCTGACAGGCCCACAGTTAAGGATCCAGCCACAATCTCACTGATCTGCGCCTGGATGGAGCTGACACCCACGCCTATAAAACAGCAGGTGGTGGTGGTGTGAGGCGGGCTGAGTAGGTGTGCTCAGGTAAGTCGGTGGAGAGCTATTTTAAATCCCTGCTGCCTGAGAGCCCACGGGCGTGTCCTCACCCACGCTTTAATGAAGCCCGGGTTTATTTTCACGAACAGAGACAACATGGTGGTGACGTAGTTTGTCCTGTGCACTCATTGGCCGCCCGCGGCTCGCGCTCCAGGTCAGGGAAAGGAGACGGGCTCATCAAACAGACCCACAGTGTGACGTCAGGGGCCACGTCCGCGTTCTTTGTAGTCTCCGGAGTTGATCGCGACAGTTTACTACATGTGTACGCTGCAAATCGATCAGCTGATATTTGATCACGTGGCTGAGCTGTTGGCGACTTTCCAGAAAGCCCAGACCGCGCAGGGCGCACGAGACCTTTTGTTCGGTGCGCGCGCGGCTTTGGCCAGACTAAACGTCCCGCAGAGCTGTGAGTGACACTCACCTGTCCTGTGCAGCTTGATTTGGGGTTTCCAGGTGATATCCAACAGTCTGCGCTGACGGTCGATCTCTTCCTCGTACTGGACGATCGTTTTTTCAAACTCCAAGAATATTTGTTCAGCAGCAGCAGTTAGTCGCTCGTTGATAAACTCTCTCAGATACTGAACTGAAGGCATTGTTACTGCCACAGCTCACACACTCGGCTCACACACACTCAGCTCACACACACGGCTCACACAATCAGCTTACACACAGCACAAAGCGAGCCTCCAAAAGTCAACGCTAGAACAACCATACTGCCGCCTTTTCATTGTTTACTTCCACCGGATGTCCCGCTCTGAAGTTCCGGCAGGAGGAGGATGTTAAATTCTTTGTTCCGCTTGGAATAAACGTCCTTCTTTCTTTCTAATACTTATTTAAATGTACAAAACAGAGCCATAAATACATAAACAGTGTGTTATAAATAATAAAGGAGAGAAAATGGAAAGAAAAGGCCTCATTCAGGTTTTTATCCATAATGAATCATATCCATTCTACTACTGATCATTCATATACTCAAGACCAAGAGTCTGACGTGAATGAATAATAACACACGGCTTTATACTATTTTATTGTTTGATGTAGGTCTAAAATAAACAAGGGATTACACAATTACACAAATTACACTGTTCATTAACTGTGTTTGTGGCGTGCTCAGAGTCTTCATTGGTGGAAATCATTTGTAAAAAATTCAAAACATAACGTCTAGATTTGGAAATGCATCTCTGATGGACCACACTTCCTGCCCCACATGCGACGCAGTGACATCAGCGGGCAGCTCCTTCTTGCTGAGCTCCATAGTCCCCTCTTTACGATGTAAGGCACGTGCTCTGCTGTCTGCCTTTAACACTGTGCACGCGGGTCCTCGGTCATGAAGTCGTGGTAGTCCTGAGGGCTGCAGAACCAAAGTGGTCTGCTTAGCTTCTTTACAAACAATCACAGCTTCCGTTAACATTAGGCCTGTTTAGGGTGCAGTGCTGCAGGTGACCTACGACCTCTCTGTGAATAAATGTCACCTTGTTTTTATAAGTCTGCTTCAGCTGTGTGCAAATAAAACTCATATAACTCATCTATAGATCATAAGGGTTACAGCTACTTTGTAACCAATAACTACTGCAGACACTGCTGTGAATTCTCAGAAACACTCTGATCATACAAATATACGCCCACAAAGGATTTATTGTCTATCTGCAGTTTAAGGAGACGCTGATCCAACATCTTCAGCAGGGCAGGTACAAAAATATCATGAGTGGAAGAATGTCATCGTGTCAAGCGTATACTTCACAAACAGACACGACACCCCGAAGGCTTTACCAGGGTTTATGTGCCCAGTGTCCCCTAGAGGGCGCTAAAACACAAGCATATATATTTTTTTTTATTTCAGAAATATATCATGTACAACAAATATGGCAATCTTTACAAAGATCTTTTTTCTTCAACTTGAAATAGTGCCAGAAAAGGCTGTATTTCAACATTTTAAAGATAGATAATGAACAGGAAGTGCAAACAACAACAACAAAAATAAATGATTAAAAAAACAAAGACAACCCAAAACAAACAAACAAAACCAAAAACCAAAACCAAAAAAACCCCCAAAAGGATAATTAAGAGACATAAAGAAGTTATACCTCATACCTTTCTAACAGATTTAGTTCATTAATCATATGATGCAGATCCACAGCTTGTTTTTAGTCCATAAACTTTACAGATGAGAAGAAGAGGCAGAGTTCTTTGTGAAAAGTAAAAAAGGACGGCTTTGTTTTCAGAAAACGACATTTGTGAATGAAGAATTTACCCATTATAATTATTACATTTAAAACATTTTCAAGTTTCTTTTCTTTTCTTAGAGAACCAAAGATAATATCATTTTTAGAAAATTTGAGTAAGTTTGGAATCTTTGGGAAAAGCCAGTAGTGCACATCGATCCACAGGGCTTTACAGAATATACAATCATAAAATAAATGTTCTGTCGTTTCAATATCCCCATCACAAAAAGAGCAAGAATTATTATCAATAGCAAAGCGACATCGGAGAAAACACCAGAGAGGATTTTGTAGTGGACCTCCTTAGCTTTGGGAGGAATGGGAAGTTTTAGGTAATTTTTTCTGATCTCTTTTGTTTGATCACCGAGATGTGAGATGGAGTTTGGATTGGATCTATATGGGAAATAAGCATTAGCAAATAATTCCCTAATTTTGGAGTTTTTTAGACTGTTAGCTGTAATGTTATGCCCATTTACTAAGAGTTCAGGGAGGTCAGGGGGTCTATAGTCAGGGTTTTGAAAAAGATTATCGGCTGTACATAGAACGTTTTGAGGGATAGGTTTAGTAATGTTTTGAAATTCTTTGTCATTTATTTGCAGATTATAATTGGCAGTGAAAGATTTCTTTAGATATTAATTGAGGGTCAGTGCATAGCCACATTTCTCTCTTGTCTTATCTTTTCCAATCTACAGAAATATGCTGTGCTTTTTTCGCCATCCTCGATCCACTTGGCTCGATCTCAGATATGCTCCTTTGGCCATTTTAGTATAAATATCGTCTAAAGAAGACTGTAGAATACTTCTACATTGTTTGTCATTATTGTTAAAAAAGGCTTTAGAGCAGATGTGATTAAGTTCTCTGATAATTTCAGTTTCTTTTTGCTTGTTCTGGTTAGCTATTATTTTACTGTGTTTAACTGAGATTTGACGTACTTTAAACTTTTCTGTGTAAGATTTTAAGTTTTCATTAGTTGAAATAAGTTCTAGTTGTCCAAGTATTTCGTTACTAAAATTTTCAATGGTAAGCAGGGATGAGTTAAACTTCCAGTAAACTTTATTATGAGAGTTTTTAAGTTGAGGAGTGACACTGAAATGTATCACACAGTGGTCGGTTAAAGGCGCAGCTGAGACACCCACATTTACATTATTCTGCATTAAACTGTCTGAGATTAGCCAGAAGTCGATACGAGATTTAGCCGAGCCATCAGGCTTGAACCATGAAAAGGACTGAACAAGTGGGTTTGCTAATCTCCAAGGATCTATTAGGCTGAGATCTAAACAGAAGTTGTGTAAAAATGAATTTATATGATGGGAATGGAATTTAGAGGGTGATCTATCAAGCCATTCGTCATAAACCTTATTGAAATCTCCTCCTAATATAAGATTGTTTGTGGAGTATTTGTGAGATAGTTCTTATAGGTGATTGGTAATCTCAGTAAATAACAGTTTGTTCTGAGCTACATTGTTGTAACCATAAACATTACATACAATCAAAAAGCTATTATCCACTTTGAGCACACAAATTAGCCAATGGCCCAGACTGTCTTTCCTATTAGTTTCTATTTTATTATGAAAGTTTTTAAATAGTAAGGCTACCCCAGCTGATTTGTTAGTACCATGACAAAGAATTATTCTTTCCCCCACTGACTAGAATAAAAGTTTTCATCTGCCTCCACAGAGTGTGTTTCTTGTAGCAGTATACAGCTCGCATTTACATTTTTACAGAACAAAAATATTGATTTTCTTTTAACACTATCTTTCAAGCCCCTAGTATTTAAAGACAGTTAAAATTAGAACTAAAGAATGACATGAAAGGAAGGACAAAGGAAAATTGAAAAAATTTGACTGTACTTCAAGTACTCAGATAAAAGCAGTACTCCATAAAATTGGGACAAAGTGCAAACGACCTCTAAGAAAAATCAATATAGTAACGTACCAAATAGGTAATATAAACAGTAAGTATTGAACCTGCCTATTTAAAACTTTTGGCATTCTTAAAATTTGGTTAAAGAACGTGACCTAAATAGAGTTGTTAGCAAAACGCATTACTAATAGAGTAATGTGATGACTAGTTATTTTGAATAGTTCGACAGTCAGCCGGGGAATACCCAAACTCTGTTGATGTAACCGGCGTGCCCTCGGTAGTAGACGTTCTTCCCTTCAGCTCTGGCTCGCTCCATTTTGGGCCAAACTGCAGCTCTTGCTTCCCGGGCTAGTTTGCAGAAATCTTGCTTGAAGTAGACGCCTAGCTCCTTGCACACCTGGGAATCCTTGGTCAGTTTCCAGAAAGCGTCTCGGTAGTGCATCACGGTGAACTATTATTTGTCGAGGTCTACCCGCTTCTTTTTTCCCTAGACGATGGACGGTGTCCACAGCGTTGCCCAGTGAGGAGGCCCAATGTGGCGCGATCTTAGCCAAGATGTCAATAACTTCTTTGCTGGTGTCTTCGTCGTTTTTTTCTTTCCAGCCCTGGATTTTCAAGTTCCAGCGACGCATGTATCATTCTAGCTCCAACATTCTCTCCTTCAGCTCCACGTTTTCTTTGTTTAGAGCAGGAATGTCTTACACACAAACATCAGGAATGCAAGTAAATAACTTTAATGTGTCACTTTAATCAAATAATAATTTTTTTTCAGCTTTTTTGTAAAACAACAATAATAATAAAACATCAAAGAGCACAGTGACAGACGGAGCATGACAGGAATGCCGTGTCATAAACACAGACTGGGTGCTGGTCTAATAGTATACAAATGTATAAACACACACTCACAAATCATCTGTTAGCTTTAAAAACCTTTACGTTAATAAAGTGTGACCGTAGGTTTGTTATGATTTCACATCAGCCGAGATAAAAGATCTGACCTGAGATAGTTCACATTACACAAAGTAAATAATAACAGGTATCACACTCATAATCAGTAAACATTCACAACAGTGGAACCATGACTATGAAAGAAAGGCAATCAATCAAAAATGTAACATTTCTCAATGATGTTCATGCCAGTGAGCACTGCCGCCTCACAGCAGGAAGGTCCTGAACTGTAATCCGCCGTGTGGGCGGGGCCTTTCTGTTCTCTCCGGCTTCCTCCCACAGTCCAAACACACCTGTCCAGGGTGTACCCCGCCTCTCGCCCAGCGGTAGCTGGGATAGACTCCAGTGACCCTGGTGAGGATAAGTGGAAGAGACTGGATGGACTGATGATGTTCAACATGTCACCAGTAAGGCTTTTCAAAGGTGGAGTCAAAGATTCAAACACTGAACATCGTAGTTTTGAGATGTATAATAATAATAATGATGATAATAATAATAATAATAATGAGCAGAGTGTGAATCTGTAGGCCTCCAGTGAAACCTACAGCTGCGTTAGATTGAGCAGCTCTTTGTTACTTGAAGTTAAAACATCGTCTGATTATTCTTCATGTTGGTTTTAATCACTGAAAGAAAAAGGATTAACAATCCAAAATGAATCAATCATTTTGATCAGCCCTATTTCTGCTCGATTAACAATAGATAACCATTAGGTGTCACATAAGATAAAGTATCCTTAGTGTCATTCAGAATTATTAGAGCTCTTTTTTCTTTTAATTTACTTTGTCCAAACGATTTCTAAATGCCATGACAGGAAGTACAGAAACATGTCCTCAGAGTGGCTTGAAACTTGGAAAAATGACTTCTCTGGAATGTCAGCTGACGGCAGAGACAGAAGAAATGAAGTTCAAGCAGAAAGAAATCCTACAGCAGCTGAACCAACTTGGCAGATCCCGAACAAACCCAGAGTCCGACGTGGAGGGGCTCCGTGAAGGTGGTCTCTACCTTTTGAAGGAGAGTCATGGAGTCGGAGACGCTGTGGAAGGACAGGATTCCTGCACTCTGATCCACGTACACCCCGATCTTGCTGGACTGAGAGACCTGAAGGAAGGTGGTGGTGCTGTCATATCTGAACTCGTTATTGTGACACCACAACGCTCACGACTTGTCATTGAATCCGAATCCACTCTCACTTCCTGTTCTGCTGATGCTCTTGTAGGCGACCGCTATAGCAACAAACTTGCTCCACTTCACCTCCCAGTAACACCGTCCACTCAGAGCCTCTTTGCTGAGGACCTGAAGGCTGTCGCTGAATCTTTCTGGGTGATCAGGGTACGACTGCTCCTTCTTCATGTACGTGACCTTCCTGTTCCCCTCAGACAGTGACAGCCATTTGCTCACTGTATTTGGATCCAGCGTGATTGGACACATATACTGTAAGAATTCATTTCTGGTCTTGGGCTCTGCCGGCGGTGCAAAAGGTAGCGGCGGTGTCACCAAAGCTGGGTGTGGTGGGGCCAAAGCCGTGGGCTCTGCTGGTGGCACTGAAGATGTTGGTGACACCAAGTGTTGTTGCGGTTGTTTCAAAAAGCTCTTGGGCTCTGCTGGAGGCACCACATGTTGTTTCAATGAATTTCTGCGTGCTGCTGTTGCCAGAAAAGATGCTGCTGTTAGATGTGGTGCTGGTGGAAAACGGGGTTGTTTCAAGAAACTCTTGGGCTCTGTTGTTGGCACCACACGTAGTTGTTGTTGGAAGGCTGCCGATTTGACTACTTCTTCTTTTTTTGTTATGAAAGATGGCGTGGCTGGTGGTGGTGGCACCACACGTAGTTCTTGGAAGACTACAGGTTTGGTGATGGTGGTGCTGGTGGTGGTGGCACCACACGTAGTTCTTGGAAGACTACAGGTTTGGGTTCTTCTTTTTCTACAAATGATGGTGGTGCTGGTGGTGGTGGCACCACACGTAGTTGTTGTTGGAAGGCTGCAGATTTGACTTCTTCTTTTGTTATGAAGGATGGTGGTGGTGGCACCATATGCGGTTGCGTCCCTGAACCCTCAAGCTCTGCTGGTCTCAGCGGCGCCTCTCCTTGGGTCCAGCCCTGACTCAGAAGGTCTTGGAGTTTGTCTTTGAGCTGAGACACCGCCGCCGTCACCTCCTCAAAGCTCGAAGGAGGGACGTTGACGCTGGTGTGTGTAGATTTGCCGAGTGCTGACAGCAAGTAGAAAGTGAGTAGAAAGTGGTGGTGGTCCTCGGTGTATGAAAGCTGCTTCAGCTCCCAGTCTTTCTTCTTTAACTCGGCGATCTCGTTCTGCACCTTCTCCTCGAGCTCTTTGACCCGACAAGTTTCGGTTTCCTGCTGGATTCTGATCTGCTGCTGCACTTCGGAGCTTCGTCTCGCGATGAGTTGGGCCAGCTGGCTGAACACCGTCTGGCTATTCCTTGCTGCTTCATCGGCAGAACTCCTGATGACCCCCACCTGCTTCTGAAGCACCATCAGATCTTGCTCCAAGTCTTGGATTCTCCGCTGAATGTTTTGCCGACATGGGTCGAGCTCAGTCTGCCTCTCTGCCCGCTCTGCTGCCAGTGACACGACGTCGTGGCCTTTGTGTTCGCTGATAGAGCAGAGGTAGCAGATACACTGCTTGTCACTGCGACAGAAAACTTTCTTCACTTTGTTGTGGAGACAGCAGATTTTTTCTTGGAGGTTTGCTGAGGCTTCAACCAGTTTGTGGCTCTGGCCTGGGAATCATAGTGAGGCTGGAGATGATCGTCGCAGTAGGAGGCCAGACACTGCAGACAGGACTTGGTGGCTCTCTGCTTCCTTCCAGTGCAGAAATCACAGGGCACATCTCCAGGTCCAGCATAGTTGTGATGAACAGGAGGAGCAGCTTGGAGCAGCTTGGAGCTCAGTTTTCTTCAGCTCCTCCACCAACTCTGCTAACATGGTGTTTTTGCCCAGCACTGGCCTCGGTATGAAGGTTTTCCTGCCCTTTGATCCTCTCCATCCCAGTGGTTGTTAATGCAGATCACGCAGTAGCTGTGCCTGCAGGGAAGAGTCACCGGATCCTTCAGTAGATCCAGACAGATCGAGCAGCACAACTTTTCTCTGTCCAGTTGAGGCATTTTAATTCTGAGAGACAGCCAAGAGTTTCTCCTCCTCTCAGCAGATTAAAGGCGAGCTCTGATCTGAACCCAAACTGGCGCCAGTCCGTCGCACGTCTGCAAGACACGACAGCAGCAGGAAATATGCGGACAGAAACCAGCTGCTGTTGTGTCTAAGAGCAGGTAGCAGAAAGAAGCTATCAGGTTTAACTTCATTCGTCCAAATATGATGTCAACATGCATCACAAGACCGCCCCCTCCTCTTCCAGTCCCAGTGAGCGCAGCTACCTGCATCACCAGGAGAGGACAGAGGTCATCACAGGTGATCGGGCCCTTCAGGAGCCTGCAATGTGCTCGTCTTTGTGAGCACTGGGTAGAAGACCTGAAACGCTACTTCATCAACAGTTGAAACACACTCAGCACTCATGCCTCCTATAACACACTGAGAACCTGCCTATCACAACTTGGAGTTGCACAGCCGTGTGTGTGTGAGAAGCTGAAAATGAAGCATTCAGTCGAGGAGTTATAATAAATGATCAGCGTGTAAAGCACAAGCCTGGAACAGCTGTGCTGGGAAATCTGACACTTTAATAATCAATGAATGTGTGCAGCCTCGCTCTGCACCGCTTCCTGCTTCTACATCTAGACGTTTTTTCGTCCCCCACATGCCATGACAACAATTTCATGACACTTGCTGAAAAATGTGAAACACGCTCGGCTGAGAAACCAGCGAGCTGCAGGTCTACAAACAGATCCAACAGTTTATTGTAACTCCTGAATTTAATTTGCAGATAACCACACACACGTCAAATACACACTGGTCGCCTTCACTCGGCCTTCATGTGTGCAATTGTTCTGATACAACATGTGTCATTGACATAGAATGCTATTCTATTTTATTCTATTGTTTTTCTTAATTTTTGCTGCTCTTAACTTTGTACTGTCCACTTTGTGCCATGTTCAAGCCAATCTCCCACTTGTGGGACTGATAAAGGTTTATCTTATGTCAGGTGTTAGTATCTAAAAGCACTGCCAGCTCCTAATGATGCTTACAGCGTAGCAACAGCAGAACAGCAGGTTCATGAAAGGGGAAGATAATCCTACTGTACTCACTAACGACCATGTTTTTAGCGCAGAGGACAAAGGCTGCACACATCGTCAGGTGTGCAGGCTGGATTACAGAGCATCCCAACCTCTCCTCACCTCCTCATAACTCACGAAAACTGGATTGTAAATGTTGTGAAATTACAGAACACAAACTGCAAGTGTTGTGTGCCGAGTTATTAAGCTCAGTCTTTGTTTTATTTGAGGATTTTCTTCTGCCTCTGAAGGTAAAGTGCATTTTCGTACACACAGGAGGAGGAGCTGCGTTTATCAGGTTCATCTTCATTCCATGAAGATGAGGAGCGAGAAACTCTGACTGACAGTCTGATCCGGGACACAAACTCCTCTAAACAGAAAATCCAAAGACCAACGGAGGAAAGCCTTGAAAGCATTCAGACTCCTTGCTGTGCTTTCCCTGTTGTCCTTCATTGAGGCCGACCAGAGACCAGCCACAGCAAACCCACCTGAATGTACAGAATTCAGGAAGCAACACACCTGAGACACAGAACAGCCACAGGCCTCTGGTCTTCTACGGGTCGAGCAGTCGATGTTCCTGACCTTTAATGGCAGATTCATGTTGGGGAGTTCAGGTTTAATGATATTTTAATGTAACTTTAATCCAAACACAGTGAACTGAGAGTCACGTAGGAGAGCGACCCACAGAGTCGTCGTTGACAGAGCGCCTGCAGCCTCGAGGCGAGGCAGCTTTTCTTATCAGGAATGGTGGCACTTATGTTTAACTGATCTGCAGCCTCTATCAGCGTCATGCAAACTGATGGACACGCTCAATAAACACACGTGCTGGCCCGAAAGCAGAGTCGGTGAATAAACCCTGAGCTGCAGCTTCATCCTCGGCCTCCTGCTAGGATCAAATCTGAGCCTTCACCTGGAGTCAGTATCTCAATTCACCATGGCAACGGGCTAATACAGAGCAGAGCATCCATTTTAACTCAGTGGAGCCAAGAAGTGACCGACTTCAGCATTTCTGTCATAGATGAAGCTGCTTCTTTGATCTTGACCTTTAAATCCAGCTCTCAGCTGTGGCTAGGGGCTCTGAGGCGAAGCGCCTGCAAACCGTGGGTCAGAGGTCACGAGCCTGGACAGACGGGAGTGTCTGTGGCTCCGTCTGCTGTGGTGAGACACACTAACAGCTGAGAGGAACTCTGAAACAGACAGCACTGTTCAGCTGTGTGTGATTCAGGGTCAGGCTTCAGGCTTTTAGACTCTGTTGTGCATTTAAAAAGTTGCCTGACAACATTCAGCGACTGTGTTTGTCGTGCGAACAGATCCGGACGCGTTCAGCACGTCTGCAGCTCACGTTGACCTACGGCTAGTCCTAAAGTCATCTCAACCTCAGCTTCACTTCATCTCCAACAAGATGAGAGTGTGACCAAATGAAATCACTGCGGTTACAGCAACATAAATGTTTCAGGCTACCTGACAGCTGCTTCCTGGAACAGAAGCAGGGATCGTGCATGCTGATCCTTCACTGTTTACTCTTGGTGAAATATGTGGTCTGTCTGAGCCGGCATGAGGGGATCAGGTTTAACATAATTCCAAGACGAGCAGGACAGTTTAAGAAAACGGCAAACATCATCGCTGGAAATGTTCTGTCAAAACAACAAAAGCAGGCTGATCAGTGCCACCACGTTCCCATCAAGGCCGAGGCTGCAGACGCCGCGCTGACCTGCTGTCAGCTTTGGTCTCAGAGCTGCAGAGCCGGCTTTCTTTGGGTTAGCTGCTTTAACAAAACCCAAAAGCCCATTAACATAAGTCTTTATTGTCATTGCACAGTCACACCCAGTACAACAATGCAACAAAATCAAACTGTCCCACGTCGGCGCTACGCACAACTAAACACAACTAAACTTAAAGTGGATTTATTTTAAAGTGCCAGAAAGGTAAGAGCAAAAAAAGAATGACTTAATAAATAAAAGAATGAGTGCATGTTTATTGTTATTGCCCCCCAAAAAAGTCCAGGGAGGTAACCAATCAGGTCAGCTGTGAGCATTGATTAGGGCTGTTCGTTCACAGATAATCAGTTTGACATAAGAAGAACCAGAATGATCGTTCTCTGTTAGCCAAACCCATCAGAGCTTCATGTCAGAGCAGATCTGCAGAAAATCAGTCACCTTTTTACTCTGTGCTGACAGAGATTCTGCAGCTGCACATCAGAGCTCTGAAGCATCAGCTGTGACATCACACACGTCTGACATCACCGCGTGTTTGCCGATAACAGAGACGGGAATCACCGTGGAACCACAGAGTGATCAGCTGCAACATGGCAGCAGATTAGGCTCAAAATGAAAACCGATTTTCTGCCTGCTGACCCCGGGTAACTTCCTGTGACCCCGGGTAACTTCCTGTGACTGCCACACTCAGTCGGAGCTGCTGGAACTTTCCTTCTCAGCTTCACTCGATGCTGATACGACTCGACAGCGTTCGTGCAGAAAACATTCCTCCGGCTGAGAGCCGAGATCACAATGAGGGAATCGGCACGAGTTACCATGGTGATGTGAAACACATCCTGACGCGCCTCGATAACCACACACGTCAGTCCAAACTTGACAGGTGAGGACAGAAACTGGGCCGAGCCACAGTTCATCACTCTTCATCGCTTCAATCAGCAAACATCTCTGAACGAGGACGACCTTTACTTTCAGCCACGAGGCTCATTTGAGCGCAGCGTGCACGATGACAGTAAAGCTGTGTCAGTCCTGTCCACACACGCTCAGTAAGACCTCGCCTGCTCAGCTGAGAGGTCAGCGATGGAGGACGAACCCAGTGATTTTAAAGCTGAAAGCAAAGCGTAAGCTTTAAGACGAGGCGGTCGAACTGAGGACGGCGAATCACATCAAACATTATTAACCTGCTTTACCTGAAAATAAGGCTCACACTGCTCATTAGTTATAAAAGGGTTTTTATGGTTTATGTGGATCAAATTACAACATTTATTTTTATTTAATCAAGAAAATAAAATCATTCTGACAGCAGCTGAACAGCGAGCGGCGTCACGGCTCTGAAATCCACAGGAAGCTGCAGTCTGGAGCGTTTGGTGACACCACACATTTCACCTGCAGCCTGCCAACAGCGCTCCTTTATTCATCCCGGTAAGAATCGGTCTTCTCCTAGAGCGACATGACCAAAGACCGTAGACTTTTTCTCATCACAATGAAATCTGCAGCTCCATCATCACACTGCTTTCTTCCTTTTACATCTCAGAGCCACAGCTCTAAGAAAAACATTTATTGATTAGTGAAAGATGTTTCAGGACTGATCTGTCACCTGACTCCTGCGGGCAGAGCTGAAGCTCCAGGCTTCCTGTGAGTTCTCAGGTGGACTTTCAAAATTCTACTTCCACTGAAACTTTTCCCACACTGTTCACAAAGAAACAACTTCTCTGCCGTGTGGATGACTGTGTGTTTCTTCAGTGAGGACGAGTCAGCAAATCTCTTCCCACAAACGTTGCAGGGGTATGGCTTCTCGCCTGTGTGGCTCCTCATGTGGCCGAGGAAGGAACAGTTGTGTCTGAAACGTTTCCCGCAGCGCTCGCAGGAATACGGCTTCGCCCCCGTGTGCGTTCTCATGTGGACGAATGAAACGTTTCCCGCATGTCTGACAAGCGTACGGCTTCTCAGTCGTGTGGACCCGGTAGTGCTGCTCCATGTGAGACTTAAACTTGAAGGTCTTCCCACATATGTCACAGGTCACAGGCTTTTTAACTCCAGCCTGCTCTGAGGTTACACACTTGTCGACAGAATTCTTCATCTTTGCATGGATTTCTGATCCCGATGCTTCACTCCTGCCTCCTTCCTGATCTCGCCTCTCGGCTCCAGCAGAGCTGTGAGAGAGGAGATGCTCCCCACCTCCTCCTGGTTCACTGTGCTCTCCTTCCCCAGCAGCAGTCACCATAAAGGTATCAGTCTCCTCCTTCAGTCCCAGCTGCTCTCCCTCCTGACTGCTGCACAGTTCCTCCTGTTCCTCTTTAATCTGTGGAGGTTCTGGTTCCTCCTGGTCCACACTGGAGCTCCTCTCCTGGTTCCAGAGCTGCTGCTCAGGGAGAACCTCCTCCTCCTCCTCCTGCTTACAGACATGCTGCTGTGGGACGTCTGGAGGGAGAGAGGAACACAGCAAAACCCTTAGACATGTTTAACCTGTAACTAAGGTGCAATAAAGTGAAGGTGATGGACTTAAAATCAAAATTCTTTCCCTCATGAAGATGGCCCTGAGTGCTCTGAGTCATTTACCTCGTTCTGTCCAGTCGCACTAAATCACTTTGTTAGCCTAATGTTTCATATAAAAACAGCCTGGTTAGCGATCTCCATTACTGTCTATCATTTACAGCTCGCTGAGGCACGCTCGTGTCCCGCTCACAAGCTCAAAATCGATCAGCGTTGCCTCGCAGCAGCGCTTTGTGTATGTCAAGGGATTTCAGGATTTTGGGATTTTTATTATGTTATGCTTAAAAGTACGTTTCATTATCTAGATGTGTTTGCTCTTTTAGTATTCAGCTTAAATGGGGAAGTTACACTCTGTGCAGACTCAACAGGAAGCCTGCAGCACAGTTCTATTTTATCTCTTCCTGTACGTCTCTGAGAATGCTATGAATAATAAAAGGCTGACAACTATTGCAGGGTGCGAGTCTCCCTGAGTCTCACCCGTGTACACGTTAAACCTGTCTGAGCGTTTTTATTCTGACCTGAGTTGCAATACAGGAAAACTCCTGACAGTGTATAAATAAACTTTACTTAATCTGAACGAATGATCGGCTTTTTGTCTGATGAGTATTTGAGTGCCTCAGTTTCAGGATCACACTGACATCAGATCCTAGACTGAAGAAAGACTTTAAAAGGTTCAACTGGATACCCTGATATTCTATATAACTGATTAAAATAACTCAACACCTTAAAAACTAAAGCCTTCCTGAGAATGTGAGGCATGTACGTCGCTGTGACTTCGTGCCCAAAGCATCTGTGAACACATCACTGAAGCTGTTTTATGATCTTTATTTAAGCAGGAAGTTTATGGAGATAAGAAAGCGGATCCCTGCTGACAGTAGTGCCATCCAGCGCGACCTTTAACCTCACCATGAACCTTAGCGCCGCCATCTCTGCTCCTCGAGCCTCAGACGTCTGATTCTGCTCACATTTCACTCTATTCGCTCTGATTGGGTCTCCACACTCTCAACTCCAAATTCACTGCCTGATCACCGACTGCGGTGAAATATGAGATGACGATGATTTACAGGGTTTTAAAAAGTGTTCAGAACATGTTGGTGGAAAGGTGAGGCCCAGTGTTGGCAGGATTTAAAAGAAATACAGAAACACGAGACAGTGCAGCAGCAGCACAGACACAGGTGAGACTCTGCCCCCTGCTGGCCAAAGCTTCAGTTACATTTGGCTTCAAGTGTCTGTGAAGCTACAGTCTAAAGAGAATGGTTTCAGAGGCTGACACTGAGCTCTGAGCTCTCATCGTGTTTTTGTTGTCTGAAAATCTTTCCTCTGTCTCAGTTTGTTCTTCGGCGCTGACGGTGATCCAAACACTGGGAAACAAACGCCACACCAACATCCTCGCTGCATTCTATAATAAAAGCATACACAGAAAATATGATCCAGGGCTTTGAACTGACACTTTATTTTGAAAGCTTCCATCCGTCTGCACTGTGATGTGTTTGGGTAGGATGAAGGTGACGGGAGCGGAGGCACAGCGCTGCCGCCGTGCTCTCTTCTTCGGACCCGACGACCAAAGAAACTCATTTCACTCACGACAGCAAACACACAGATACTGTTTCTGCACGTCGGTGACGCTAACCCTCTCTGACCCCCTCTTTCAGAGCCGATCATGTGACCGAGCTGCTGACAGGTCACATGATCAGCTGTGCCTACTTTTTAAACACGTGATGCTGCCATCAAGTTCTTAACGAGCTCGTGTTGTACAACTAGTGAAAAGTGTTAAACACGAGAATATGACGTCACTGCACTGTTTCTTCACACTTTAAACAAAAGTTTGGTTAAATGTCCCGCAGAGCTGTGATCAGGATCCTCCCTCAGAGGGACACTCACCTGTCCTGTGCAGCTTGATTTGGGGTTTCCAGGTGATATCCAGCAGTCTGCGCTGACGGTCGATCTCTTCCTCGTACTGGACGATCGTTTTTTCAAACTCCAAGAATATTTGTTCAGCAGCAGCAGTTAGTCGCTCGTTGATAAACTCTCTCAGATACTGAACTGAAGGCATTGTTACTGCCACAGCTCACACACTCAGCTCACACACTCGGCTCACACACTCGGCTCACACACACTCGGCTCACGTCCTGTTCAGACACACGTGGAAAGCCAGCCATGCCGGCGACTCCTATTTTGTTTACTTCCGCCACGTGTCGCAGACTGAACTTCCGGCCGAGAACGTCACCAGTTTTCTTTCCAGTGTTTGGAGTTTATTGTTTGGGTTTTAAGCAGGAATATGAATTTTGCAAACGTCACAAAAAAAGAAAACAAACAGGAAGACTTTGAATAGCAACAATAGACTGTAAATAAAAGAAGGTCCCAGTGGGTGCTGTGTGCAGCGATGAGTGGCTCTGGTGTATCTGCAGACATACTGAGGCGCAGGAAGCTGCAAAGACCTGGGCGTCGCTCATCATTTCAGACTCTGAGCTTCACAAGCACGTTTGCACCTCAGAGCTGAGAAGGATCTGCGTGTTCCTGCTGAGAGGGGTCTCCTCTGAATGCGCTTCCTGTGCCGCTGTCTGCTTTAGGATCTAAAGGAAGCGGGCGTGGTCGTCGGTGCTCGGGGAGGAACACCATGCCTGCACAGAGTTCAACCCCTTACCCTCAGATCGCCGCTTTAAATGACTCTCAGACTCTGTGTCTGTTTAATGTGAGTGCTGCTGATGTGCTAAACAGCAGCACCGCTGGACTTTCTCTCTCCTACTTCCTGTAATTAGTGTTCGATGGCGTGCGTCTCCTAGCAAACTGCAACAGAAATTTCCTGACTGGAGCCGTAATCATCACCCTGATTAAATCTCTGTGTGCTCTCTGTTTAGATCTTCATGCCTAAAGAAAGACGTGAGGTTAGCAGATTAAAGAAGCTGGTCGTGCTCGGCGTCTGTGCTGCTCGGGCTCCATACCATCACGCTCCACGCTACGCAGCATGTCACATTTTATGTTAATAATAAAAGAACAAAATCACCTGAAATACATCAAAATACACATGTACAGGTATTACTGTGGACTATCAGTGCTTCTGCATTACAAGAGTCCTTTATCACAGTATGTAACAGGCCCTCTGTACACTGGCACAAAGTATCTCGTCCACAGGCTGCATTAAAGGGACGGCTCGCCCCCAAATCAAATCAACACATTTTAGAGTAATTGGTACAAAGAAAATAGTTCCTGAATGAAACACTTGTTAAAAGCTCGGTGTTGGTGCATCTCCTCACATCCCCATGAGGGGGAAACTCCCACTAACACCGTCTGTGTGGATAAAGAGCAGCCAGACCTACAATACACTCGATTTTGAGGTGAACTGCTCCTTTAACGGCAGCCTGCAGCTCCTCGGCACAGTTCATCCACAGGTGGGACAGTTTCACATTATATCTGTCAACTGGTTCACTGTACACGACTCACATCACAGATCTGAATCATCATTTTCCACCTGCAGTCTGACGTGCTCAGCGTGTTGACACTAGGTGGCGCTACAGGAACAGCCTCGCTGTCCAGGAAGTCAGGAGCAGGGTTATCAGTGCACACGTGCAAACATCTGTGAACGCTCGGTTTAAAGGTTGTTTTTGGAAGTGTTCACCACCAGGGGGCAGCATTTACCCACCGGGTGTTTTTACACGCTCCTCAGAGGGCTACGACTTTTCCCCACTCCACCGCTCTGAGTAACAGCGTGCCGTTAATGGCTGACATTGTTACATGCAGATGACACTGACTCGCTGCACCCTGTGGTACAAACCAGTATTACACCTGAGCGCAGCTAACACAGGGGTGTCAAACTCCAGGGCTCGAGGGCCGGTGTCCTGCAGGTTCTAGATCTCACCCTGGGTCAGCACACCTGAATCACATGATTAGTTCATCACCAGGCCTCTGGAGAACTTCAAGACATGTAAGGAGGTCATTTAGCCATTTAAATCAGCTGACACGTCGAAAACCTGCAGGACGCTGGCCCTCGAGGCCTGGAGTCGGACACCCCTGATCTGACAAGTTTACTTCTCCTCAGTCTGCTGACAGCTTTAGTCTGAGAGGGATTTAAAGACAGTAAGTGCCACTGCTAAAATGCTGCCCCCTTGTGGTAGAATCTGAGATCATGTGTAGCCAGTGACACACAGTCTGTCTAATGGTGTTGTGTTAACAGCCGACTCTAAAATAAAGCGTGCTAAAAGCTTTGGATGCTTGTGTTTACGGGGAGCTAAGCTAACCGCTGCAGGACTTACTGCAAAGTGTGGAATGTTCCTTTAACTTTGAGAGCTGTAGTGTTAATATGAAAACATGCAAATACAACACTGTTCACCTGAAGCTCCTGGCTCATACAGTATTTACACCTCAGTGCTATATAAAGGTACATACTGGCAAACAGTCATCACAGCTCAGAAAACAAGGACAGTAACGAAGGTGCAAAAATACGTAGTAATTACTTTCTGTCTTCTTTTAACCTCCTAGGACCTGGCATCCACATATGTGGACATCACATTTTGGGTTATTTAGACCAAATACTAAATTTTGCTCTACAAGGGCCTGATATCCACTTACGAGGACATTATACTGCTACTGTTCTATCAAAATTTTAAACGAATATCCTCATATGTGGCTCTTATTTTTCTTAGAAACAAAAATCAGGTAAAAAAAAAAAAAAAAAAATCTGGTAATTCTTTGTTTTTACATTCATTGGGCCCCAATCAGCCTAAATATCAAAGAGAAATCAAAAATGCATGTTGTGGAAGAGTTCGGGTCTTAGGAGGTTAAAGCAACAAATCAGACAGGCTGGAAGCTCCACCCTGTCCAACGTCTCCACAGCCGTTAGTGTGCAGCAGGCACGTCTGGTTCTTTCTGGTCTGTCACTGTCCCGGCTGTGCACAGAAGTGCACGCCGTGAGGTCGATGCTCACAGGGAACCAGGACGACTGAAAATGAAGCTGAATCACAGCAGAAATTAGAAAAATCTGAGCAGAACGTGATCGAGAATTCAAAGAACACCAGATTGGATATGCCCGCGCAGAGGAACTCCACCTGCTGCGTGCTGAATCACTGATGCCATCACGGTCCCGGTTAGACGGGCCTCAGCCTGTAGCGGAACCGGACATCTTTAGCGGGTAGCATGACTCCCATGCCGGCTCTGCTGAGGTCCAGGGTGGCTTTGCTCTGGCCCTCCTCCAACTCCAGGTCCAAGTAAAGCAGGATCACGGACAGGAACTGTTTGATCTCATTGATTGCGAAGAAACGGCCGGGACACTTGGTGGCACCTGAGCCGAAAGGCATGAGGTAATGCTTGAGCTTCTGGCCGTCCTTGTAAAAGTCGGTCTTCTTCTGGCCGTTCTGCACGTAGCGGTCAAACCGGAACGTCTGACGACACAGAGAGAAGAACGACAGAGTGACGAACAACAACATGAGAGAGACAGAGTCAAATGTGGCACAAACGTCCTCTCACTTCAAATGAAAATGCCTGTTACAGCCTCGGCTATCAGCCCTGAGAGGAAGAAACCACTGACGGGTCCAGTGTCCTGAACAGTGCAGCGCAGGACACTGGAGACGCTCAGATGGAGCCCTGCCACAGACTGATGACCTTTCACCCCGTCACAGCTGGGACAGGCTGAGGTGCTGAATAGCTGGAAAGGGGAAGGAAACGGTTGGATGTATGGATGGAGGATGGAGTTTGATTAAAATGCCAACAGATGGCAGTAATGATCCCTGTGCTGCTTTAATAACCCATCATCTCCCCCAACAGCCAATAATCAGTCTGTGTGGATTTCAAAGGTTTCCAGACTTTCCTCTTAATTTGGAGTTGATCACATGACAGCTGACTGGATGAACACACTTTAAAGTTACACAAAAACCTCACGAAACAAAAGAACATTTAACTGTCATTCTGCAGGGATTCGAGGGTCCGGGGGTAACAGTCCCTCTGATTATAAACGCAAAGGAAAAAATGCCATGCTGTGTCATTTGGATTTTTTAAAGTCTCACTTTAAGGCATTGAAGGCAGGTATGTAATCAGTTAAAAACAGTAAATGTATGCGTGAGTGCTTGATCACGTTTCAGCGATTTGTTGTTAACTGGCCCAGCTTACCTCTGGGTCCTCGTAGATCTCAGGGTCCAGGTGCAAAGCCTGAGGGTACAGGGCGATGATGTCTCCTTTTCTGACGGCCGCCGAGCGCTCGGCATCCAGACGCAGACTGAAGTCCTCCTGAGCCACCCGGATGTTCATGGAGGACGAGCACAGGCGGAAGCTCTCCTTAATGGCGCTCTCTGTGGAGAAAGTCAGTGATCTTCAGGTTCACATCTCTAAATGTACGGATGCAGAATCTCTGGGTGCACGTACCCATGTAGAGAAGCTTCTCCAGGTGAGCCGGGGTCAGCGTCACATCCTGATCTCTGCTGAATTCCACTCCGCTGAGTCTCAGGACGTCCTCGAGCTCCTGACGGACGAACTGCAGAGCCTCAGGGTGACTCACCAGGTAATACATGGCCCAGAAAGTAGCAGGAACTGTGTTCCCCAGAGACGCCCACAGGATGGCAAAGTGATGAGCTGAAAGTCAGCAGGATGCAGAATGTCATCCACAAAAAGCTTCCACGTAGCACTTAAACTCAGGTCAGATAACTTATTTAGGTCAGAAAAACAATTATTGTCAATATTGTGGGCTGTTTAGCTGCCAGTGGTACTGGTACACTGCACAGTGGACGGAAAAAAGGACTAAATCCATCAGTAGCTGGATGGTTAAAACTTGGACACGGTTCCAACAGGACAAGGATTGCAAACACATAAAGCAGGCTGACATGATGCTTCTGCAATAGCCTCCACAAAACCCTGAACCCCGTTAAGTATTTGTGGACTATGCTTAAAAGCAGAGTCAGTTCAATTTAAATAACTCTACCGTTAAATAATTATCCTCATACAGAGCCAAAACTTTGTCGAAGCTTGACCATGGAAACCAAAAGCATTTGGTCCAGGTGGAATTGGCTAAGGGAAATTTATTCTAACAGTTTAAAGAAGTGATTAAAAACTTGAAATGACCAAGACGAGTTCACGCCCATGATGGATGGACGTTAACCTCTGACCACAGCTGCACATGAGCCACTCGAGGTCTGGGCTTCAGGACAGCAGAAACATGTTTGGACAGTTGCTAATTATCTACCTGCTTTGTCGAAATCTCTCAGCGTGTCATACTGCTCAAACATCTCGAATCGTGTCCTGATGAACTCTGAAGAATGTGACCAACAAGACATCTGGTGGGGCAGGAAGTAGTTGATGAGCCTCTGGCGGATTGCCTTAGTCCGTCCCAGCAGCCAGATGGGTATCTGAGCGACGAGGAGCGGAAACATGTTGTCAAACTTGATGAAGTCCTTCTCCAGGACGCTCATCCCGCTGTGGCGGCTGGCGGATGCCGGCTTGCCGTACATGGTGAGGAAGGTGGCCTCGAACATGATCGAGCTGCAGAACTTGTACATGTAGGCGGTCTTCCAGCTGCTCTCCTGGTCCAGGTAGTCCTGACGAAATACCAGCATCAGGTTACCCATCATGCTCTCTGTCAGGGGCGTGAGGTTATCGCCTTGGAGGAGAATGAAGCTGCGTTTGATCTGCTCCCGCAGGCCGGGGAACTTGCTAGTAACAGGTGGATAGCCAAAGGCAAATGGTGCCACCCTGTTGGAGAACTCGTGAAAGTCCAGCTGCCGGCCTTGTTTGATGATGTTGGGATACAGTAAAGGGTCCATGATGAAGGTCATGTATTTACCTGTATTTATAAAAGATGTTTAACCTCAGACTGGAGCATAAACCATTCCACAGCTTAACCCACACACAGACACACAAAAACCTTTCCCAGCAGTTCTCACCACGAGCACTTTAAAGTCCCCCAGCTCTGTGGCTGAAAGGATCTTAAATACTGACTGGTAATAGATTACTCTGAGCTCTAAACATTATCTGTGTTGTAATGAACAAAGTCATGAAGTTTTAGATAGAAATTTGCATGATGAAAATACCCAGCTGTGTGTATTATACCAACTGTCCTGTCTTGTAATATGAAAAGAGAATTTATTGTATTTTTATCATTATTTCCTCACAGCTCGACACTAGAAGCTAAACAGAAGAATTAGAGAACGATACCGTCTGTAGAGACAGTTCTAATCTGTCACCTGTTTAATGTGGTCATGACTGAGCTGCTTTTGGACTCTTGGTTTTGTACGTGTCTGATATTATCAATCCTAAGAATTTATTCTCCTTTACCATTTTAGTTTTTTCATTTTCTACCTGTATTTGTGTCCCATCACTCACCTTAATTCTGTCTTATTCATTATTGACATTATTGATAAGTTCCTCAGAATTATTCCCAGAAAAAACATATTAGTATCATCAGCAAATAATATAAAGTTTGACCATTTAGAAACCTTGAACATGACATTACCCGGGAACAGCGTACAGCTGATCAGGTTCACTGGCTCGTGGTCACTCAGGTGATTGGGTATAAAATGTGTTATTGTGCTCCGTAACAATCTGTGCGCCACACTTGTATACATTTTTTCATGAATGAATGAATGAAGTGCACCTCTGGACTTTGATTGTTTTAATGAGTGTGTGCTGCTGAGGTGTGGATAGGCCGTCTCTCTTTAATGGGGCTGGTAGGGACGGTGGAAATACCAACCTGCTATCTGGACCGTAAACACATCTCCAAACTTCCTCTTATGTTCTTTCAGAAATTTGTGGGCATCTTTCACAAACTCCAGAGCTTTTCCAATGAAAGGAATCCAGCCTTTTATTAAAGGAGGCTCATCTTCTCGTCTGTAAGCGACACACAAGAGAAACCACATTATTTCACCTCTGTGACTTTGACATCAAACAGTTTATCTAGCGTCACACAGTGTTTCTGATCTGAACTTTGCCCTCCTGGCATGAATGACTCCTCCTGTGGACTGAGGGTCGGGTGTTCCTGTTCACTGAGATTGTGAAACTGTAATAAAGAGTAACCTCAGGCAGAAAAACACTCCCTCCTATAAAACCTCTACACACCACCTTTCCTCTCTCCCTCAGACTCTTCAGAGTCTGCTGCTGAGTATTAAAGCGACGTCTCCTGTCTGCCTGCTGTGAGCTTCAGGGTCTGTTTTCTGTGGGCTCACCTCTCCTCATGTTCGGTCTAATCGAACACTCATGTCGTCCTTTCAGTGTGTCAGGACTTTCTTTGTGGATAGATGGACCATGTCGCCGTCACCTCACATGTAAACTTGCTTTTAAACAGTGAATCAGTCAACGCAGTTTGATTTATGTCATGTTCTAATCTAAGGAGACTAACATGCTGCATCAGCCCATGTATGCACTGTCCTGTACTCCCTGGATAAATGGTCATAATCCTGAGCAGTCCTGTGTTTGACCAGAGCTCTGCCGTGGTACAGATGGCGTACTCCTGCTTCTGTCTTCCTCCATTAATGGAAGCCCGAATGTCGCGAAGGCATTTCTCAGGAAACATGAAAACGCGTCCGGCCCACAATCTGAGCTCGACTTCCTGACCTAACATCAACAGTGGGTGTGAGTGCCGAGTCTCCACTTTGATCCGAGTTACAAACCCTAAACGAGCTGCGAGTGCAGAAAGCCAGAAACAGTCCACCCAGCTGCAAGTTTGGACAGAAAGGTTCGGTTTGATGTCGACAGTCACGTCACAGCTGAACACAGCAAGAAACAAACTATCACAACGAGCATCACATTTACACGGTTCATGCCTCAACAAGACTCCGATGTTATGTGTAATTAGTAAACAGGGAATGAAAAGAAACCCTGAATTAACGAGGGATGAGCACACGGAGTGCTTTCAGTGACTTCAGCAGTCATCAGTCACAGTGATGCTCTGTGTTAACACTACTGATGGACTCGTGTATACAAACACGCACACACAACGTCACAGAGAAGTGCAACACAAACACAGCATTTCTGAAAATCAGTGCAAAAGGATGTCAAAGTGAGGCCTTCCTCTCTGAGCTGCTCCCTTCACGAGTCACATCTTCTATCCCAGCATCCTCCTCTGTCCCTCCAACCCACTGCATCTCCTCCTTCACTACATCCACAAACCTGAGGTCTTTAAACCTAACCAAGAAGTGAAACTAAGACTCTGCACGACTCCCACGGGCCGTGAGAGGAATCGTGACTCCGGGGGAAACAAAGAGAAATGCGGCCCTGCCATGTCCGAGCTGCAGAGCGCCTCACTGCCTCGAGAAAAGAACTTGTACAAAGGACCGAACAGCAGCGTCATTACTGCGCTGCATTCATGCGCAGCGGCTGGAAACGTTCCATCATCCCTTTAACAAAGCCGAGGTTCTGGCTGTGAGTTTTCTCCTGAGCTGCACTCGGCGTTCCCCTGCACTTCCAGTCTTTGTGCCCTACACTGAGAGGAATTTCCTCCTGGGAGCAAAAGGTCACGGGACACCCTGGAGGTGCCGCAATTCGCTTCAAACACAGACAGGAAGCCTTTCATTGGGGCCACGATCAGTTAATCTGCTCTCATTAAGTCATCTGAATACAAAACCATACAACTTTATTTATATCACACATTTAAAAGCAAAGGTAAACCAAAGTGCTTCACAGCAAGGTTAAAACATAACGGATATCTAAATCAAACCAGAGATTGTGAGTCTCTGCCAGGAGATGGTTGCGTATTAATACAAAAATAAAAAGAAAAAAAGACTAAACTGTGAGTGAATTTCCAGAACGAGTCAGCTGACCAACAGCCAGTGTGTGTGCACTAACGTGCGGACCTAATGGAGCCGTGCCTGCACATGCTCAAACATCAGCGTCCCCTCCCAGCTCCACTCACTCCTCTGTCACTCCCTGCATGCCTTTCTATCACACACTGTGCCAGTCTTACTTTGAAATACGACCACACTGTCTGTCTCATCCAGGTGAAACCACACTGCTCATAAGCCAGGTTACTAATATTTCAGAGACATCGTCTATTTCATGTGCTCAGTTTAGATGAAGCTGCAGCAGCTGTGTCAGACTGCAAAGTGTGGAAACTGAGGAATGACACGTTGTGTGTTGGTCCAGACACCGAGTGTCTGCTGTGAGAGGCCGAGTGTGTCAGAGACTGAGACGTGGAGGCGATCAGCGCTCTGAGAACGACCGCGGGGACAAAGAGTTCAAGAATGCAAGACAGAAATATTAGGAACGTCACACCAGAGGGACACCAATGCTCCCACTCAGCTGTGGGAATCCTGCAGCTGCACAGCTGGAATAGAACAAACCAGAGGATCCAGAACCAGGACAGAGCTGAACGGAGCGTGCACTCCGAGGAGGCACTGTCCTGGAACAGCAGAGCTCTGAGTTTGAAGCCCGAGTGAATAAATCCTTACAATGGTACTAAATGCTCACAGAGACACGGAAACGCAGGATGTGCAGTGCCAACCACAAATCTGCTGCGAGAAGAAAGAAACCAGAGAAATCTGCCTTCAGAGTCTCGGGAGGACGGCACTGACCTGTTGATGCTTCATGATTATCAGGGTTAGCCGCTCAAACACTGAGTGAAACGACGTCACTCATGAGCCGAGGGCGTCTTTAAACACCTCACACTGTTTTGGAGTCAGCTTCACACCACACGCATCAATCAGATGCTCCTCAAATGATTTGGTGCGGACCAAATCCATCCAAACATGGCTGAGATATTTTACCTGTCCCACCTGCAAAAGCACTCCTCCATACTGCGCTGGAGCCGAGGACAAGCCGAAGGGAACGCAGCCACTCAGAAAATGTGTAATAAAGGTGTAATAAAGGCTGTGAGTGGTGTGCTGCTGTCCTCCAGGAGGCCCTGAGGAGCTGCCTTGCCCCAGCACGGAGAACCATGCACTCCTGCTCAGGACGTTCAGCATGTGTTGAACAGGAGGGATGACGGTCACACAGTCTCAGAGATGGGATGCATCCCATTTCAGTCTCATCTTTGGAAAAAGCAGCCGTCTCACCTGCTGATCTGGGGTCAGCTGAAACAGGTGGCTCCCATAAATCATGGCTGCATTTTTCCACCTCACGCTCCGTCCCTCCAGGGGCAGGAGTCGACTTACGCCTGTTTTAACTAGAGATGGACCGATCCGATATTGTCACAGTTCTGGGTCCGTTGGACCCAGTCCGTTGGCATTCTGGATTCTTTTCTTATGATGATGATTATGAATCTATGTTTCGGTTATTCTCGTTTAGGGTTTAGTTCGTAGGTTTTGTGCTCTCATGTTTATTGCAGGTTTAGTTCAAGTTCCATGTGTCATTTTCTGTCTGTCTCTCAGTGTCGTGTCTGCGTCCCAGTGTAGTGTTTTCTTGTTTCCTGTTTTATTGTGAAGGTCTGCGTCTCATGTGAATGTGTTCAGTTTTACCTCGTCTCGTCTCGTTAATTACTCCCACCTGTGTGTAATCTCCCTGTGTTTCTCTGAGTGTATTTGAGTCGCGTCTTCTGTGTTTGTAGTCGCTGGTCCGTCTGCGTTTCCACCCTGCTTCATCTGTGTGTCTCCCTGCTGTCTACCATCGTCTGCCTCTGCTCGCCCTCTTTTATGTTCGTGTTCTGGTTTCTGCGCTGTAGTTTAGTTGTTTTCCAGTATAGTTTAGTTTGTCTTCGTTTGCTGTTTTCCCTTTGTCGTTTATTCAATAAACCACCTTCACACCTTTACAAGTGCCTGCAATTGGATCCTCCTTTTTCATCTCCACACGGCTCATCTCACTCGCCGTGACAGATATTACGTATCGGTATCAGTCCGATACTGACCTAAATTACTGGATCGGATATCGGCCAGAAATAAAAAAATGTAATCCGATCCATTAAATATCAAAAAAAGCACCTCACAAAACTTGCTACACGGCGTAACTCGGCTCATAACCGTAGCACGTCGGAGCAGTATGCGTCACGTGATAGAGCGGCTGTGTGTATTTGTAGCCTCGCTACCAAACCAGCATTTCATCTCCGAGGAAGTTATCCCAGAGAGAAGTAAAGCAAGTGTGTAAGTTCATCTCTGAATGTTTGTAAAGCATTCCCACGTTAAGCTTAACAACCGATATATGGAGCGACTGCCTCTCTCTCTCCCTCCCTCTCCTGCGGCTACTTCAATCATGAAACTGATCAATGATCAGCTGATCGGCTTTTCTGTCGCGAGTCCGTCTCTCTTCTTTGTTTTTGGCCCACTTTGCACCAGAAAGAGGAAACCAGCGGCTGAACAACAGCAGCACGTTTAAGCTTGATAAGCTGTTGTTAGAATGTATTTAATATTACTTTCTACACCAGGATCCTTTTCTACGTAGCTGACGGCTGGTAACTGTGCAGGGGCGGATCTAGCAAAGTGTAGCCAGGGGGGCCGATAGGGCATGAACAGGGAAAAGGGGGCACAAAGACATACTTTTCTTTCTTATTCTCATTTAAAATGCCTAGCTTTTAATAAATAATTATCTGAATCTTACACCCAAAGTTTTAATCTGATGTAAAATGTATAGAAGTCCATTACTGTATATAGTAACTGTTAAGTCTAATATACCCTAGTAAGCTATAGTACTTTTTCCTTTGGGAAGGTACCATCTGTGCAGTCTGCAATTCTGTTGAAGAAAGATGTTGAATCTATTTAATTATTCTTGAAAAATAATTTATTTCTGTGCATTTTTTTCACCCTGCATCAAATTAAAGTTGATTACGCCGATTAAGCATCATGAGGTGGAGGGTGGGGGTGGTTCCTATTTTTTTTTTTTGTTGGGAGTTTGCAACCCTATTAGTTAGGTTGCTTAATATTTCTGCTAAGTACTCTTTAAAATACCAGAATAGGGAGGATGGAGCAGGTTTAAGTTTATTAGATTGATCAGTGTTGCTGAACTATGAAATATTTTGGGTGCAGTGTATTTTTTTTTTTACATGCAGGTATAACAGAATAGCTTTAGTGTTGTTGTTTATTTAAACTTGAGTATGAACTTATACAAAATGCAGCAAGATATTAAAAAAACAGTTTTATTGATTAAAAAACACAATATCGGATTCATATCGGTATCGGCAGATATCCAAATTTATGATATCGGTATCGGACATAAAAAAGTGGTATCGCGCCATCTCTAGTTTTAACCAGTGATCGCCGTCTACAGGGCAAACAGCCATAACTCGCTGCAGTCGAAGGATGAGGGTGATGTCATGGTTGCTGCCATTAGTGACAGGGATGACCGATTTCCCCTCTGCAGGGTGATGACGGTTTGCCCCTCTGCTAATTCTGACACGTCCTCACGCTGCACTGCATCCTTCACTGCAGGAGTTTTGCAGCCCTTGGGTTTCCCCACATCAGCTGATTGTTTTGCAGTTCTTCTGTGGTTCATTTACTTTCACTGATTTGCTGCCTGTACTTTTCCTTTGCATCGATCGTCTCTCTGATCTCCTCCATTCATCTTATCGATGAGTCTGTCACCTGAGGATCATCAAGATGAAGCTCGATACCCAAACGCTCAGTGCTGACAGACCTGAAGTTCTTCTGCATGAGTTCAGGGCTGTTCATCAGAGCCTGAGTCTCCTGAGGGGAGCAGAAACCTCTCCTTTATCTGAATTTGTCCTGAGGAGGAGGTTTTGAGGAGATTCACGGCTGACTAGCCTGTGATACTGGGGTTGGGGCAGGTCACGATCTATCTCAAGCGTGCCTCTAAGACTCAAACTAAGACTTCAGCGCAGCTTCTGTAACATCTCTGTGATGCTCCAGGTCTGTGCGTGAGTCTGAGCTTCTCCCCACGTTGACCTCTGGTCGTCTCATCCTGCATCTCTTTGTTTCCTTTTGTGTGCTTGTTGATCTTTTTCCACTTCCTGTGTCAGCATCAATCTCAGTCTCTGCTCTCATCACCCGGCGGTGTCTCACGAACACACACTTCCATGTGCCCGAGTCTGTAAGGGGATAACGAGCACTTCCGTCCCGCAGTGACCCCAGGCTACCCCACCCATTAGCAGTGAGCATGACCCGAGTCAAAACTACAGAATAAACACGAAAACAAAATTCATAAATAATGGGGGGGGGGGGCACATTATGAATATAAGTGTGTCCGTGTCTCGCCCCCGGTAACCCCCCCCGGTAACCCCTGCTCACACCGATGATCTGCGATCAATAACCGATAATCATCAACACGTTTCAGACCCATCAGGAGCTCCGCGTGCAACAACTTTTCTCATCAACACAAACACGAAAAATCAGAACCGAGCCGAGCCGAGCCGGGCCAAGTCGAGCCGCAGATGCGGGCGGACTCACCTCGTCCTGCCGCGAAGGACCAGCAGGAGCAGCGGGAGGAGCAGGCCGAGCACCAGCACCAGCAGCGGGGACATGATCCTGCCTCTGTTCGGGACTCACACCGGAGATCTACTCTGCGGGAGCGCGCACACACATATATACGCGCACATCACCGGAAGCTTTCAAAATAAAACACACCAACTTCAGTTTATTTTGTTTTTATTGATCATATATTCATTTACTGACCAGGATGCCACATGTGACACACAGAGTACAAAACTGGAAGCAGTACAAAGATAAAAACGAGGCCACGAAGACTTAAATCTCCTTCGCTGAGTGCGTGTTCCTCTCTGCAAACCTCGTGGATGTGGGGTTGGAGTGGAGGCTCGCTG